>NC_138134.1:37370011-37815369 GCF_964188305.1 Podarcis bocagei
ATCCTTACTTGACATCTGGCTATTTATGTGTGCATCTCTTTCTCACAGATTGAAGT
Organism: Podarcis bocagei; assembly: GCF_964188305.1. Classification (NCBI taxonomy): domain Eukaryota; kingdom Metazoa; phylum Chordata; class Lepidosauria; order Squamata; family Lacertidae; genus Podarcis; species Podarcis bocagei. The sequence goes on from NC_138134.1 coordinate 37,370,068, forward strand.
CACAAATCATCCTGTTCACTGTACTGAGACTACTTGCAAGTAAGTAATTATAGATCAGCAGTCCAAGAAAAAACATTGAGACAGATTTTAACCCACTTTGTCATGCTATCTGTGTAGTCTTGGTTTAACACGAGGTGGGATCAGGTTGTGTAACACTGCAATTATTCCTCAAGTAATCCCGATGGAAGAATATGTAGTAAAAATCACCAGAAACATGTGAATTCTGCAAGCAGAAGCCTTTTCGCATGCCTAAAATGTCAGCATGGTCAGATCTATGTGGGAAAAGCCATTAACCAATAGCAGGAATGTTTGGCTATCACTGACCTCACTGTTTCTGACGCTTATCTTCTACGTTTTTCCCCTTTATGTGTAAATTTGTATAGGCAAAAATGTGTCAATGCTTCTTTCCAAGCACCAGTATGCAGAGTCTTAGCTAAATATTTGACTAGCTATAATTCACTGGCTCAGCCACACACAGGAGCATGTGTACATATAACTGCTTCCATGTGATTTCAATAATGGAGAATAGTGTTATCAAAGTTAGCATCAAAGCTTTCTGGAAAATGGAGACAATCTAGCTATATGATTCCACAGATTCAAAGGTGCAAATTTTCCTGTCAGAAGAAGCTCAAAGGGTATGAAGCAAGTAATTGAGAGACCCAGACTAAACCCAATCAGCTTATGATGTGTTACCTGAGAGCTATTATGCTGTAAACCACTAGCAGCATGGGATGAATACAGATATTCTCTTATAGGTGGAGAAGTCAAATCACTTCTCATACATTCTCACTTTAGAAGTGAGATGGAAGCATGATGAAAACTAATGGAAAGTTTTTGCACCCCCTACCAGTTTTCTCTTTTACACTAAAGTGCAAAAAGTATAGAGTAAAAATGGTGGAACAAGTACAATTCATCATCAAACCAATTCTTATTTTTGTACAGCAATGACTCTTCTTGGACAATATTGTACAGTTTTACTGCTCTAAATCATCCACAGTCTGCTGTAGTGTATCTAAATTGGGAACTAGTAGGAGTGCTCTGTAGCTTACAATGGGTGCTTTTTGTTTCCCGTTGATCTGGCACAGCTTGCTTTGCAGAACATCTGAAAGTGTCTTGCTAAACATATTCCTTCTTCTCAAGCAATCTCTGACAGCATATGGCACTCTGATTATATCCAGATTAACGTAGTCATGCAAATAACTTACTCTTTATTTCGGCAGGAGTTAAACGTAACTACAGTGGTACCTCAGGTTAAGTTCTTAATTCTTTCTGGAGGTCCATACTTAACCTGAAACTGTTCTTAACCTGAAGCACCACTTTAGCTAATGGGGCCTCCTGCTGCCGCCACGCCACCGGAGCACGATTTCTTTTCTCATCCTGAAGCAAAGTTCTTAACCTGAAGCACTATTTCTGGGTTAGCAGAGTCTGTAACCTGAAGCGTATGTAACCTGAGGTACCACTGTACCGGTAACTTGTTCTAGCTTTAAGCCACTGTGTTTTTGTGGCAACAATTTCCTTCTTATATGTTTATTAAGAGTATGCTCCCCTCTTTTCCAAGGAATGAGAAGTTCCAGGGACTATGCTATACATTTTGTAGCAAAACCCTATTGTCACACGATTCCTCATGCCCCAATCCTCCAGAAAATATTTTGAGGTAAACAAGCGGCTGTTGGGGAAAGAAGAATCAGTGAAAGTTGATCACTTCTGCTGGTGGGAGTGCCCCCCATAAGTAGAAAACTGCTGTATCTGACACACAATCTGGCAAGCACTCATCTTGGATCCCATTACTGTAGGAAATTATCTGTTCCGGAGACTACGAACAGCCAATGAAGGAACTAACACTAACACCGTTTTTGTCAGATCCCAGACTCTAATCAGACAATACCTTCAGGCAAAGCCATGTTGATGGGCTCTTTCACAGTAATCGGTCACACAAAGCCAGAAACCGATATTAAAGATTTAGAAGAACTCACAAGCTAAGTGATGATCTACTTTTTCACTTATATTTCTCCTTCCTAATTTGTTAATGTTGTCCTTGAATATGTATGGTGGTTTTTCAAAAAAAGGATCAATAAAAGCTGCAACAAACAAGCCATAAAGAACCAATCTGTACTATTTATTGGGCAAGCTTTACACTTGAGCTGAATGTTAAAAACATTAATTTGTCTGCTACAGGAAAAATTGAATTACTTCCAGTCTCATTTGCCAAGCCTTGAAAATTGAGAACGATGTATGTCTGCCTGCACATATTAATAGATATACTTCTTTTGTAGCACACACTTTTTCTTTTTTTAATCCAATAGGCCCAGTCTGATCTGGTGGATTTCTCCACTCAGACCTGGGGGAAACAAGTTATAGAACCTGGGTCAATAATTAAGAAAAACTAAGCCTCAATCAGCCTCTTAATCTGAGGTACCGCTGCCAACATTGATCCTTTCATTATTATTCAAGCAGCTCAGAGGCCTAAAATATGACTGCGATAATTACTTTCAGATTAGGGATAGTGTAGGGAGAGATTGTCATGGGGCAGAAAAGGAGCTTAAGTGAAACAGACATACAATTCCAAGGATGCAGCCCCATGGATGCTTACTTAGGAATAAGCTCCAGTTCTCCTGGGCAAACATGGATGGGATTGGGTTGCATTGGCAGAGGGAATGTTTTGCTGCCCTGGAAACAAAAGATTCATTCAACCCACTTCCCGCACACTTTAGATTGTCTGTTTTCAGACAAACAAACAAATGCAAAGGCTGAACTCCGCATTATAAGCTGACTAGCTGTGTCAGAATAGCTTAAGGCAGAGGTAGCCTTGCCACCTCTTACTCACCTGTGTACCATGAGTGAGCCTATCCCAGGGTGGGGCATAATAAGCCAGACATAGCCTAGTTCTGCCCAGCTGGCTACCTTTTTGTTGAGGGAGGCCTTCCTGACTCACTAACCCCCAGAGCCCCAGGTCTTTAGGAATGTGCTCTCAGCAAGCCTCATCTGCTTTCCCCACCAGCATCACACAGCCCTTTATGACAAGTCTGGGGATCCTCCTTTCATCGTACAGCTGCCTCAGCATGCTTGCCAATGTTTAACTTTTCCTCTAATTGCTCACGCTGCCCTATAGCTTTGATCAACCTATTTAACTGATCTCCACCCATCCCAATATTTCCAGAACCCTTCTAGAAGCTGTGCAGAGTTAGCCAAAGGGGGGGGTCAACAGGGGTAGTCAGACCAGTGAGGGATTTATAGTTATGTGCAGGATTGGGATCCCTTGAGGCTGAGGGTTCCCAAGTTATTAGTATAAATTGTTAATGGAGAAACAGGAGTATATATATATTTATAAATGAATTGCCATCATTCAATGGGTGATGAAGCCCAGTGCTGAGGCATCATCATCATCATCTTTTCCTGGATTGTTCCCAATTTGTCTGGTTGTGGGGTGGATCAGTGCGGAAGCATTATCATCTTCATTTGTATCACCATAATTTTTAATCATATTTTCCCTTATTGTTACCTGATCATTTTCTGTGGGGAGGACACAGTTATCATTATTATCATCACCTTTTCTTCCTGCCTGACCTAGAGTGGGGATTGTTGGGGAGTGGGGAGCACACTGCAAACACAGAAACATATTCTCATATACCCCTGATTTTTACATAGACCATATTTATTTAGGTGTGTGGATAGCCCCCCACAAGGGCCCCCCACATCATAAATCTTCCACTGAGTTAGGCTAATAGAGGGCTCCCACGTGACCAGCAAAACATATAGGAGAGGAGGGTACAAAGTTCTGAAAAGGGCCAGGTTAGGGTGGGCTGGACTTAAAAGAGTAGTGACCTGGCACCATGTCAGCCAATGTGCCAATGTAATGTGTGCCCACATACCACACCAATGCTTCATTTTCTACGGGATTAGACACAATTTCTCCTTCCAGCCCATCTGCCTAACCAGGTGCAAGGGAAGGGATATTAAGACAGGAATACACCGGCCTGCTAGAAACCATACCAAGATGACATTAGGAGCATGGAAGTCTAGAAGGAGAGAGGCAGAGGCAGAATGTCCCCATACCATCTACAATTAAGTTATTGCATTTCTTGAGTAATAGGAAATGTCTTTCCTGGCTCTCAAGAGAAGTCTCAGTATTATCACAATGATAATTGTGGATTTCCAAACAACAAGTCATGGCTCCTTATTTGAAAGATAAGCTTCCATGTAACTTTGATTTTGTACCAGGGGAAAAAAAGGATTTTCACCAAGAAAACATGATTTTATCAAGTTTTCAATTGGATATGTCTACTAGCTGGCTTAGTACTCAAAGAGTACTCAAAGGTATAAAGAAACTATTCAGTACTTCCTGGGTAATAAGTTATGCATTTCCACTGCTGTTGTAATGCTGCTTACAGAAAGATATGTGAAGAGAACAACAGAAGGGATAATTTCCGAATCCGGCCAAGGAGGCTTTTATATCTGGGGGGGGGACCACAAACCCATTATTAACACCATAAACATATCCATCACATTGACACGCAACCCCCCAAAAACTCATTTGGATACATTCTTGGAATACTTGCTAAGGCAATGGCATTTAAATTGCCTCTGACATATTTAAAGGTAGGCTTTGGTGAGGGTATAGATAGCAAAAACCTTTTCTTTGGTATGCAACAGCAATCAAGAATTTGCACTTGCTATAAAGCATGTCAGAATAATGGATGGCATTCTCAGTAAAGAAAATTAATTTAAACAAGTCAGGTAGAAATTCATATCCTTCTTCAGTTGAAAAAAATGCAAATATACTACTTATTTATTATCTGCATGAATTAATACAGGGAGAATGCAATCCTATACAGACTTACATGAGAGTAAGTGTTATTTAATAATATCACTTACCTCTAAGTAATCATGGATAGGATCAGCTTGCAAGTATTGGGGAACCTTGCTTTCTACATTTTCTGTTCCAGCCTAGTGATAACATTGAACAAATCAGCTTCTCTGAAATTGCCTTCAAATGATTTCTCAGCTATATCACATCTGACATATTTGTGGCAATCTGATATGGTTAATGAGCACAACTATTCTTTCTACATAAATATGTCATCTCGGGAAAATTGTTATATTTGGACACAAAGATTTGTGTGCCTTCCCTTTTTAACTATTCAGGTGCTTTGTTTCTTACATATTGGCTTCCAATAGTTTGGAATATAGTATGTTAATAAGAATTATCTTCTCTGTATTAGCACCAATAAATGATAGGATCTGTAAGGCTAATTTGATTTCTACGTCTTAAATTCTTGGTATTATTAAAAAATATTATGTGGCTTGTTTTCCCCCACATTCCCTTTTTTTAAGATAATGCACAATACTGAAAAATCTACAGGCATTCTGAGGATCAGAAATACACCAGGCATCTCAGAGGGTAGAAATACAAAGGGTGATTGGTTGGGATGGGAATTTGTCTACCTTAACTCATTTCCTAATAGCCAGCAGCAAAAATCTAAACCTAGAAGAAGAAGAAGAAGAAGAAGAAGAAGAAGAAGAAGAAGAAGAAGAAGAAGAAGAAGAAAAGATATGAATTCACACCTCAACAGGTGAAACAGATGTATTCAACTTCTTTTCACCATGGCTACACAAATATAGCAATTGGTAAATCCAGAGAACAGGCATCCCCAAACTTGGCCCTCCAGTTGTTTTGGGACTACAACTCCCATCATCCCTGACCACTGGTCCTGTTAGCTAGGGATGATGGGAGTTGTAGTCCCAAAACATCTGGAGGGCCAAGTTTGGGGATGCCTGCCACAGAAGTTGTAAAGAGCATTGTGCATTCAACTTGAAGAGCCTCTGAATCCTCCCTTTGATCAGAAACCCTGACCATGTAGGTTTCCTGAATGTGGAGACGATTCTAAACATGTTCAGCTGAACATGAGAAGAATCACCCTTCAGACCTTCCCACTCAAGGCACAAAGGTTGGAGATGGAACCAGCAGGTTTGGACATGTTTAGGGCAATAGTGGGATCCATGGCCTGGCTCCTTCTCTCTGTGTTCTTTGAACACATGTTGGGAATAATATCCACTCTGTGCATTGGCTTGGTGACTTGCTCTGACTTGTTTTGGTTGAAGTCAAAGTATGTTCCTTCTTGCATCCTATGTACTTTTCACCAGTGGTACTCTAAAAGCACAAATAAAAATGAGCACAAAACTAAGAATCAAAATGTGTTCCCTTGGACCAGACTTCTCCAACCTGGTACCCTCCAGATGCTGTGGGATTCCAACTCCTGTCATGTTTGACCATTGGCCATGATGACTGGAAGTGATGGGAGTTGGAATCCAACAATATCTGGAGGACCACAAGTCCCCCATTCCCTGCTGTATAGTTTTAGATATGGTGCCCATTATCTTCAGGTTAGGTAAGGTTCACATAGTTGTTGTTGCTTCCATATGTATCCCTGGGGTGGTGAAATCTTCTAAATGCCCAAATCTTTGGCTCACATGTTCATATAAAGGGCTAGACTGTGTACCTGTGTGCCTATGTCATTCAGCACTTTGGCGACTGGAGGTGACAGTTCTCCTTCCAATGATAAAGCAACAAGAAAAAGAAAACATGCCTCTAGTTCTTGTAAGTGATATGCAGATTATCATGCACTTCACTGTATTGTAGACTGCCATGTCATAGTTTAAGTACTGAAAACCTGGTGCACAAGTCAGTGTAATCTGATCTAACTGAACTGGAATTACCCACAATGTATGCTAAAGTGACAACCCCTAGTCTATTTGAAGCTTTGAAATCACTTTCATCACACATCACTGGAAATCTCTCAGAAGGACAAACATAGTAAACAGAGGGATTTTCTAGCCTGCCTCAACAGAAAGGAAAAAATATGTATTTTCTGTCTTTATATGCTGAGCTGTTTGAGCAATGAAAGGAGTGTGCATTGTCTGTTAAGCCATTATCTATAGAATTCAGGCTTCACAGAGATGTTGGTTGCTAACAGGGTTATATTCAGCTCCTTGACAGAGCTCTTATGCAGACCTGCAGCAAGGTTTCACATAGACCGAGGGAAAACAGAGGCTGGTGGGGAATTCTGGGGCTAGGCTGCTCTTAAGAAAACAGTTCACAGTTATTTCACTAGGCCCAAGGGCAACACAGCATGAGACAAATTAAAATTCCACGACAGGAAACCAAACGGAATTGAAAGTTCGAAGCATGGTCACAGGAACAAGGGAGCACAGCAAGTCTGGGAGCCTTATACTTCATCAGACCATTGTTTCCTCTAGCGCAGTATAGTCTAGATTCTTCACTAACTGGCAGTGGTTCTCCAGGATTCCAGGTTAAGTATAATTGTTTAATTTACACTGAAATGGAGGCTGCCTATGTGCATTGCTGAAAGGGTTTAACTGGAAGATTCCATTTAAGATAAAGAAAAGGAAGAAGAGCTCTCTGAGCTCTTTGATGGGTTGATAATTAACTGTTGTTCTCTGGTAGCTCTGACAAGGTGTTTCACCTTAGATCACATGGGAGGCTATTGAATTGCAAATTCGCCATCTTGGAAGGGTGATAATGGAGCTCACTCCAGGAGCACACAGCCTCAGACTGGAATGGAGGCTGGAATGGGGGGGGGGGGAGAGAGAGAGAGTTTTGATCTCAATCCTGTTTAAAATTATTTCTAAGATGATGGTGAGCCCATGCCTGGATAAACATATGTTGTATGGAATTATTTGGATGTGGGTCTCAGCAATCTTTCATTCCAATCTTTCATTATGCATCCATTTGCTTCAAGCTGCACAATACAGTGGTACCTCGGGTTACTACGGTAACTTAATTCGTTCTGGAGGTCTATTCTTAACCCAAAACTGTTCTTAATCTGAGGAGCGCTTTTGCTAATGGGGCCTCCTGCTGCTGCCGAGCAATTTCCGTTCTCATCCTGGGGGAAAGTTCTCAACCTGAGGTACTACTTCCGGGTTAGTGGAGTTTGTAACCTGAAGTGTTTGTAACCCGAAGCATTTGTAACCTGAGTTACCACTGTATTAATATCTGCAATATCCAGGAAGAGGTCTCTCCTAGTCCCACATGGAGATACGAGGGATTGAATCCGGGACCTTTTACATGATACATCTCTACCAGAAAGGGTGGACAGAAGGGCAAAACAATAATGTAATTATCTGGCTATGAAAGAATGAGTATCTAGACTACTCTGAGCTTGTTTCCACAATCACCCATAATGAAATAACAAGAACACTTTAATCTTGCAGGTATATTCAAGGGGAAATCCAAGCTGAGTCAACAGCTCCTGAGTCTTTCCTTGCATATGGGGGCTTTTTCGAAAGGGATCCCAAAGCGTTGTAGCTATCAGTGAGCAGCAATTTTTTAAAGTTTATGAGCTAGTATTGCACAGAACCTGGAGTATTAAAGTCTAAAAGCCAGGCCAGATTGCAACAGCGTAAAGAAGAATAAGGTCAGGACCAACGCATATATAATGCAGATTCTGCCACCACAACCACCAGGGTTATAGCCTGAAACTACAGTCAATTGCATACCCTTGTGGGGGCTTAGTGATACTGAACTTCATGCCTCTGAAACAGAAAAGGGAATGGGAACAAGAAAAGGGAAAAAAGGCAGTAGAATTTTCTTTTGACACCAGCTTTCAAATCCTCTAATCCGGCCCTAACCATTCCATATGTAAATCGCAGATTCTCCCTGTCAGTTTAAATCATGTTGAAAACATTTGTGTGGGTGGGTGGTTGCAAATGTCAAATAAGTATGCCTTCCCCCATCTGTTTGCACAAGCACATTCCATGATCTGAATCACTTGAACAGCAGATAATTTATGAAAGACAATTTGTAAATAAAAATAGCTTTATTGTTGCAGATTTCCAGCAATTTCTCCCTATGCAAATATTTATATCTAGGATATGATTTAAATCCCCTCAAGAGGATGGATGATCAGAACCAGAGAAAAATGCTATAGGCAAAGGAAGAGTTATCAGAATATGGAGAATTCAGCATTTAGCAGAAGGCTAACGCAGTGCCTCTATTCATCTAGGCTGTGCTTCATGCTGTCTGGTGACATGCATTATTTATTTCCCCCAATTGCAGCAATATAATGTTTTTATGGCATGTTATAGTTCAGAACCTGTATACTCTTCTCCCCATTGCAAAAAATAATTGCAACTGAAGGTGTTATTTCTTCTAACACAGGCACACTGCTTTCTATGGGAGTTAATACATGTCAGTTTTATATTGTTCTTCTTTCCTTGTTGCTTGAAATGTATCAGGTAGATATCCCCCTGTGTGCCAAAGGAAGGTAAACCATTGCTCACCTCCAGTTAATCACATTCTTGGGCATTAAAGCAAAACAAACAAACAAACAAACAAAACTTTAAACTCTTTTATGACAGGTCTACTGCAGAACACAGTAGAAAAGACAGCACATTTTGCTGTCAATTTATCACTCAACAATATTTCAAATCATTTTTCAGGCTGCTCCGAATGCATCTTCATACCTTGAAAGATAGATTGAGAAACTGATTTCTGAAATGTCATTTTATCTCCTTTAAAACTACCAGCAGGGGCAACTCAGGCAGCAGATTATAACCACTAAAAGGCAGCAACTCTTTCATTGTTTGGTTTATTATTTTACCACTTAATGATTTTTTAGTCACAGGAAATTAAATGTCTTTGTCCATCTCTAGGTCTTTGTTGCATCTCTTTATCAGGAGGCAAATTCTATACCACTGAATTAAAGATATTGAAAGCAACCCAACTACAGCAAAAGTTAAAAGTCAAAATTTAGTGAATTTTCCAAATTTACAGAGCAAACTGCAAACACTATTTGCTTGTCAAGCTTCAATTCAAAATCTGAATGAATTAAACTTCTTAGCACATCTTGGTTGTTGTTTTTTATTTCACAAGCTTCAAATCCAAATGCTTTCTGATTATTTACTCTCCATACCACTCTTCATACAAATATATATATCAAAGAAAACATAAAATGAAAATATGGAGTTAACAAATGTAATTAACCCCCTGTCCCAATACACTCAACAGTACAACATCAGCAGAAACAAATCACACTACCATATCATAGAACAATAGAATTGTATAACTGGAAGAGACCCCGTGGGTCATCTACTCCAACCTTCTGCAATGCAGGAATCTCAACTAAAGCATCCATAATAGATGGCCATCCAAGCTCAGCTTGAAAGCCTACAAGGAAGGAGAGCCCTCCACCTTCAAATGGAGTCCGTTCCACTGTCAAACACCTCTTAACATCAGAAAGTTCTTCCTGGTGTTTAGTTGGAATCTCCTTTCTTGTAACTTGAAGCCATTGGTTTGGGTCCCAGCCTCCAAACCAATAAGACTGCAGAAAATCAACCAATGACATGGCCAAGGACCTCTTGGAGACCCAAAGACCAGGAAAGGCAAATTTTAGCTATCAAGTGTCAAATACAAATTACTATTTAATGTAATCTGTCAAGTGTCATTAGATACTAGATATAATTGCAAGCTATCTATCAAATGCTGTAAGATGAAACAGGCCATCACATATCAAATATCTGCTGATGTTCCTATGCAATGTGCGGCAGCAAGAGAATATTGGGAGTGTTTTAGGACAAACTTGCTACTGAGGGGGAGGGAGAGATGGGACAGAAGGAGAGTTCTATTCACAGAAGGTATCTTTCCTTGACCAGAAGAAATCTTTCCACGAACACCAATCTTCTTCAGAAGATTATTCTCTCACAGGGGAAAAACACTGGATATCCAAGCAACTGTCAAATCGCAACAGGCCATTGGAAGGCTTTGTGTGAACTAAGCAGGCACAGCAGAGCAAGTCTCAGGAATCTTTAAGGCATGTAAAAGTTCTTTGACAGGCATGTATCCCTGTAATATATACCACTGAATATAGCTTTCAGTTAACACTAGTGACAGTTGACATTGCATGTCAACTGTTATATACTACCAGATGTCTCCGGCAGTATATCAAACTTTATACAATGAGAACCAAACCATAGCCCTTCTTCAAAACTTGCACTTATTCAAATTTTGCAATGCAGTTCTCCAACCAATGTTTACAAAAATGCATACATTGGGGAAACGTGTGCATAAAAATGAATATATTAGTAGGGGGAAATCCAAAAGTGAATAATATTAGGAAAAATTGCTTGCAAAAAACGTGTGCATTACTCTAAACTGCATACAAAATGTGCTGCTTAGGAGAAATATTTCATGAAGATTTATTTTATTTTTATTTTTTGCAGAAATGTGGAGTACTAAATTGAAACTGAAAAAAAGAGAATACAAGCAAACAAAAATTTTCAGAAACTTCCATTCCTAGTATTGACTTGAAATTTCTTTTACATTATAATTTTGGTGCTCAAAAGAACGAGCGGCACAGAATCGCTGACCAGAGCCTAACCCTGCTTCTGTATTCACACAGAGATGGTTTCCCTACCTGCTGCCCTCATGTCATTACGATATGCCTAAACTGGCATATGGCATGGGAGCTGACTTTATAGCTTACTTTCCTCCTCGACAGCTACCTCCTGGCTCTTCTCTTCAAATCTGGTCATCTGATCATCCCTCTGCCCTGTGTGAATGTACCAAACCATATGGCCCATAATTAACAATTCAAATCTATAGCTGCTCCATTAAAATAAAGAACTGAACTTTTCTGCAAACTTGTATTATAGATGTGAAACAGTTATATTAAACTTAGAAAGATACTACGTGTAGTGGAACAGTGTTAAGGTTTTAGATAATATTGCTTTGTAGTACAGCAAACTCTGCATTTCAAAGCAGAGTCTTGGTCTGCCACTGGCAAAACAGTGATCAAACACATCCCAGTTTTGATCTATGTTAGTTGTACAGGATTACATTTTTGGACATAGTATACACTATAGGAAATCTGTGAAAGAAGCTTTGGGAGTAGCAGGTTGACTGTTTCCTACTTTGTATTTTAGCTTGTTACACTGTCCCAAAGACCCTTGGGAGAGCTTGCAGGGCAGCAGCTGAAGAAGGAACAAAAGAGTTTTCTTGTGGTGTGTTTCTTTGTGGCTGATTAGCTGCTCTCCCTGTGCAAAGGTCAGAGGGGGCAGGGTTTCTGTTGAGTCAGGTGATTAGCTGTGGGAAGAGCTTATCAGAGCTTGCAGGGCAGCGGCGTGTGCAGTTTGATCCCTCTTTTAGATTTAGGGGAGCTAGTCTCAAACGTTTCTTGGGAGAGACCTAGGGTTTTTTGGGGGGGTTATTTGTCCTGTCTTCACGCTTTTTAAGATGGAGGACCACTGTAGCCACCCCCAACGACACGTTCTCAAGATGGAGGGTGAGGGAACAGCTGCAGTCGCCTGCGGTTCCTGCGCAATGTTTGCCATCTTGCCAAAGGTTGCAGGCAGCTTTACCTGCAGCAATTGTATGTTGATTGCCCTCTTAGAAGACAAAGTCCAGCAACTGGAGGAACGTGTAGATACACTCCAAAGAATTAGAGAGCTGGAGCTCTTCTTGGAAGCAACAAAGAATACCGTCTCCACCAAGGAGGAGATAGGGGACACCCCTGAGAAGGAGGCTAGTTCACCAACACAGGTGCCAGATATATGGAGAAATGTGACTCAAAGAAGTAGGAGGGCCAGGGTTCGCTCTGATTGTTTAGAAATACACAATCGCTTTGAAGTCCTCTCCCCTAGCATGGAAGACGAAGAACAGACTCCATTTGAGGATCTCTCCCTCATTACAGTCGATCAGGTATATGAAGACAAGCAGCAAAGTCAGTCCTCAGGGAATGTGCAGGCGACCTTGGAATGGACAGCTCACGGAAGAACCCCGACCAAACCTAAGAGGAGGCGTGTAGTGGTGATAGGGGATTCCCTTCTGAGGGGAACAGAAGCAGTGATCTGTGGGCCTGACAAGATGTCTCGGGAGGTGTGCTGTCTCCCCGGGGCTAAGATCCAAGATGTAACTGAACGACTGCAAGGAATCATAAAACCCACTGACAAATACCCCTTCCTCTTGGTTCATGTGGGAACCAATGACACTGCAAGCAAAAGCCTCCAGAAGATCAAAAGAGACTACAAGACTCTGGGCAGGAAATTGAAGCAATTAAATGCACAAATTGTCATCTCATCTGTCCTCCCAGTTGAACGACGTGAGGGGAAAATAGTGGAAGTGAACAGCTGGCTTCGCAAATGGTGTAAACAGGAACGGTTTGGATTCTTAGATCATGGACTGCAGTTTCTTGAAGATGGACTTCTGGCAAGCGATGGGCTGCACCTCACAACGGTTGGGAGGAATGTTTTTGCCAGAAATCTCAGAAACCTCATCAGGAGGGCTTTAAACTGACTAATGTGGGGGAGGGAGACAGTGCTCCTGAAGGTAGGAGTCTATCAATTGATGAAGATGATCATCCAAATGTCATAGACCAAATGGAGCAAACAGCACGCAGACCTAGTGGTGGGAGGAAAAAATCCTTAAATAAGAGACACAGGGGAATGATTAATGGACTTCAATGTCTAATGCGCAAAGCATGGGAAATAAACAAGATGAGCTTGAGCTCTTGGTACAGCAAACTAAATATGACATAATAGGCATCACTGAAACCTGGTGGGATAAGTCCCACAATTGGAATGTAATAATGGAGGGATACAATCTATTTCAGAGAAACAGACCAGACAAGAAAGGAGGAGGAGTGGCGTTATATGTCAGGGATGTGTATACCTGTGAAGAGATCCAAGATTTAGAACCTCAAAGCCAAAGTGAGAGCATTTGGGTCAAAATTAAGGGAGAGAAGAATAACAGAGACCTCATTGTGGGAGTTTACTATAGATCCTCAAGCCAAACGGAGGACATAGATGATGCCTTCCTGGAACAGATGGCCAAGCATGCAAAAGGAAGGGAGATAGTAGTAATGGGGGACTTCAATTACCCGGATATTTGTTGGATGTCAAACTCAGCCAAGAGCATAAGGTCAAACAGATTCCTCACTGGCCTTGCAGACAACTTCATTGTCCAGAAAGTGGGAGAAGCAACAAAAGGAACAGCCATTTTAGATCTGGTCCTAACCAATGTTGATGACCTGGTTAGTGGGGTAGAAGTGGAAGCATCATTAGGCGCGAGTGATCATGCTCTTCTGAAGTTTACTATACAGCGGAAAGCATACTAGGACTCAATTTCTTGACTTTAAGAAAGCCGACTTCATAAAACTTAGGGAAGTGCTGGGTGAGAGCCCATGGACAGTAATACTAAAGGGAAAGGGAGTTCATGATGGCTGGGAGTTAGTTAAGAGGGAGATAGTAAAAGCACAACTTCAGGCAATACCAATGAGACGGAAACATGGAAGGTGCCTAAAGAAGCCAGGGTGGCTATCTAAAGAACTTTTAACTGAGTTAAGATTAAAAAAGGATGTGTACAAAAAATGGAAAAGGGGGGAAACCACCAAAGAGGAATTCAAACAAATAGCCAGCACATGTAGACACAAAGTCAGAAAAGCTAAAGCACAGAATGAACTCAGGCTTGCTAGAGAGGTTAAAAGCAACAAAAAAGGCTTTTATGGGTATGTCCGTAGCAAAAGGAAGAACAAAGAAACAGTGGGGTCACTCAGAGGAGAAGATGGTGAAATGCAAACAGGGGACACAGAAAGGGCTGAACTCCTCAATGCCTTCTTTGCCCCAGTCTTCTCCGATAAAGAAAACAATGCCCGACCTGAAGAATTTGGAGCAAATGATTCAGCAGAGGAAACACAGCCCAGAATAACTAAGGAGATAGTACAAGAATACTTGGCTAGTTTAGATGTATTCAAGTCTCCAGGGCCAGACGAACTGCATCCAAGAGTATTAAAAGAACTGGCAGATGTGATCTCAGAACCACTGGCAGTCATCTTTGAGAATTCCTGGAGAACAGGCAAAGTCCCGGAAGACTGGAGGAGGGCAAATGTTGTCCCTATTTTCAAAAAGGGGGAAAGAGAGAACCCAAATAATTATCGCCCAGTCAGTCTGACATCAATACCAGGGAAGATTCTGGAGCAGATCATTAAGCAAACAGTCTGTGAGCACCTAGAAAGGAATGCTGTGATCACCAATAGTCAGCATGGATTTCTGAAAAATAAGTCATGTCAGACTAACCTGATCTCGTTTTTTGACAGAATTACAAGCCTGGTAGATGAAGGGAATGCAATGGATGTAGCCTACCTTGATTTCAAGCAAGGCATTTGACAAGGTGCCCCATGATATTTTTGTAAAGAAGCTTGTAAAATGCGGTCTTGACTATGCTACCACTCAGTGGATTTGTAACTGGCTGACTGACCGAACCCAAAGGGTGCTCATCAATGGTTCCTCTTCATCCTGGAGAAGAGTGACTAGTGGGGTGCCACAGGGTGCCACTAGTGGGGTTCAACATCTTTATCAACGACTTGGATGATGGACTCAAGGGCATCCTGATCAAATTTGCAGATGACACCAAACTGGGAGGGGTGGCTAACACCCCAGAGGACAGGATCACACTTCAAAACGACCTTGACAGATTAGAGAACTGGGCCAAAACAAACAAGATGAACTTTAACAGGGAGAAATGTAAAGTATTGCACTTGGGCAAAAAAAAATGAGAGGCACAAATACAAGATGGGTGACACCTGGCTTGAGAGCAGTACATGTGAAAAGGATCTAGGAGTCTTGGTTGACCACAAACTTGACATGAGCCAACAGTGTGACGCAGCAGCTAAAAAAGCCAATGCAATTCTGGGCTGCATCAATAGGAGTATAGCATCTAGATCAAGGGAAGTAATAGTGCCACTGTATTCTGCTCTGGTCAGACCTCACCTGGAGTACTGTGTCCAGTTCTGGGCACCACAGTTCAAGAAGGACACTGACAAACTGGAACGTGTCCAGAGGAGGGCAACCAAAATGGTCAAAGGCCTGGAAACGATGCCTTATGAGGAACGGCTAAGGGAGCTGGGCATGTTTAGCCTGGAGAAGAGGAGATGAAGGGGTGATATGATAGCCATGTTCAAATATATAAAAGGATGTCATATAGAGGAGGGAGAAAGGTTGTTTTCTGCTGCTCCAGAGAAGCGGACACAGAGCAATGGATCCAAACTACAAGAAAGAAGATTCCACCTAAACATTAGGAAGAACTTCCTGACAGTAAGAGCTGTTCAACAGTGGAATTTGCTGCCAAGGAGTGTGGTGGAGTCTCCTACTTTGGAGGTCTTTAAGCAGAGGCTTGACAACCATATGTCAGGAGTGCTCTGATGGTGTTTCCTGCTTGGCAGGGGGTTGGACTCGATGGCCCTTGTGGTCTATTCCAACTCTATGATTCTATGACCCGTGTGTATCCTTTAAAGTTTATAGAATAATGATGTTGAAACTTCCCCTCCCTTTCCTCTAATGTGTGCACACCTATCTAATTATTTTGCAATGGTTGGGCATGACCCAGCCAAAGTAAATGACGTTCTAGGCCCCATTTATTTTAATGGAGGAATTAGGCACCTGTTTAAATGTTCTCCTATTAAAATCAAGGGTACCTCCGCTAAAGCATATTTTTAATGTTGTTAATCTAAAGGGAAAACAGTGGGACAATGTGTCCCAATTATTGTAAGGTTAAGAGTAATCTCACTTCGTTTTTTATTTTTTATTTGTCAATTGCCCTTCATCAAGAGATTTCAGGACACTGTACAAAAGTGCAAAACTAATTTGCACACTACTTACAGTTTAAAACCAGTATACAAATCAGTAAATAATCCTAATCCTAATAAAATATAAATAGACCAAAAAAAATTAAAACCTGAATGACTACAATCAGAGCTGGCTCTAATGTTAGACAGAGTGAGGCAGATGCCTCAGGCAACAGATACAGGGACTTGGGTCCCAGACATTTATGGCTCTGGGGATGCAAATCTTTCTGTATGGGGATTTTGTAAATTAATAGTTTAGAAGAAGAAGAGGATGGATTTCAGTGGGGAGGAATTGGTTTAGGAGATTACTAGTTGTAATCACATTCATCTCATATTTCATTTTATTGTATATTTTGTAAAGAAATTGTCCAACTGGAAATGGTGTGTTTGTTTTCACCATTTCTCAGATAAACACTCTGTTTATTGCTAACCCTGGGTAATTGCCAGTGATACCCATGCTTAAAGCGTCTGAAGACCTACTCCGTCCCTCCGCCTACACAGTGCGGTTAGCACAGCAAGCCTGTGACAAACCCTTTTACAAAGTCAGTTTTATGTTTAACTTCCACATCAACCGAAATGACAGTGCACAAATTTCACCCTGTTTTAAAGGCATCATTATGTGCACATGTTTGTCAAAAGCAAAAGGGGAAGAAAACACAGCCTCGGAGCTTGGAAGCATGTGAAATTACTGTTTTGAGCGATACACTGAAACCCAACTTCATTAAACACTGACTGCTGCTGTGACTACTGGGGAGTGAGACTTGAATGGATTCATAATAAAAGCAATTTTATGTGGATGTGAAGAAAACTGGGAATTATTAAGTGAACAGTAATGAACACCTTGCCATCGGAAGATGGATGATAAGAAACTGTAGTCAATACCCCATTAGCAAGTCCATTATAACCTTGGAATAGAAACATACTTTATTGCAGAAGGCTAACACAATTGTAAGTGAACTTTAACAGCTGAATAAATGTGTGTGGTAATGTATGGTTACAGGAGTTAAATGAGTCTCACTCTTATTCCTGCTGCAAACAAAAAAAAAATAGTTAAGTCATTATCGGGCACATTATCAAACCCTTCATTACTGCAACTTGTACAGTTGTAGTTAATGTCATGTTGGCGCTTCCATTACAAATTCCCATTTTTAAGTTGCTCAGTAGAAATTCTGCATTCTGCAATTCATCTCTAGAACATGGTTAAAAATGATTTCCAGTAATTAATTTTTTTCCCCAGGAAAATGTCATAGTAAATTGAAAATAGCAACTACTGGGTCACACATGGCTGCTGGACCTTAATTGACTCAATAGGAACATAAGAATTGTCTATGCTGGATCAGACAAAGACTGCAATCCTATACACATTTACCTAAGAGTAAACCCCACCGAACATAGCAGGGCTTGTTTCTGAGTAAGCATGCGAAATTTTCCACTGTAAGATGTGATCTAGTTCATCAGCTTTCTTCCATCATCACTGGCCAACCACATGGCACTTGGGAAGCTCATAAACAAAGCAAAGCAGAGATTGACATCTCTTGATACTTTCCCCCAAACTCGAATAACACTGGGCAACAATTTTTTTCTTTTTGAATGTTGTCTAGATTTCTACAACTGATTTAGTGTATTTTTGCACTGCTGAATCAGGAAATGGCATCCCTTTCTCTCCATCAGGTCAGGTTTTTGTGTTATGTTGATTTGAAAAAAATCAGATTGTCACGGGAATTGGGGTTGCTTGTGTGTAAACCTCTAGCTGTTCCAAACTGCTTAGGGGCGGTTGTGTCTTTCCCTGACTGAGCAGCTTGGGTGCTGCCGCTCAGTCGCTCGAAGAATCCGTGAGTGGGCGTCTCCTAAATTTCCTCCAGCATAAGAATTCCTTAACGGACAACCTTCGCCTCGCCTCTCTGCGCGGAAGCCTTCTGCACAGAGTGGGCGTGCCTAGTGGTGGTCCTCCACCCTCCTCACTGACTTCACTGGAAGAGTCTCGGAGCCTCACCTCCGAGATGCTCTCTGCCTCTCCCTTCTTCCTGGTGTCACCTGGACTTCCTTCCCCAGATGACGTTCTCTCTCTACCCTTACTCGTTCCCTCTCCTGCAGAATCTGGAAGCCTCGCCTCCCCCCTCTGCTCTGATGTCAGTTCCCTGACACAGATCTTGTGACAAAATCAATTACATTTTTTGTCAAAATAAAAAAATTCCTTCCAGTAGCACCTTAAAGACCAACTAAGTACGTTCTTGGTATGAGCTTTCGTGTGCATGCACACTTCTTCAGATACACAGCTTTCAACTTCTCCATGGTCAATCCTGGAAAAGCCTGGCACAAGTAAGTGAAGCAGTCACCATCCTTGTCCAGAGCCTAGGTGAACTGCTTGATTAAGCCGAGCTTGATGTGCAGCGGTGGGAAGAATATTCTGTCTCTGTCCACCAGAGGCTCCCTCCAAACCATGGGAATTCCAAAGTTCAGACTCCTCTTGCCATTGGTCCACCCACGTAGAGTCTCGGTGCATGCCTTGCACACCATGTGTGGTGCCCAAGCTTTATCCTGGTCACCAAGGTTAATACCAAAATAACTTTATGCTTTGCCGCACCAATTTATGGAAGATTTCGAGGTTTTATGACTTCAAACTGATCCCTTTTTGACATAATCACCCAGAACTATCGGACCTAAATACTTCTTGTCATTAAAATAATAATTTCCAATCAAAACAATTATTCGGCATGGCATTTTACCCCCACCAACTTCTTCTAAAATGCTCCACACAAGGGTAAAGGTAAAGGTAAAGGTACCCCTGCCCGAACGGGCCAGTCTTGACAGACTCTGGGGTTTGTGCGCCCATCTCACATCTATTGGCCGGGGGCCAGCGCTGTCCGGAGACACTTCCGGGTCACGTGGCCAGCGTGACAAAGCTGCATCTGGTGAGCCAGCGCAGCACACGGAACGCCGTTTACCTTCCCGCTGGTAAGCGGTACCTATTTATCTACTTGCACCCGGGGGTGCTTTCGAACTGCTAGGTTGGCAGGCGCTGGGACCGAGCAGCGGGAGCGCACCCCGCCGCGGGGATTCGAACCGCCGACCTTTCGATCGGCAAGCCCTAGGCGCTGAGGCTTTAGCCCACAGCGCCACCCGCGTCCCCTCCACACAAGGGTACATTGGAACAAAAACGCAAAAAAAATGACATGTGGCCATAGCTCAAAAACTTGACCTGATTGAGCAAAACCAATGTGATTTTTGGATTCAGCGCATCAGATTCGTCCTAAATCAACTGAAAAAATGCAGACAACAAATTTGTTGTTGACCAGTGTAATCAAAGGGATAATATGTCTGAATATAGAGGTCACATAGCTGTCGCTTGATATGACTCTGTGTTATGAATTTCTCTAACCTTTTAAAAGCCACAGGAGCTAAAGGCTATTACCACCTCTTGTGGTTATTAATTCCAAATGTTATGTTACATGATAGCACTTTATTGTGTGAGTCATGAACTTGCTACTAACTAATGTCATTGACTATAGTGTTACAGGCTAGAAGCATTTCTCTTTATTTCATCATTCCACAGCCACTAGCCATCTTGGCTATAGCGTTTCATTTATTCATTCATTTCATAAAATTTATATACCACTTGATTGTGGGGGGAAAGGCTCAAAGTGGTTTACAAAAAAGATAAAACAAGAAAGGTATCACTAAAACTTTGCAACCATAATTTAAAACATACTGAAAGTGAAAACCACAATAGAACAGGCTAAAAGAAATTAAAACTCATGCATACTTTCTAAACATCTGGGTAGGTCTGTCTAAATAAGAATGTCTTCAGCAGGTTCTGAAAATAAAAGTGTCCTCGCAAGACGTCTGATCTATACTTCTTTTTGTGTTGAGTTTCTAGGAACAGGTCTATGATTTCCAGGTTCATGTCTGACCATTTTTTCCCCTTCTGTCACTTTCTCTAGATAAACCCACATTTTATCACTTAATCAGAGGAAATGGCAATCGGGTTTTCTGTCTTCCAACAACTTGCGACCACTCGACCCTGCTGCATCTACTGCCAGAACTGGTAGCTTAGAATGTCCAGCCCCGGATAATATTTAAAGTCTAACTTTAAAGGACTTTTGCACTGTAATGGACTTTTAATCACTGTCATGAAACAGCTATAGTCTACTTTTAATTTAACATTCAGTGTGTACACAACACACATAGACACACACACATATTTGAAAAAACAGAATTGGCTTTTCAGGGAAGAAAGGAAAGTACTAAATGCAGGGATGAAAGGGAAGAGATATTTGAAATGTTTTGAAAAATAAATCTGTGCTCTGCCCCTTTTGTTCCTTTTAAGTGTTGTTAGCCATCCTAAGTGATAGGATTGCTGCTGGTTAATATATCAACCATCTGAAAACAAAATAAAGAATATTGAAAAGAAAATCTGTTAATTATGTTATTTGACTGAATACAGAATTGAGATAAAATAATACAAGCTGTATAACTGATGCATTGTGGGGGTGGATTTAGGGCTGGGAGAGTGGTGCAAACACACTGGGCACTGAGCCAAGGTGCTGGGCTTTCAAAAGGAGGCATGAGGCTCTCCTGTCTTCTTCCCTAGCGTTTTTCTTACCCGCCTTTGAGAAGGCAGTGCCTCCTTGCTAAAGTCGGTGCCTTGGTTGCAGCACAAGAGCTGGGAGGTGGTGGAATTTTGGTCTTGCACAGGGTGCTATTAGTACCCAAGTCCACCACTATGGTCACTGCACAGTCAAAGTCACTGCACAGGGGCAAGTTAAAATGAGCAGAATAGGCTTCCTTCTTAATTTGTTCCATTGTCATTTTTCCCCCCAGAAGAAGCAAGCAATGGCAATTTGCCAGGCATCTGCTTGGCAGCAGCATTCCCACAGCATGCCAAGGCCATGGAAGTCAGCCCTGTACACACTATGCCCTGAGAAGAACAGTGCCTGCCTGACAGCATCAACAATTCACCCACAGCAAAGGGAAGAAGTGGCAAGGTAAGAGGTCACTCTGTTGCCTGCACAACGTGGGTGCTTCTTCCATTCTGAGGAGCTCGGGTGTCTCGCAAAATAAGGGAGAGGGGTGGGGTGGCTGTCAGTCCTCCAGCCAACTGTTTCAGAGCCCAGAAGGTGGAGGACATAGAGAATTCCTTTCTCGAAAGCCCAGAAAGGCAAGGCTGGACACAGAGCAGAGAGGAGAAAGAAGACTGCCCTCTGCATCCGACCCCCAGCTGACAATACAATTTTTAGTATCCTGCTTTGCTGTAAAGAGAAGGGCCATAGTAAAATGCCCTCTGGATTGATTATGAATAATAGAATAAGGAGAGCTGAACAATGCCGTCACCAGGGGTGGACTTTGGTAATAAAATGCCCTGAGCGAGGACAAAAGTTGGTGCCCTCCCCAATCTCACCTTCTATTCTGCACATGCTCTCAAAATGTGCCCCCTTGACTCAGCACACTGGGAGGAGGGGACTGCCTGCACCGCCCCATATCCAGCACTGCTATCACTAAAGGCAAATTGCACACACTTTTTGAAATTCAGGGCTGGCACTGTCTGGGGATATGACTAAATGTATGTAGCACCTTTAATTGGCTCCACAGGAAATACATAATTAGCACCTTTTTCGAATGTAAATAAAAAAAAATCAATCAGTAACACTTAACTTGGAGATTTACCATTAACACGCAGTACAGAAATATTTGTAAATCCTTATTCAAGTGTTCTAGGTCCCAAAATCTTGCAAGTGACATCACTGCTATTAGTCAACAATTTTCCATGGAAATAAGAGTCTCACAGTCATCAAAAAGCAGCCATGATGCCTATGTACTGCCTCCACTGTCAGAGGCAACATATGTCTGAATACCAGTTTCTGGCAAGCACAAGGAAGAGAATGCTGCTTCACTGAGCACCTGCTTGCAAGCTTGCCATGGGCATCTGCCTGGCCATTGTGAAAACAGGGTGGTGCATTTGTTGGGCCTTTGGCCTGATCCCAAAGGACTCTTCTTGAAACATATCTAAAAAATGGATTAAAAAAATCTATCAGAGTTTTAGAAGGGTGGCTTAGCAGCAATGATAGTGCAGTGAAGCCCCATCAATAGTCCTGTCCTCCATAAATTGGTCTAGACATTTTAAAGCTACCTAAGACGTAGTCACATCTTGTAGCATGTAATTCTGTAAATTAATTATGTGTTGTATATAAAAAAAAGCATCTTCTTTTTTGTGTGTCCTACCAAGACTAGTGTCAATCAGTTTGACCGGATGATCCCAAGTTCTGTGAGAGGGTGCTGTGAAATACCATAATAACACACAAAAAAGCAAAAAGGCCCATGTTAGCTTCCCGGAGCTCCTTGGATGAGGATCTGGACAGAAGTACGATAAAAATAGTGTGAAAAATTAGACTATATTCTGTTTTGACACTACAGTATAATTCATAACACAAATAGAAAAGATTGCAATCAGACCAGTCAAGATGAGCGTAAGAAGCTGGTAGCTCTTTCTGAAAAAATTGTGGTTGCAAGGGAACAAGGTTTTTCAATTATAAATTTCATAATCCAAAATGTGTGGGTTTTCCCCCCATTTCAAAAGTGGTAGGATATTATAGGTGCATAGCTATTTGCCACCTCTTCAGAACACAACTTTTCAGAATGAAAAGTTTAAACAGCTGCACAATTTAAGCCAAGTCTATAGCCAACTATTTTGCTTGATACAGTAGGTGTGTTTCTGTGTGCTGTTCTGGTTTCACCAGAAGTGGTTTTCATCATGCTGGCCACATGACCCAGAAAAACTGTCTGTGGACAAATGTTGGCTCCCTTGGCCAGTAAAATGAGATGAGCACCGCAACCCCAGAGTCATTCGTGACAGGACTTAGCTGTCAGGGGTCCTTTACTTTTACCTTTACCTTTTTATAGCTTGATTTATTTTTCATTTCCTTGAGACTTTCATGTCCCATACACACTTCCCCATTTAACTCAATGTGACTTGTTTCTTTGATTAATAAACTAAACTAAAAGTGAAAAAGTAACACACTGCTGCTGTTAGCTGGATGGTGTATCAGATCTTCTCCATCAGACTCCCCTGGGATGGGGGCACCTCCACCATAGTGGAACCCCTGCTGTGCCTGGACAAGGGGAGAGGGATAGTGTCCAGTTCTAGTGCTGGCAATAACAGATTGATAGCTCTTTCTCAATTCTGTGGGTGTTGGTGCATGGCCGTTCTTAGTTGGTGGAGCAATTTGTCTGGTTAATTCCAATAATGAATGAGACTCTGGCATGCTAACTAGTTATGCAACCCCCGAGCAGAAGCTTTTAATGGCTGAAGAACTATTGTATTGTTGGAAACCTTGGATCGGCGGGGTATAAATAATATATTATTATTATTATTATTATTATTATTATTATTATTATCATTATCATTATCTGTAAATGCTTAAGTAGTGCTACAGGGAACAAGATAAGGAATCACTTCATAAGTTTTGCACCTCAGTAATCCACCTGTCTCTGTATCCCAGTCAAAATTGTGATAGTTAGATTTGTTTTCATTTATAATACAGCACACGGCAAAAAAATGATCTGATTAAATAGCTTTTACTCAGCATTTGTAGACTGTTGCTAGCAGCTAAAAAGAGAAAGGAATAATGCCGGAGGGAGGGACGTTGCTGTTGTGCGAGTATCAAATGGATGGGAAATGGGCCAAAGTTTGGGTCTGCTTTATGAATTCCATTACTGTCCGTTCTGAAAGACCTGTTTTACTGATTATAGAGTCTGGGTTATATGTAATCATAGGCTGTGTACACATTACCATTTATTCTGGCTCTAGTGTGCTCCCACCGCTGGGTTTTGAATCAGTGCATACACAATGCTACCCCAATGCAGTACTTGCCTGTAGTTTCTTTGAGGCATTTCTCCTCAAGCCTGCCTCAATTAAACTGAAGCCAAATTCACTTCACAGGTGAGCTGAGGTGTGTATACTTGAGATTGTTGTGTCTGTGCAGATTACAGCACATGTGCAGATGATAGCTTCATGAACAGGAGTTGCTGAGGTTACAGGGCCAAGGGAAACCAAGCAGGTCATGTGCAAGCACACACCCCCACCTCCTCTCTAGTGTGTTCAACAATGTGCAAATGTGACCTGAAACACAGCAAAGGGAAATGGCCTCACTGCATTTTAAGACACTAGTGCATACATAGTTATAGTGACTGCTCTGGTGTTAACTGGTTTATTCTCTTCACAGTGATGGGTGATTGAATGAAACTGATTAAAGAGGAGAAAATAAAGCAAATGAACACGAGAGAGAGAGAGAGAGAGAGAGAGAGAGAGAGAGACTTTCTAGAACTCATTTTAGCTTTTCTCCATTGTGTGTGTGATACCTATTTATAGTACAAGTAGCACAGAATTTAGGAAATGCCATAAAAGCAAGTGAATTACAGCATCATGGCTTATATGTTTACTTGAAAGTAATTCCCACTGTTTTCAACAGGACTTACTCCCAGTAAATGTGTCTAGGTGTGTGCTGTGAAACTGTTCTTTAACATTTGATCCTTATTGATCCGAGAATATTGAAAAATGCAGCACTACTGCAGCTATACACAATGGGAATAGGCAGGTCTCTTGCATATCACAGGTGAAAGCACATTCAGTGCAGCACTATTCAGGTGTCCACCCTCAGGTTACAACCCCATGATTGTATATATGTTTAAGGAAAGATGATTGGGAATACAAGCATTGAGTGTGGCTGGGAGTGACCAGCAGGACTAAGAAGTGTTACCTCTCTACTGCTCTCAGGAAATTCCTTAGCTCTGAAGCTCTTCCAGCTTCAAAGGCAGGGAAGACACAGGGGTAGTGGCTGATTATTAAAGGAGTAGCTCTGAGTTGAAAGCACTTACTTGTTTGTTATGGCATCTTAGTACAAATCAATATTGTACTAATGAACACATTAAGTCCCATCTGCTATTTCAACTTGGATTCCCTCCTTTAGGTAGATGAGAAATCAAGTAGATTGGTGTTTATGTTACATACACCCGTACTAGCAGGGAGAGGAGGAAGTTTGGTTTGTTTGGCCCATTTTTTTTTACAGCAGATTGACCTGACGCGATGCTCCTGAACTTGCTTGTGGATCAGAACACAACTCCCATTCAGATTATTCCCTTCTCCCAGTTTTGCAATGCATTTTCAGCATGCAAAAGGTTAGCTCAAAAATACCATCACATCTTGCATAAAAGATGTATACATAATGCAAATTTTACTGGTGAAAGCATTGACAAGTGTGCATTCTACATAAGAAGTACACACAAAATGTGTACAAAAGGTGCATGATGGGACGGGAAAGATGGGACGGGATAGAATGGGATGGATTGAAAAGCAATGTCGCACAACAGATGGAGCTGTGTGGAATGGATGTATGATTGAGTACCAGGGACCCAAACTGGATGGAATCAGTTGTTCAGCCTGCCCCTGCACATCATTTACATTCAATAATTTAACAGAACCTATTACCTTTACCTATGTTGGATCTGCTTAAGCCTGTGTCTCTGAAAGACATTTAATTACATATATTCTGCAGTACAGCCGCCATCCTGCATCTCGGGTTCTATTAAACTTTACTTTGCCAGACAAGAAAATGTGAAAGGGGACAATCCAGATCAATGCTGTTATCTGGGAGGCATTGCTGAAATAGATTTTAAATCCTTTGATTCAATTGCCTGCTGAGTTTGTGATTAGAGGAGGACTATCTTTTTGACTAATTGAAGGCTGTTAACTTGGCAGTCTTTGTAAAACTGGAGCATCTATCTATAATGCATATACTAAAAAGATAGTATGTAAGCACTGGTAACTTAATGAAGAAGTTTCAAGAAGAGAAAAATATACATATAGATCTGAACACTTCTTCTAAAAACTGAACTGTATGGTGCAATGGAGGGTTAGGGCATTTGACTAAAATTGGGGGACTGATTCTCATCTTTGATAGCTGTTTCTGGTTTCTCTTTTTTAAAAGAGAGAGAGAGAGAGAGAGAGAGAGAGAGAGAGAGAGAGAGAGAGAGAGAGAGATAAGAAAGTTGAGGTACCGGTATATTCCACATCACCCATATGTTTATATGTGGCCCATACCTTACCTATAGTCAACATATGGGCACTGCTAAAACTAATATGCTAGAAATTACGGTATTCAAGGAAATAGGTTACGCATAACTCCATTCCCATTTGCCTTTCATCAATATTTTCCCTTTATGTCTGGTTCTTTTGATCAGAGCACTGGGTGACGCACTGATATGCTTCTGTTGAAACAGCTAAATACAATTACTGTACTCTGTGGGATAACCAGCTTCATATAATCAACATGCTTGATTCTAATTAATGCATGAAGGGGTTAATACCACAGAGTAAGCTGTCCTGCCAGGCTTAGCTAGGTCACTCCCCTTCACCTTGGGAGGAAGCTAATCAAGCCTATTATTCAACCTCCAGTCTACTGAGGAAGCTAAATGTGTGAGGAGGTCTGAGCTGTTTGCTCCAATAATACCAACAATTTAGAAACTTTGACCACTTTGAAACTAAACTAAGTTTTACTGGCTATGCAACCTTTCTGATTGATGTATGAACCTAACCTTTTGAGAGTTTGTAAGTAAACCAATTTTTAACTAACCAAATATTACCTTTTCCTATGCTGGGAGAGAGCAAAATTTTGGAACTCACAAGGGCATATTTCCACACTTTACTTTGCTGCATGTTTTGTGATTTTAAATCTCTGCTGGGGTTTTCTCACCATAGAGTACTTGCCCCAAACCTGGACCTTGGTATCCAGAAAGTCTCCTTTTAATATGCCTATTATTAACTTGCCACCAACGTACTCCAATATCCTTTTCCAAACTGCTGCTTTTCCCGAGGCAGCTAATTTGGCACATAATGTTTGTCTCAGAAATGCAACCCCACATTTAGCTATTTTCTAATATATTATACTCAGGACCTTTTGACTTTTCTGCAGTCAAACTATGCACACTTTCTTACTTATTTGTCTTATCTCCTTTGAGTTACCTGCAGATTTTCTTAGTGAAGGTTTCCTATCATCATTATAAACATCCTTCTTCTTCGTCTTCCTCTTCTTTTAAAAAAAAGCCTAATGTTGAATCACAAAAAAATTCTCATAAGACAGCCTTTTAAATCATTACCACTCATGGATGTTTCTCTATCGACAGCCAGCAGCTTCAGACTTCTGAAATCATTTTGGGAGCTAATGTTCCGTATTGGAAACGTGCAGGCTGCTGGAATAGACACTCCTATCCATTGTCTGTGGCATAAAAAGACATCTGTTCTCAGACATGACATAGCATGGAAGGAAAACCATTTCACAAAAATGTCTTCATGATCAATAGATCCAGTCTTTCAAATGAACTGGGGCCAGCATCAACACCTGGCATTAGCTGAAGGGCCATAGCTCAGTGGTAGAGCATCTGTGTGCATGCAGGAGGCTCCAGGTTCAATCCTCCACATCTTCAGGCAGGGCTGGGAGAGATCCCTGCCTGAAAACCCAGAAAGCCGCTCCCAGTCTTGGTAGACAATAATGAGATCAATGGACTTGACATAAGGCAGCTTCCTGTGATCCATTGTTCTGCCACACAGTCCAGGAATCACCTGGTGGCTGGGTCTAAATACCACTGTTCTCCCAATGGAGAATTCTAGGGCATGAAAATGGTGGTTGCCCCCTCTGAGGCCTACCAATAGAGGAGAGAACCCCACCAGAAGGCTCATTGCTAAGGACACCTCAGATCTGGAGCTGACTCTGGAAAAATAATAATACTCAGAAG
Source organism: Podarcis bocagei (assembly GCF_964188305.1). NCBI lineage: Eukaryota > Metazoa > Chordata > Lepidosauria > Squamata > Lacertidae > Podarcis > Podarcis bocagei. The sequence continues at coordinate 37,398,483 of NC_138134.1, forward strand.
CCCTTTAATCTAGCCCAGAATTGGGGAATCTTTTTCAGCCTGAGGGACCTGTTCCCTACTAGAGGCCAAATGCCAGTTGGTGGGCAGACCCAACATGACATACTTTCCAAAACACTGAAGTGAAAAACCAGGATGCGTGTCTTCCAGGGCTGTGTTTCCACACGAATCACATGGCATGTGTGAGATCGCAACTCCCAAAGAAGTACCTTTTTGTGCCCGTGCTCCCCCAGTGCCTAAAAAGTGTGTTTTGGGTCCCGCAGGAGAAGGCCCACAAAAAGTGCTTTTTTGAGGGGGGGCAAGATTGCAATGCAAGATCCTGGCACCCAAAAATGCATGTTGTGCACACACAAAAACAATGTTCCAATTTTATCAGGACAGTTGAGAGGTATGACATGAGTAGAACCACAAATGTTAGTTCTACCTTTTTCCAGTAGGCGTCATTCTACCCATAAACATCTCTCTCTCAATCTTGCTTCTACCCACACTCAAATGTCCCTATCTATGCAGCAAGAGGCATTATCAGAGCTCAAGGATGCTTTCTAGCCAGGTGAAAGACACCCAAGAAGGACTGATGAGGGACTGATGAGGGGTGTGACCTGAGATGGGGGGGGGGGGTTTAGCTGGCAATGGGATGTGGTTTTGGGAGAGTCCCAAGAATTAGTCAGAGGGGCTCCAAAACCTGAACTTCCCTATCCCTGGTATAGTTCTATCCAGGGCCGCCTTTACCCAGGGGTGAAAGGGGTGCAGGGCACCCAGGCACCGAATTCTGGGGAGCACCAGGCGCCCGCCACTGAAGCCGCCTAAGCTCTTAACTATCTACCTGTTATGAAATAACTAATAATTTTGATCAAGCTAGAAAAACAAAATACATATATACCTAGGTATTACCGAAATGTATACCTGTTTCACTAAAGGACTTTCGACTTTGTGCGCTCATTTACCAAAGACACTTGTGACATCATTCACAATGGCGGCGCTTGTCAGACTCAACAATGGGACTTGTCATTCTCAACAGCACTGTGCACGCAAAATTAACTCTTACATCAAAATATTATGTTACGTATTGTGTTATGCGGCAGCAGGGTCAGCGGCACCTTTGACACGACTGATGTTTCTCCTAAGTAGGTTCCTAAACAATACTTGTAACTTTAAGTGTGGTGGTGGTGTATACTTAAGTATAAGTGTACTGTAAATAAATGAGCAAATAAAAAAGTTTGTTTCTTTTTCCTCCCTTCTTTCATAAACAAGAGATAAGGCATAAGCATGGTGTCTGGCATAAGCATAATAAAAGTAAATTGGGGGGCTAAACTAAATTTGGGGACACTGGACAGATCTTTGCACCCCAGTGGCACATATGCTAAAGAGGGCCCTGGTTCTATCCATCACTTATGTCAGAGTTTGAGATTTTTGTAGATCACTCTAGATCATGGGTAGGCAAACTAAGGCCCGGGGCTTGGATCCGGCCAAATCACCTTCTAAATCCGGCCCGTGGATGGTCCGGAAATCAGCGTGTTTTTACATGAGTAGAATGTGTCCTTTTATTTAAAATGCATCTCTGGGTTATTTGTGGGGCATAGGAATTCATTCATTATTATTTTTCAAAATATAGTCCAGCTCCCCACAAGGTCTGAGGGACAGTGGACTGGCCCCCTGCTGAAAAAGTTTGTTGACCCCTGCTCTAAATCAACTCCCATCAACCTTGACCATTGGCCATGCTGGCTGGGCCTGATAGGAGCTGAGCCCAACAACCAGTAGAGGTTAGTCAGCCTAGATCTGCATGCTAAAGCCATGTTCTAGCTGCTAGGGACATATTATACAAGAGGCACTGCTGTTGCAGAGCAATTGACAGAGGAGGGGAATACAGGTTCTTTTATCTATAGTCATCAGGGACAGCTGTGTTAGACACCCATGCTGATGATAGCCACAGTGTACATCCGTACTATCTATAGTAAAACCTCTAGATCTAGATCCTGGAGTGATCCCCAAATTTAGGAAAAGAAGCTAAACAATGGAATCAGAAGAACATGTTAGAAAGGCACAAGACATAAACTATTTCTAGCAGCCTGTGTGGCAAGAACGGCCTTTAGGGAAGGTGAGCATGCTGGGCTTCTTTAAGTGGAGCAAAGCTAAGTTAGGAAATCCTGCTTGCATACTTCTGTGCCTCTGGGCTCCACAGCATGAGCTAAAGAGGAAAAGCTCATTCAGGCCCTTTCTAGTAAAGGGCTAGCCCAAACATTAAACAGAGAGAAACAGCTGCCTGATACTGCAGATACTAGAGGTCCGGAAACAGGGACCAGGTGTCTTTCCTCTGTCCCCTAAATAAGAATCAGTGCTGTGGGGTGGTGAGTGTCAAGACTAGGACCCAGGAAACCAGGGGTCAAATTCCCCATTTGGTCATGAAGCTTACTGGGTGATCTTGGGCTAGCCACCGCCTCTCAGCCTAACCTACCTGACAGAGTTGTGTGGATTATTTTGAGAAGGCAGGGAGAACCATGTATGCTACCTTGAGCTCCTTGGAGAAAAGGGGGGGATATAAATGCAATCCAAATTTCAGGCATAGTGGAGAACACAACATATTGAAATTAAATCCAGCTGTTAATCCAGCTGTCTCAAGCAGCAAAATGTATTGAACTGGCCTTGGAAAAATTGATGCATTGCAAAAAGAGAAAACAGGCTTATTGCATGGAAACAATAAAATGTGATATAATGGCCACTCATAATGTTGTTGGAAGGCTGCAATATCTGCGCAAGCCACTTGTAAAAATGTGATGGGAGGAAGAATCACCTCTGACCTTAAAACAGATGCATATAAAGCTGGATTGTAGTTCCTTTTCTATGAAGAAACAACCTTTGAAGGATTCCAATTCAGAGTGAAAAGAGGTGGTCAAGTTCTGGAGGGAGGGGGACTCCGTGTAAAGAGACAAACTGTACACACTCAAGCACGATGCCTTCCTCTGTCTTTGTTCTCTGTTCCTGGAGGTGAAAGCACCAGCCAGCCAAGAAAATCAAAATACAGTCTGGAACACTGGATAAGTTCAGTGTTTCTGTGTTTTGTTTGTTGCTAACATTTTCTGATCCTGTGCTTTGTGAAGCTATGTAAATACACAAAATTTTGAATCAGCTGCAAATTTTGTTGGCATCCAATGAATTAATTAGCAAACAGGGGCTGATACATCATATATCCAATCTGCAATCACACAGCTGGATGACACTGCCTTTACCACCGTCATTCCCTGATAGTTGCTGGGTAAGGGTCTGTGTTCTCCTCACCACCCCAAGATGACAGCAAGGAATTCCCAACGGTTATGAGGCAAACATCTGAGCCCACATGTGTATAGATCCAACAAACTCTCTTGATATACAGGCAGCAAATAATCATTCAGTACATACAACACCATTGTAATAAAAAAGGTATAAGAGTTAAAAAGTTCCTAACTACCCAAAGCCTAGAAAAAGGGAATACAGCAATGTGCCACAGTATTCACACTACAAGAGAGGGAAAATAGAGGAGCACAAAGTCAAGGAGCTGAGCTCTGTGCCTTCTGCAAGAGTTAAGCTCCCCCCTTCAAATCCTATGCCAGCAACACAACCTCACACCGTTTCTTGGTCTGTAGTCCAGTGAAGCCTAAGAGGCTTGATCCCTGAGATCACTGAGAGGTAAAGAAGGGGTCCTGTTGAGCGGTGAGCTAACAAACCATTGAAAACCATGGGTTTAAGTATAGTTTGACTCTAGCTAACGGCTATAGAGAGGGCAGGGGGCTTCCTTGGTGAGTAAATAGCACAACATCAAGTCCTTTGAACTGTTGTTTGCTCTCTCTAGTGTACTACTGGGTTTTGCGAGATAAGTTTGAAGTGCAGAGGACACAACCTTAATTTTGGGAAGACCACATCTTTATCTTTACAGTTCCTGAGTCGTAAATTTACTTTACAAGAGAATTCCATTGACTGTGTGAAGGCCGGTTCCTGCATACAGCAGGGTGATAACGAGATATTTCTGGGAAATATAAAGATTAGTGCTCTGATATTTTCTGCAACAATTAAGGTCAGGATGTTAGCTGTTCTTTCCAAGACACATCTGAGAGAGGAGCTTTTCATGAAGGGTACATTTTAGTTTCAACTTGTGCCAGCTGCACTGATGCCATGATCCATAGAAATAAAACCATGTGAAATGCCAGATTAAAACCCATCACTGCACAACAACCTTCCTCAACGGCCACCATTGTATCAACCAATGTCCACAGTATATGTAGCCATGATGTATAACCACTGCAAGCTACACTGCTATCAAGCCACAGTGCTTAGCGATCCCAGCACTCAGGCTAGTCGAAAGCTCTGATTCATTTAACAGAGACTATTCAATTACAGCACTGGCATTTTAATCCTAAATATTTGCATTAGAACACCTGCTGCAATGCTATGATGACAGCGAACATAAGGGCACTCTTCTGCTTTTTTTATGGAAATACCTGCTAATTATTATGAGACAGGTCAAATCTACATAAACAAGGAATGGTATGTTAGCTGTTTCAAAAGCAGCTGGTGAAGGTTGCTGCATGGGGCAAGAATAATTGGTCTGAAGATGTCATTTGCCATCATTATTAATAAAGGTATTTTTGTAAGCTATCTGTGGGAAATTTTCTGCCCATCTACGTGTGTGTGTGTGTGTGTGTGTGTGTGTGTGTGTGTACTATTATGTTGAAATAACCCAATTGTTGGGGAAAGTAACAAAATAAATGTTCATCTTTGCTAATGTTAAAATGGGACTATCAGTGTGAACGTAAAGGACACAGACTCCTTGAAAATTAGTAATCGGAAATAATTGTCCAACACAGCAGCAGCAGCAGCAGCAGGATTATGCTACATATGAGAAGGGCCAACACCACTTACACCAACAGGACACAGGACACACACCCTCCACTGTCCTTAGAAAATCCCATAATCCCAATTTTATTTAATTTTATTCTTTGGCAGATTTACAAAAAGAAAAATACACACCAATAAATAAATTTTAGAATGGGGTAAGATTAGATGTAGGGACGCGGGTGGCGTTGTGGTCTAAACCACTGAGCCTAGGACTTGCCAATTGGAAGGTCGGTGGTTCGAATCCCCGCAACAGGGTGAGCTCCCATTGCTCGGTCCCTGCTCCTGCCCACCTAGCAGTTCAAAAGCATGTCAAAGTGCAAGTAGTGTTGTAAATAAAAATATGCCCTTTTCCCTTATGGGGTATCCAAGAGCCCATATAGAGTCCTTACATAGGTTCCCTATTGGTAGGAGAAAATAACAGCGGCCAACCAGAGAATATTGAGAAGCAAAGCAGCTAGTAAGCTTGATCTTTATTGATCTGTTGCAACAGGGTACTCCCCTCACACGCAGGAGAGGAAGAGGATCCAGAACAATGGCGTGCAAGGCCTTATAAAGACTTTTGAAATTCCCATTCTCTAGATCAAGACCACCCCCAGAAACATTATGCATACATCACAGAAGGGGTGTAACCTAAGACCACCCCTCAGATACATCCCACCTACATCACAGAAATTTAAATGTTGTTTTTCTCTTGTCCTTGTTTATCTCCTGTCTGGCAGGTTGCTTGATTGAATTTCCTGGGGAGCCTGGCCATTCTTTTGTAGTGGTAAAATACTTATTTCCTGGGCCAGGTCACAGGCTCACACCTTATTCAAACACAGATTAAGACAGGATTTGTGAAGGAAGAGACAATGGGGAGGCTTTTCCATTTTTAACCTTGCAGAGAAAGGATTTGGTCAGTTTAGGAATCAAAATGGTTCCAGGTTGGCTTTCCTGTGCTGATCTATGTATCTGCAGTTATGAACATTACTATATATCTAAAACCATAAAATTCCTATCACATTATTCCCCCCTTTGGGGCTAGAATTTTTCTTAAAAAATTTTGCCCCACAAATAATAACATCGTATGTTGTAAATGGATGTCTTTGTATGAATATATCATATAAAAATAACACATGTTGTGTTTTGCTACTAAATTACATGTGGCATTCTAACACTTTGGGAGAGACCATTTACTCAATAGTGTTCTATGCTTTACACCTAGCAGGAAGGTCCACTAATGACTGAAAAATGCAGTTGGTGTTTTGTCCTTCGCCATTTTTGTGTGTTTCTCAGGTGTCAAGCTAGTTCTTCTGTGGTCTCACACTGACATAGTGCTACAGCAACACATCCTGTCTGTTGAATCCCCTCAGGGCTTTCATTTAACCATGTCGCCTGGCATTCACCATAGCTGGCACAGGTTTGGGCATCTCGTGAGGGAGATGCCTTGGCCTTGGCCTTTCTATGGGATTCTATTATAGGCTGTGGTTTTGCACTCATGGGAAGTTGCTCACTTGCACTTAAAGGACCAAAAAGCTAATTGCAGCCTGGATACACTTGCCCAATTCAAACTGAGTCCAATTTGAATTTATCTTGCCCCATGGTTCTCAACTTTTCAAACCAATCTGTTAAAAGAAAACCATTCTTAACAAGGGCAGTTGTCCAAATAAGTCAATTTAAGTCTATAAGGGATCCTTCCTGCTAAACCAAAGCATATCCACCTTCATGTTTCTTAGAAGCTTCTCCTTGGTAAAGCAAGTTTTAGCACATTTTTTTAAATGGGTAGGGAAGGTTGGCATAGTGCCAGGTGGGACAATGAAATGTGGTTATCTAAACACTGGACTACACAATAGTGTGAGCTATTAGAAAGTATAAAATGCATGAGAATCCTCCAGTGGGGTGTAAGGAATAAGACATTAAACATAAAAACAATTACACACAAAAATACACGCCCCCCCCTTTGTGGAAATAACACACTGTCAGACACATTTCAACATTCCTACGTAATAACACATAATACACAAAAAAACCTAATTAAATATCAGTTGCATATCTTGACACAATTGTGATCTTTTACGTATGTATCTTTTGAATCCTGGAGCACAGAGGCTTGAGTTTCAAAAGTGAGAAAATGTCCTTGCAATTCAACTCCTCCCCCCTTTGTCAGCCCCACTCCCCCATCAGTCTATATCCTTTGAAAGAGATAGCTGTGGGCACTTGAAAACTCTGGTGTCTTGTTGCAGGTCTTGTGATGGCGAAGAACTGAGTTGAGGGGTTGTTGCTGCTTTTCATCATTGCACATCTGTATAAGTGATATCCTGTAAGGGGGCAGGGTTTTGGCGCGACTTAAAAACACAGTTAGACAAGGAAGGGGCAAAAGGCAAAAAGGATGTCCTCCAGTTTCCATGGGAAGCTGCAAATAACAATCTTAGTGGATTAAACATTTTATTCATTACCACATTTCCATATAATTACTGTTATTATCTGCTAAGTTTGTTTGCTTTCCTTCACTTAATAAAAAATTACTCCACATGTAGAGAAAGAGAACTGTAAAAAATACAAGAAAGGTTAAAAAATAAAAAGTAAGCAAAAAATTAGATAACCAGTTAGATGAAAATGGACTTGACACAAAGACATCAGATTCAGAAAAGAACTATTATTAAATAGTACAAAGATATTATCACAGTAGTTAAATAGGTACTGCTCCAGTGGGAAGGTAAACGGCGTTTCCGTGCGCTGCTCTGGTTTCGCCAGAAGTGGCTTAGTCATGCTGGCCACATGACCTGGAAAAACTGTCTGTGAACAAACGTCAGCTCCCTCGGCCAGTAAAGCGAGTGGGCGCCACAACCCAGAGTCATTTGTGACTGGACTTAACTGTCAGGGATTCTTTACATTTACCTTTTAAGATTACAAGCACAAAGCATTAAAAAATAATAATCAAGATTCCTTGTACTCTGCTTCACTCTCCCTTTTTTCCCACCCAGGGTGCTTCTGCCCTCTGCCTGCCCCTCAGAGCCAGCGCATCGTGTGGGGCTGGGTGACAGCCTCTCCTCCTCCTTGCCTGCCTTCCAGCAGCCACTATGAGCTGCCAAAGGAGGAGGCCAGCAGCAGCCATGGAGAGGCAACATGGTGCTCCCTCTCAGTCTCTGCAGCTGCAGCTGCCATCGCTCAGGAAAAGAGCCAGTTCATCTTCTTCCTCAAGTTCAGCAGTGGAAGCACTGGTGGGTTAAATAGGGGCATTCCATGACCAAACCAGAAGCCAGGATGGCTTTCGTAATTCCAGGACTGTCCGTGGAAAATCAGGACACTTGGAGGGTATTCAGGAGACCTTACTGGCCTCCCTTGAATCTGATTTTGTGTATTTTCTGACGGTTTGTTTTACTGAGCGATACTTTTGTGATTTTTAATTGTTTTCATTGTGTAACGTATATTGGAGTTTCTGTTGTTTTAATGAAATTCGCTGCCTTGAGCACTCTGTGTTCAGAGTGGAAAGGCAAAATAAAAACACAAAAGAGGCAAAGTGAAAACATTCGGGAACAGGGCTAACTAGCATTTAAACAAGAACAGCAAAGCACGCCAGCCCACTTGCAGGACCTATTGAGGATCATTCCCACTTCTCACATTCTTGGATTATTACTGAGGATTAATTGTCAACTTCCCCTTTTTCAGGAGGAAAAAGAGCAAAAGTCATAGTGCTTTGGTAACACCTCCCAAGGAACAAAGTTGCAAAATACTCAGAGGCAGTGGATGGTATAAAAGGAGCTTGTTAAAGCTCATGACTTTTAAACTGCTTTTGGCGAAATATAGTAATAAAACAATTAAGAAGATTGTAGCCTACATAAAATATAATATTTAATACCATCCATCTTCAAAGAGCCGATGTTGCAACAAGGTCAAAAATGAGCTTGCAAATTAATAGCAATGAATTCACTGACCTTGATTCCTCTCTACCTTTGTTCATGCAACACAAATTCCAGGGTCACATCCAGCTGCCAGCACAATACCAGTACAGCAGTGGAATTTTTCCAGAGAAATAATTATTTCACTCCATCCCTGTTCACGACATATATCAGTGCACAGTCTGATGTACCTAATGATGAGAAAAGCAGACATGCTACTAAATATTTGGATTAAGATAGGCAAGGATGGCTCAGACTGCTGAGACAGAAACAGTTTAAGCAGCATTAATAAATAAACAGTGAAATTCATGTACTAAAATGTTTGTAACCATCAGGATATGTCCCTCATGGTGAAGGAGTCTGTCCATAAAGAAGGATTTGAATGATATGGACTCTTAAGCGTTCAATGACATGCAGATGCACTGATTTCCTCCCACTTATGGCAAATTGGAAAATCGGTAGGCTTATTGTTGAACACTGGGAATATATTAGGATCTCCTTCTGATCCTCCAGGTATCTTCTTAAATGTTATGGATGCTAGAAATTGCTTATTCTTTGCAGCAGGCATGTCCAAAGTCCAATTTGGGGGCCTAATCCTAAAAAAGCTCAACAACAAAAAGCTCATGCATGTTCACTTGATCAAAAATCTGGCCCTCTTTGAAAAAAGTTTGGGCACCCCTGCCCAACAACAAAAAGCTCAGCAACAAAAAGCTCATGCTTTACAGGAACAATGTGGACAAAGTATGGAGGGGAACAACGTGTGAAATCTATAGCCACATCAAAAGGTCCATAGGTCCATTGGCTTCCACATATCAGGGCAGAAGGGGGGGAGGAGGAGGAGGAGGAGGAGGAGGAGGAGGAGGAGGAGGAGGAGAAGAAGAAGAAGAAGAAGAAGAAGAAGAAGAAGAAGAAGAAGAAGAAGAAGAAGAAGAAGAAGAAGAACAGCAGCAGCAGCAGCAGCAGCAGCAGCAGCAGCAGCAGCAGCAACATTTGTTGCCCTAACCACTCTGGGCTGCTTCCATATAAAAACACAGTAAAACATTAAACATTAAAAAGCTTCCCTATACAGGGCTGCCTTCAGGTGTTTCCTAAATGTTATATAATTACTCATCTGCTTAACATCTGACGAGAGGGCATTCCACAGGCTGGTACAGGATGGTTTCTTTCCTTCTTTTCACTACACATGCTCCAGGCTGGAGTAGATGAAGGGCCCAAGAGTAAAGACTCTCTAGGAATCTGTTGGACTTCAGATCCAGTGGATCCAAAATCATCAATACTCTGCTACAGTGGAGTCCCCCCCCCCGCCCCATGTCACTAGCAGAGGTCAGCAGAGAAGCACTAACACACCATCCTACCACCTCCCCCCTGCTCTCCCAAGCCATTGTTACAAGAGAATTTGGGCTTGTTCTTTACTTTTTTTCCTTCTAACAATACAAATCATTCAGCTACTGTACTTCAATCATGAATCCACTGAAATCAATGTCAAATGGTGCTTTGTACTCATTTATTTTTGAAGTCTTTCCTCTTCTGCTTAGGTGCCTTAATGTCATAGAGAAGATTCCATATGTTCATTAAAAACGTTTTAACAAAGAGTGGTAGGTTTGGTCACTAACAGCGCAACCCTGACCATGTCTATTCTAGTTTTATATAATTCAATGGGACTTAGTCACAGGTCTGTGGGTTTAGGATTACAGTTTTTGCTTTTTTTCTCATACTGAAGAGAAACCTTTATTTCTGGATCTTCAAAGGAGAGATTTCAATGAAGTTCTGAAGCATATAAATTTTAAAAGTATAAGTCAATGAATCAGTTAAAAGCCTGATAGTTAATATGGTTTTTAAAATGTAATCAGTTGGCAGTCCTAAATTTAAGGTAGTAATTCAAAGACTACCGCCAGGGGAACTATGCCAGTCTAAGTGGCCATTAATCACCTCTTAATGTGAGGATGTTTCACGCTAAACTGGCAGATTTGTAAATATGTATCTATACAAAATTAGAAACCTAGCTCAAAAAGTATCACAACTGCCTGAATTTTCTCACTGAGATAGGTGGGTAGGCTTCTGAAATACAATCATCCAATATTTACACCCCATGCAACACATGGGTGAGACTGGCTGACTTATAATGATAGCCTGTCTCTCAGGCTGCTGGCATTCTGAGATGCACTGCCTGAACTCACCTACGGTAAGGACACAAGGAACTAAGGTCTGTGCAAAAGAAGGTCAACTGCTGAACAAAAAGGATAAGTTTGATGAAAACTAAGGAAGGCTTGCAGGCAGAAACACATTACCCTTTATGACAAAGCATGGGGGCAAAGGGATCACTCACACAACAGATGTTACAGGAATCTGAAACAAACCTTGGAGGTTGCCTGATCACCAACAGATTTTGCCAGGCCTGCTTTACAGAACCTCCTCACAGCAGCAGAGGAAGCCACTTGGGCGCCTGGGGCAGCGCACCCAGGAGCTGGGCAAGCCGCCCATAGGGACGGGGTGGGGCGCACCCAGGGGCCTCCAGGGTCTGCCTGCCTCCTCCCAGTCAGCCACCCTACAGCGGGGGAGGCAGCGGGCAGACTGTTTGGGCAATGCGGAGCCTGCACGTGCCCAAGATACCGCGTCTCTCCCAGGAGAGAGGCATGGCTCCGGTACACTGCACGCCCCACGGTGAGTGCCACCTGGCATTTTGTCGCCCCCCCCCCAGTGGTGACACCTTGGGTGGCCCACACCCACCGCATCCCCCTTCCTCCACCCCTGCTTCCTCATCTTTTCTTTTGCCTACCTTAAAGGGACCCTTGACCATTAAGTCCAGTCGTGGCCGACTCTGGGGTTGCGGTGCTCATCTCGCTTTATTGGCCGAGGGAGCCAGCGTACAGCTTCCAGGTCATGTGGCCAGCATGACTAAGCCGCTTCTGGCAAACCAAAGCAGCGCACGGAAACGCAGTTTACCTTCCCGCCAGAGTGGTACCTATTTATCTACTTGCACTTTGACGTGCTTTCGAACTGCTAGGTTGGCAGGAGCTGGGACCGAGCAATGGGAGCTCACCCCGTCACGGGGATTCGAACCGCCAACCTTCTGATCGGCAAGCCCTAGGCTCTGTGGTTTAACCCACAGTGCCACCCGTGTCCTTTTGCCTACCTTAGTACATTCTAAACCTGGCCAGGGACTGGTAGCCTTTTCAGGTGGGAACTTTAAGGGAGAAATGACCAGAGTGAGACTTTAAGCATGCTTACCTGAAAGAATCATCATGAAATGCAATTTGGCCTCCTCAGAAGTAAATGTATTTCAGATAATGGTGCCAGAAATGCAATTTGACTTTGTATGCCACAATTATTCATGTTTATATGAATACTTCCCTCTGGAAAATAAGCCAGTTAGGATTATTATTCAGATTGCAAAAATGAGGTGGGCAAATGTTGGGCATGATCTGTTGGGAGAAAATGCCCTGGGGTGCCTGCAGCCCCCATTCCTCTGGACGTACTCCGGTGAGCATAGCTCTGGAAAAGGCTTCCCAGTGACCTACACCAGCTGGTGTAAGCACACTATCCTTCTGGCTTAACACAGCAAGAAGTTAGAGACATTGTAGTTCTAAACTACTAATTTATTTACAGAATATACAGACAAGAAATCATGGTATCATGGTACTTGCTCTCAGATCCGAGAGAAGAAAAATCCACAGTGTAAAAGTGAAAGTACAATTTTAGTCTCATGCTGGAAGAAAGATAAGCCTGTCTTCCCTTCTCACGCTCCTCACAGACAGGCGTGTGAATCACACAAATCATACAATGCAGCTTCAGAAGCCTGGTTTGCTAACATGATCCTGAGCACAGAGTTAAGCACATTTAATTCCCCTTTTTTTCAGTGAGCATGAGCTAGGCCTTTAAAATACATTTTTGAGGGGAACTTAAGGGGATTTCATAATTAACTATATGACCAAAATCTCCTCATGCCCCACTAAAATCAATATAATGACTTAGTTTTGACTAGGGATGTTGGAGAATTGCATCAGAAATGGAAATTGGAATGGAAATTTGCCACAAGTCACATGTTGATCCAAGGTCAATCAAAAATCACACGAGTGAATAAAAGTAGTATTCATTATGTGATTCCTTTCAGTTTGTAAACATTACAAAATAATTACATTATTTTCTGAATTGTTTGTAATGTTGCCATTCCATTGAAATGCATTGAAATTCATTACATAACTAGTTACATTAGCTAGCAGAGGTCAAAGAGTAGCAGAACAAAAGCAGCGTTGGTTGTTATGGACATGGGACAGGGTAGAAGTTGCTTCCTCCTTGCATCCCCAGTTGTGACAAATTTATGTTCATTCATTTCAATGAGACTTTAGTGTGGCTTTCCTAATGCCAGCCATCCCCCAACCTGGTAGGGGACAGATAGTTTGGACTACAGGCTCCCTAATTCCTGGCTATTAGTCATGATGGCTTTGGCTGATAAGAATTTCAGTTACAACATCTGGAGGGCATGAGGTTGGAGAAGGCTGGGTCATTTTATGAGTGAAAGGAGTTCTGTAAACAGAAAGGCCTCTTCCAATTGTAAAAGGAGCTGCAATTCAATTGAAGTTTTCATAAATGCAAGGTGCAATTTTCACCATGCTGTTCTGCAGGGACTCTGTCAAACCTGTAGAGCAAATTTTGAAGGCCAAATTAGCTTTAGACAAAGGAAGAACTGGGGGGTTGGATTGCCTCCTGCCCCATGTTTGATTTCCACAAGTAGAACTCTGCTAATGCCTCTCCCAAACTAAACTTTTGGATTGTGGTCTGTGTAGCCCTAAAATGTAAGTCTGAGGCTTGGGATTTGTTTTCAGCATGAATGTCAACTGTGGGGCATTTGAAGATTGGTGTCCTAATTCACAAACTGCATGGGAACACTAAAGTTCTGATCTGTGCTCAGAATTGCCCCATTCAGTTCAACAAAGAGACATGCTCTATCATGTCTAGAATGGAAAAATGTACATCTTTCATTGAAATCAGCCAACCCATTCAACAGATCCATGTAAACATCTACATGGAAATCGGGACATCCTTAATGATCTGCAGGCCAGCAATGCCAGAGGGACTGAAACTAAGCAATACTTATTACATCAGCTAAAGGATTCTTCTCCTTTTTGTTTGAATGTTCCTCTAGCTTGCAATCACCATGAGGGGGAAAATAAACAGCTGGCCAAAATTTCAAATAAATGAAAAGGTATGGCAGTGCATAAACTAACAATTCTCATTAAATTATATGTGAATAGAGTCTACCATTTGGTTAGGGTTTTCTTTTCCAGCTTTCCATTTGTTTAATCTGACAATATTTAATCAAATCACTTGCAAGATATCCCTAATCAGTGAGAACGCCAAAACAATGTAATGCTTCTCACTCTAGGATGATTACAGTTTGACAGAAAAAAGGGAGAAGCTGAATCATTTACCTACAAGCCAACTTTTTATGCCTGAATATTCTTTAAACGCAATTGATTGTTTCATATAAATTAAGCACAAGCCTAGCATTGTAAAAATTTCATCTCATGAGCCTTTGCAGGCTATATTCAAACCATTAAAGAAAAATTTTGATAGTACACTGTTAGAACTTAAAAACACAGTGTGCCATTTGCTTTTATATTAACTGAAACATATTTTCTTTTTTTTTTCTTTTTGAAGGATAGAATACCCAGTTTTGATATTTCTATTTAACACAACAGTAACAAGAATCTACTATTAGCTTTTCAGTTAATTTTTAAAATCCACCGACAGAATCATACAACACATTCAGAAGCTCTGGGCACACTGCAGTGCAGCGCTGTGTCCCTACTTAATTTGGCTAGTAAATTGGGACTCAACCTGAGGAATGCATACTTTCCCCACAGTCCTTTGTAGATGTTCAAAGTGGGTACAAAGAAAGTACATTGGGAAAGAGGCAAAACTCAGGTCCTACAATGCCCTACAGATGTTCCGTTTAAACATCTGAAAAGACGTCGCACATGTATGCTGTATTCAGACATGGGGTTCATTGCATTTGTTTTCCTGGTTTTAATAATAGAGCTTCTGTCCCAATTACTAATGTTCCTTTTACACGGTAGTACTTGTTGCATTAGGGACGCAGGTGGCACTGTAAACGGCATTTCTGTGTGCTGCTCTGGTTCGCCAGAAGCGGCTCAGTCATGCTGGCCACATGACCCGGAAGCTGTACGCAGGCTCCCTCGGCCAATAAAGCGAGATGAGCGCCGCAACCCCAGAGTCGGTCACGACTGGACCTAATGGTCAGGGGTCCCTTTACCTTTACCTTTACCTGTTACATTATGGAGCAGCAGCTTTTTTATTGATATGCCATCATGTCACATGAAATTTTAAACAGTGGGAAAGAACCGTCCGCTAGGATTGTACCCCAGATTTCACCATGTGAAATTACAGTGCAAAACTCCAACAAAGGTATTGGGGTTGCAAACAGACATTTTCGGGCTCTCTTTAGCCCAGGCATAGGCAAACTCGGCCCTCCAGATGTTTTGGGACTACAACTCCCATCATCCCTGACCACTGGTCCTGTTAGCTAGGGAGGATGGGAGTTGTAGTCCCAAAACATCTGGAGGGCTGAGTTTGCCTATGCCTGATTTAGCCCTATAAATTAGTTCATGCATCTTGAGGCAGCGTTTGCTGCCACAGTGCTATTCCTTCCTGTAGTCACTCTTAACATCTGTAAGGGGTTAAGCAGGCTTTCACTTCTTTTCCACTTTTAAAATGTGCTAAAGTGGGAGGGATTGCTCTTATCCAAGAGCAGTCACCCAAGGCTTGCTCCCAATTCACTAACCAAGTTAGCAGGCAGCTAGTATGTCTAGTTAGCAGTTATGCCTGTAACAGTCTTACATAGTTAATGTCCTTTCAAATATTTATCTTCATAAACTCTTCCATTACTACAACTGTCACAGAGGCACAGGACTGTATATCTAACACTGTCACTCCATGACTTCTCCATTCATGAATGGAGAGCTCATTCATAGAGAAACAAAGCTTAGGAAAATGAGGTTATAGCTGCTCTGAGTTTTGAAAGGAGATCTGAAAGGGCCAAACTATACACACTTGACCTAAAAGACTGCTTAAAAGCTGCAGTTAATGAAAAATATAGGCTGCTAGATTACTAACTGAATTAAGCATTACGATCATATTATGACTGTGCTGTGCCACCCTCGTTGGCACACAGATTCTAGGCCTAATTCAAGGTTCTGGTGTTAACCTTTTAAGTCCTCCAAATTTATGACTAGAATATTTGAAGGACCAACTGCCTCCATATGTACCTACCTTTTCTCTATAATCTTCAAGGGCAGGTCTCCTGAAGGTACCCCTGCAATCTGAAGGGAGGCACCTGGCTATTAGAGAGAGGCCTTCTTCGTGGTGACCCCAGTTACAGAACTTCTGCCTGAGAAATTTGCCTGCCACCTAACTTAATGACAATTTCAGCACAAGACAAAAACTTTTTTTTTCCTTCCTGAGCTCTGTACATGCAATTTTAATGCTATTAAACTGTTAACCTTGCTCCTATGCTTTTGTGTATTTAGGTGTTTTGTTTTGACCATGGCAGCACCTGGCAGAGGAAGAGAGCAAAAAGAGTGATTGCAGAGTAGAAGAAGGAGGGCATGCCAAAAAGATTGACCAAGACGTAGTTAGGACCATCAAACTCCTGAAGTATACACAGATTTGACACACACACACACACACCGCCACTTCATAGCAAATCAGAGATCAACAAAGAAAGACCCAAGCAGTGTTGTGCAAACCAGAACTCCATCCTTGAATCACCTAAGCTATTACTGGGCCTGGTCATGCCAACATGTGTGTTCTTGAGAAAGTAGGCATAAGGCCTGTCAATTTAAAATTCAAACTCTCTTTCTAGACCCTCCAAGTGTCCCTTTTTTCCAGGGACAGTCCTGGATTCACAGAAACTATCCCAGTTTCTGATCTGATCCCAGAATGCCCCGCTTTTCCTTAGGACATCCCTATTTCCACTGGATAAATGTTGGAGGGTATGCAGTTATGTGACCCCTGAACCAAGGAGATGAGTAACTGTACAACCCTTAGAAGACATCTGAAGGCAGCCCTATACAGGGAAGCTTTTTTAAGTGTTTGATGTTTTAGTATGTTTTTATATGTGTTGGAAGTTGTGCTGAGTGGCTGAGGCAACCCAGTCAGATTGGCGAGGTATTATTATTATTGTTGTTGTTATTATTATTATTAACAAGTTGGAGGGTATGTGTTTCAGAATGAGAGCTCTATTTAAGTGTGGTAACCAGTAGATTTGTTACTGGGAATAAAGGAAGCTTCATTTACTATTATAATTGGTAGGAAATAAAACTTTATAAACCTTGTGATTCTGGGTATCTCTCCCCCCCCCCCCCCGGCAAAGAATCATCTGATAATTGGTAAATTTGTAACAAGAGGACTTTGAGGTTTCCTTCACAAAGTAGAATCACCCAAAGTACCCTCAACAGAGTTTGAGAACCTAGCGTATGAAGAGTGAACGTATTATCGCATCTATTACGCCTGTTTCCTTTGATAGCAGTTTTCGCAAACTCTTGCATCAACACACACAGATATACACACTGAATAGGGAAATCTAAAAACATGTATCAAAAGAAAATGCAAAACACTGATAGCACTCTCATGGCTTTCATTTCATTGTCAATCTGTATAATCTCTCCTGTGAACACTTGAAATATGCATTCTATATAGCATAACTGGAAGTGTTCTATGATTGCCTTTATGCAGAAGTTGAATGCCCTATGTAAGGATGGAGAAGCAATTCGATTCAGGTCACATTTAAAGGTGAAGCTTTCAAATTCACACTTTCTGAATATGCACAAATTAAAACACAGCCATCCTTCAAAATGTGCACTTCTCCAAAATTTGCAATGCCAATAATAATATAATTTATTATTTATACCCCACCCATCTGGCTGGGTTTCCCCAGAATGAAAAGGACAATTCGAGAGAAGCCATATTAGCTGCAATTCATATTACAATCAACTGAGTAGAACAGAGAGGGCTGTATTTTCTGCCCATACTTAAAATAATTATTTTATTTATCAAAACTGGCCATAGAATCTTAGAGTTGAAAGAGACCACAAGGGCCATCTAGCCCAACCCCCTGCAATGCAGGAATCTCACTAGATTATACATGACAGATGGATATCCAACCTCTGCTTAAAAACCTCTAAGGAAAGAGAGTCCACCACTTTAATAATAAAATAGATCTAAGAGATTTACGGAGGGACATGGGTGGCACTGTGGGTTAAACCACAGAGCCTAGGACCTGCTGATCAGAAGGTTGGAGTTTCCAATCCCCACAACGGAGTGAGCTCAAATTGCTCGGTCCCTGCTCCTGCCAACCTAGCAGTTCGAAAGCACGTCAAAGTGCAAGTAGATAAATAGGCACCGCTCTGGTGGGAAGGTAAATGCGTTTCCGTGCGCTGCTCTGGTTTGCCAGAAGCGGCTTAGCCATGCTGGCCACATGACCCAGAAGCTGTATGCCATCTCCCTCAGCCAATAAAGCGAGAGGAGCGCCGCAACCCCAGAGTCGGCCACGACTGGACCTAATGGTCACGGGTCCCTTTACCTCTATCTTTAAGAGATTTACATAAAACAGTATCAGATATGTATCAAGAAATACTGATAAAAGCAACAACATTTTAAACAAGTAGACATATTAAAAGTACCTGTCTGGGTAACTGTTTTAAACTGTACAGCAGTTCCATCTGCCTGGTGTTAGGTAGGTAGGGAGTTCCAGAGCTGATACCACATGAAAATAACTATTCCTTGCAGATGTGGAACAAACACTACATGGCACTTGTAAAGTGGCTAGTTTGGCAGACTAAAGCTGTCAATTGTGGATGTATGGGGTAAGGCCATCCTTCAAATTATCCAAGTGTTATCCAAGGGCGTAAGGTCATGGCTGTATCTTGAAGTTCTTGGGGTCATTAAGCAAGCCCACAATGTTTGCAGACTGTGCTTCATCCAGCATTTGTCAGCTACAGAGTCAGGCGTTTGCATCTATCTGGAGCCCTTGCTCATCACAGACAACAAGATTAAGCTTCTCTCCTATAAATGAAGATAACTAGTTTATGCCAAGGTATGCTTCTGTTGTCATGCTTGTCAAAGCCTCACGCTTTGCACAGATATTTGTAGAGCAAAGCTAAGAGACTCATGGTATTAAGAGGCATCGTGTTTGGAATGGCAGCGAGACCAAGCACCTGGGTAGCACGACAGAACTGTCATCAAAGCACTGGCAGCATTGCAGCCCATGTTAATGGGTATAATAAAGAAACTTCATGATCACATTGAAGGGAAAACAGATAAGAATGCTGAAATGCCATCCTTTAAAAGGAAAAGGATAAACTAGTATTACAGTGGACGCTCGGGTTGCGAACGTGATCCATGCGGGAAGCACATTCGCAACCCACAGTGTCCGCAACCCGCAGCACCGCACCGCGTCTGTGCACACGCGGGTCGCGATTCAGTGCTTCTGCGCATGTGCAAAGCACGATTTACCACTTCTGCACATGCACAAGTGCCGAAACCCGGAAGTAACCCATTCTGGTACTTCCGCGTTCAGCGCGGTGCGCAACCCAAAATCACACAACCCGAAGCGTTTGTAACCCAAGGTATGACTGTATTATTCTTCACCTAACCTTGGCACCAGTGGGACGCGGGTGGTGCTGTGGGTTAAACCACAGAACCTAGGACTTGCTGATCAGAAAGTCGGCGGTTCGAATCCCTGTGACGGGGTGAGCTCCCGTTGCTCAGTCCCAGCTCCTGCCAACCTAGCAGTTCAAAAGCATGTCAAAAGTGCAAGTAGATAAATAGGTACCGCTCCGGCGGGGAGGTAAACGGCGTTTCCGTGTGCTGCTCTGATTCGCCATGCTGGCCACATGACCTGGAAGCTGTACGCCGGCTCCCTCGGCCAATAAAGCGAGATGAGCACTGCAACCCCAGAGTCAGCCATGACTGGACCTAATGGTCAGGGGTCCCTTTACCTTTCAACCTTGGCACCAGCAGGATCTTTCTGGATCATGGCAGATTAAATAAACTGTAGGTTTTTAATTTGTTCTCCAGAGTTCATTAAATTCAGTTTTAGTAACTGGAAGATTTTTTTTTTTTAATGGTGCAATTTCTCAAAGATGAAGAAAAACCAAGTTGTTAAAAGAAACAATATGCATTAGTTTCACAATAGCCAGCCAAGCTCAGTTTTCCATCTGCTAGCCATTGTTTCACAATGAAACAAAACCTGCTGAGTTCATCAAAGAAAAAAGTACTTTGCTGCTACATCGACCTCCGGATCTCAGCAAAACTAATCACAACAGGGGAAACAAAGAATGGTTTAATGAATTAGCCGGGAATGAGGCAACCATTTTCTCATTTCCTATACCTCTATTGGCATGCAAATCTGAAGAAAAGGTAGCAGAATTCCAGCGTTTCTGGCAGAAAGGAGAATTAACCCTCACTGAATCAACAGATTCTCCATGCACAAGAACATAACTCTGTAACAATACACTTAAAAGGGTCCCTTGGCCCACATTGTTGGGCTGGGAAACTCTTGCTCAAATATGTGGTGCTGATCTCAAGTGAGGATTCAATATACAGTCGTACCTTGGAAGTTGAACGGAATCCATTCCATAAGTCCATTGACTTCCAAAATGTTTGGAAACCAAAGTGCGGCTTCTGATTGGCTACAGGAAGCTCCTGCAGCCAATCAGAAGCTGCAGAAGCCCTGTAGGATGTTCGGCTTCCAAAAATAGTTAACAAACCAGAACAGTCACTTCTGGGTTTGCAGCATTCGGGAGCCAAAACGTTCGAGAACTAAGCTGTTTGAAAACCAAGGTATGACTATACTTCTTACTGAACAACTGGGTAAAGCATTTTTTAAAATTCCAGCAGAGCTGGAACTTCTCTAAGATTGCCATATCTTCAGAGCTCACCTGTGGTTATTGACCTGATATAATCATAATTAGGTACTATATTTGAAAAGCTGCTGGGGCTCAAGTAAACTGAAACCATATAGTTTCAGCCAGTCCACTTCAGCTCACAAACCACATTATGGAAGAAATAGCTGTGGTTATGCAGAGTACAAATATGGAAGAAATTTAGTTCAGTTGGCATTGAAAAGAAAACGATCTAATTCTCAATTTCCAAGGCAATATTCAAACCAAAACAGCAATCCTTCAAAATTCAAATTTCTCCAAATTTTACAATTCAGTTCTCCAGTCAAGTAATGTCATGAAAAATCTACAAGGGTAAATTGTACATATAATATATATTAATTAAATAACATACAATGCTCATTCTAGAATGGGAAATTGCTTTGCAAAAATATGTATATCAGGAGAAATTGCAAATAACCATGTGTATATTAGGAGGAATTTGCTGATAAATTTTTGTGAGGACTTTTTAAAAAATCACAAACTCATGTGGAAATGCAGGGAACTGAACTTAAGATTGGAAAAATGAGAAACCGAGAAAAACCAAAACTGAAAGGCTTACTCATCCCTAGTTCAGAGATCAGCTATAACAATTAAAACAGGTTCTGGACCTGAGATTTGCTAAGACCTAGCTCAGACAAAGCCCTGGGCTCAAGAACAATGCTTCAGCATTTATATCAGTTTGTTTCACATGAAAAGGAGAAGAATATTAATGTATTGCATATATCTGCTGGTATCTGACATACAAATCCTTGGAAAGGTTAATCTGAATTTCAAGGCAAACAAATGTCTGCAAAGAGCATAAAATTAGATGAGGTTACAGAGTTCCACCTAGTGGTCAAAACAATATCCTCAACTAAACCAAATACGTCAAAGATCTACATGTATTGAAACATAGAAATCCTATCATCGTTACGTGAGCTGCAGTTTAAGGCCTGCTTTGTTCCAGATGGACTGGGACCTGATTTCTGCACAGCAAAGCGATAAAAACAGCAGTTTCGAACAAACACAGCATTTCTCAACGCTTTTCTTAAAAAGCTATTATTGATTCTATATTGCGGCAGTGTGGGAATCTTGGCTTGTAGTGAGCATGGTTACACTATTTCATGAACAGCATAGTGATAGCTTCTCCATGAAGTTACTTTAGCTCATAGAACCAGGGATGGGGACCCACTGGCCTGAGAGCAAAATCTGGCCCTCTGAGCCTCTCCCTATCTACCCTTAGGACTCTCCCAAGGCCATAAAGCCTCATCAGCCAAACCCACTCCCTCCATGCCAAGCTCCCAACAGCTCTAATTCGTACCCTCCTGTTCTTCCCACTGGCTGGCAGGCATCCTTGTACACTGATATTGCCTCTTGGTTGCCTGGATAGAGAACTGGGAGGTGTGCCTGAATGTCTTTGTAGAAACTAGTCTACTATACAAATTGGGGGGGGGTACATTTGTTGTTTCACTCACTTTTGCCCCTGGCCTTGCCCACCATGGACTTCAATACTATACCACCTCAACTTACAAACCAAGTTTTAGCTATTAAGAAGAGTACATATTCCTGCTATCAGTCCCATTCTTTAAAATACTCGTAATTCCATCAATCACTCCACAGGAGAAGGGACTAATTAACAGTTTGATAGAGAATCTCATCCATATACTAGACAAGACTTGAAACTTGTTCTATTTTGGGTGAACTTTTAAAAGTACATATTCATTTTAAATTGCTCACTGGAGAATTTATAGTTTGACGTGTTGTGCAATTTCCATGAAAACAGAAGCTAAGTGCTATGACAAACATTTTGCTCCCAAAAAAATTAAAACTGAAAACACTGAGCTGCTAAAAGCCTTTCCCACCATATTTTTTTTATATGTTTTGAGTGATGAAATGTGAATATTATTGTTTCTATATTTCAGACTCCAAAGTTTATATGTACTGCTTAAAAACAAAACAAAAATTAAAATTTGAAATAATTCTTGGAAACTATATATAGTCTCATAAAAGTACTGTGTTTTAAAATATTAAAAGATGCATGCCCAATTCAGACATAATGGTAAACCATAGTTTAGCACTATATGAACCCCCTGAAAGAGGCTTGACCTACATGCTCCCTTTACCCTATCCTCATCCAATATGGCCATGAGCAAGATATTGGAAGCAGCCATTTCCTGGTTTATGCCAACCACAGTTCATTGTTGCATCCAAACCAAGACTGCAGTTAGTTTTAAACAAGCTGGCATCTGAAAGTTTGAACAAGGTAATTGTATCACTTGGGTTTGATGCATGTGATAGACATTACAGCTGATATTTAACACAGTGGTGGTCCCCCTCCCCAAGTGGTCTCACCTGAGGGGTTAAACATATTTATTACACAAAATGACCTGGGGGGAGGTAGCATGAGGCTTGACAATAGAAAATATATCTGGCTACAAAAATCAAGTTGCCCTCTGTGATTCCATACTAAGGGTAACACAAAATATCCTGGCCACAACTCACTGGAGTATAACTCTAATGAAGCTTCTTTAGAGATTCATTCTGAATGTAAAGCTATCTGAAAGATTAAAGAAGTAGAAGATATGAATAAATGCTGTGGAAACACCATTAAGCTTTAATGCATTATGGAGGTTCATCAGAGATATATAGCTGACATGTCTGATTGAAATTATGCTTAGGTCAAAGACATTAAAGTATTACTTCACTGGAGTTTATCAGACAGACATCTTATGCATCATATCGTGAGGACATATATTTTTTTTGTTGTCATCAAAAAATTATCTATAGCTGTATAGAACTTCATTGTGAAGGTTGCTAATATAACTGTGGGGTTTGTGTTAAATTCCATTAAATCATATGTCTTTTTTATGTTACCAAGTAATTGTCTAAATAAATAGACTACAATCAGCACACTTAAGTATATTGATTTAATATTCATTTATATTCTTTAATAATAATTAAGAAGATGTAATAGAGGGACTTAAAATACTAGCAGAAATATTTATTGTGGACTTTATGGGTTTCTTATTAAAAATTATTGTAAGTAGTTCGGATAGCTTGATTGAAGGGTGTGGTTTAAATCAAATGAATGAATGATTGTTCTTTGTGTAAATATTTACAGCACAATCCCTCCCAAAGATTCAGGGACCTTGATGCATCTCAGGGCACTGAATACATACAATCAGGATTCTACATATTGAATAATAGAATTGCTTAGTTGGAAGAGATCCTAAGGTTTATGTACCCCAACCTCCTGCAATACAGGTATCCTGCCCATAGCCATTCCTGGGCGGCCTTGAAGCACCAACCTTCTGGTTAACAGCCAGGCGCACTGACCCGTTACACCACAAAATTGCCTACAGACTTGGGGTAACTCCAAAATTGGCAGAGTTACAAAAAGTATCTCTGGGGAAAACCATAAGCAAGGATGCACACACAAAACCAGTCCAACGAGAACTGAATGTGCCTATAGACCATGGAATGCTGACTGGTTGTTGAGAGGGCAAAAACAGAAAACTAAGTAGAGTAGAAGGGTGGATGGAACACAGCAGCTAGAAAAGGAAGAGAGAGAGAAAGATAAAGTGGTACCTCGGGTTAAGAACTTACGGTAATTCGTTCCGGAGGTCTGTTCTTAACCTGAAACTGTTCTTAACCTGAAGCACCACTTTAGCTAATGGGGCCTCCTGCTGCCGCCGCGCCGCCGGAGCATGATTTCTGTTCTCATCCTGAAGCAAAGTTCTTAACCCGAGGTACTATTTCCCTGAAGCGTATGTAACCTGAAGCATATGTAACCCGAGGTACCACTGTACATAGATTTAAAGGCACCTGCCCATTCAGTTACTCTTTTAGGGAGAGCTTTGAAAGCCCCAGCTCCTGCTGCCACTCAGAAATCCGCACGCTTCTGGTAGCAGGGCCCCACTTCTGTTTAAAAAGTAGTGATCCAGTGAAATCCAAGGGAACAAACCTGATTCAGTCATGATCCACATTAGTTCATGAGCCCCCAAACCCAAGTCCTTAAGATTCCCTTATTAGGCAGCCCAAGAACTGCATCACTGACTTCATTTGTGTAAAATATTTTTCTGTCTTTTAATTAAATTTTATTTTTAAATAGGAATCCAGCCACCTGCAGCCTGGATCAACTAGTGTACAGGTCTCCTTGACATCATGTGCTTTGAATGCATATATTGCAGGTTCCCCTGGGAGCAGTGGAACTTGATGATGTCTACATGGGAGCAGCCATGTCCCCCCCCCCCAATACAATTCCCCCTTGGAGCACCAAAACACAATCAAATCCCATCACTCCTCTGCCCATGGAATTTAACTTGGAGTTGCCCCTCACTCTCTTTCTTTCTGCTCAATACATCTACCTCATCTGAACTGGGGGTTTATTCAATCTGAAAGCCCTGTTTTGGACCACTGGTGTTCCTGCGGAAAGAGAAAGGAAAAGGAGTAATGCGATACTGGACCTGAAAAAAATGTATACTGGGTTTTTACAGAAGCTAGCCTGGAGCGTACACTTGCCATTGGTTGTTATTTTCAGTTTGTTTTGTATTGGTATAATTGGATATGCTTATATTGTGTTGTGTCGTATATTGTGTTGTGTGTCAATGGACACAATGAAAAAGGAAAGGAAAACATTTTACATTATTGGAGTCAGTGGTGCAGGCCTTGAACTATGCTGTAAGTAAGTCAAATAAATAAATAAATAATTTTTTTCCCGTGCAGGTTTTTAAGGCTTTTGGCTTAAAAATCCATGCTGAAATAGGACAGGACTTGGTCACATTTGCATGCAGACCCAATGTTACTAAATATGAACTGGTGTCCTTCATATCTTGCATTGTTTTTGTCTGCTGTGAAAGTAAAACAGAAGCAGGTTGTGATGCAGAAAATAAACTAACTATTAAGAGTAGTTTAAAACATAGCTTCTCCTCAATTGCTAATCATTTTCTTTTCCAGAAGGGAAATGTTAAAAGACTCAATTTATGGAGAGTCAAAAATAGGCAGTTTGAATATTGGAAAGGTAGGCATGTAGGCGTGCAACAGTCCGAGTTATTTCATATAAAGAGGAAATAAAATGAAAGCTT
This sequence comes from Podarcis bocagei, assembly GCF_964188305.1. Taxonomy (NCBI): domain Eukaryota; kingdom Metazoa; phylum Chordata; class Lepidosauria; order Squamata; family Lacertidae; genus Podarcis; species Podarcis bocagei. Next base: position 37,424,250 of record NC_138134.1, read on the forward strand.
TCCATAGTACAGAATACTTATTGACTATAAAATAAAATTTACAGGAGGCAAACCATATAAAAGTCTTTTATATAAAAAAAGAAAACTGCATCTGCAATCTATGGACTATCACTGCTTCTAGCCATTTCTATGCCAGAGTTTTCATTAAATGGAACAAACAACTAGCTAATACTTCTTTAGCAGAACCACTTTTGAAATGTGTTCAGAGACTTTTTGGGGAGGGTGATTGAAATCTTTAATTCACCTTAATATTGTAGCAATCATAATGGGCAGATACAGACAACTTTTACTATTACTGTAGTGTGCAAGCAACCATTTTCTAAGCCCTTTATATGATCACATATTCCTCATGGTGTCTTTCCCCATTCCTCTTCATTAAGCATTTTTTTAAAAAGGAACTAGGGATGGAGAAGAAATTCAGTCTGCTTACATTTTAAAATGAACAAACCTAATTCTCCACTCCCAGTCTTATATGTTGATCAGCATGAAACTACCGGTAGTTATCAGATAATGTGTTTCTCCAAATTTTGCAATGCAATTTCAGTTCAAAAATGTGTTTTACAGGGAGGAAATGTGTACAAATACATAGGTTGACAGATAGATCAACAGACAGACAGGCATGGAAATGCATTGAAAAGCATACAAAAATGCATATTGCTATGAGTTGGGGGCGGGGGGTAAGCTGTATTCTTGAGCCCCCTTCTAATTCCTGGATCCAGCATGGATTCAATTCCTGGAATAGCCAGCTGGTAACAAAGGAAGTGTCTCTGTGTCAGATAGCAAAGGGGTCTGCTCCTTTTCATCAACTTGCTGGTAGTTAGAAAAACAAAGGGCAGAGTAGAGAATTATGTGACCTAGAAGCTAGAAGCTGGCAGGCTGGGCAGCTGGGAGACAGAAACATACCTGATTCCCATTTGAATCCAAGACTAAGGGAGAAGCAAGGCCTTCTTGGGGGTGTTAAAGCTGTGAATCGTTGTATGTATGTTGAAATAAACCACATATCTTAAAGACACCACAGTCTCTGCTGTCCCTAATTCTGAAGGAAACATGACCCCTGGGCAATCTCACACCACTCGGAGATTGGGGTGGCGAGTAAATGTGTTTCGAAGAGCTTCACAAAGCAGAATAAAACAGACGTATGACCAAGTGAATGCAAAAAGGACATGGTATGAAAATACCATTCATCCCTAATAGTAACTACTGTGATAGGATCACTGCATGGTTTCTTCCCACTGGATAATTTTCTTTCTTTCTTGGCTGGGAACAATCCAGTGTACACATCAGGCTATTTTGAAAGAATGCTAGGGTGGAAAGAAAAAAAGCTTTCCATAAATATTCCCCTCTTCCCTGACTTATTCAGCCTAGCAGAAGCTGTTGTCTTCAAAAGCATCATTCAGTTCTTTGTCACTGATCATCAAGACTAAAGTAAATCTTCCCAAGCTTGAGCAGTTTGTTACATGCATATTCTTCACCTGTCTGCATTATTAGGATTTTGGCATATTTTATCAACAAACAATGCCCCAATGTGGCGGAAAAAGCAAACTGCTTATCAATGAACTACCCAAATAGCAGCACACACTGTGAAAACATAATGTGATTCCACCGTATGTCCCTCTGAATCGCTGTTCAATTTTGAAGCGGTGCTTCTGTCTAAAGTTGCCTTGATAATGGTGAAGAGTGAAAATGCAAGCTGCAGTATGTGGCCTGACACGGTGAAAGTAGGTGAAGGAGGAAGATGGGGTGGAGCTGTGAATATAAATGATGAGAATTTCATATTTCAACCCCATCATGAATATTCCCATTTATTTTAGCCAGACTAATAGGAAAAGACAGGTAAATCTTAAAGGATTGAGAGCAAAAGCTCAGGAAGGATAAGCCAATGAAATTCAGAGGATTATGGAGGAACTGAGAGAGCTTATGCAAATGTGATTGCTCTAGAAAGACAAGCTGACAATCTCACAAGGCCATGTCCCCTTGCAAGAGCTGACAGTTTGGAAATACATACAATTGTTTCCTAAAAAATATTACAAATCATTCACAGAGTTGCTAACTTTCGATTTGAAAAGCAACAAAAGTGGAGCATCATGTAGATTGGGGACAGAGCCTGATCAGTTTGGGATTAAAGTGGGGGAAAGCATTTGGGGTGCATGTCTGGAGTTTATTGATTGCCTGCCAGAACGTGGCTTTGTCTGAAACAAATTATGCATAAGAACAATTGTTAGAGTCTGGATCTTAAACCTGATGGTAAATAGGGCTGTATCCAACTAACACATCCTATTTCTGCAAGGATTTCCACTTATGTAATGGGACTCCGCCCCCCAACCCTGCAACTCATTTTCCTGTGTGCCCTAAATCTGTTTTAGGGGTTTCCTCAAACCGCCGGGACAGATTTAGGGAGGGTGTGGGACACATGCAGGGCCATTTTGAGAGGCTGCCCACCTGTCCAACACCTGATTTCACCAGGACATCTGGTGAAGTGTTTTTCTTTGCCTGCAGAATTTGAACTCAAACAACACAGGCAAAGGAGAATATGTCACCTGATATCAAGGTAATGTCAGGTGATTGGTATGTGGACAGCCCCACCCACCCCTCAAAATAGCTTGTGGGGCCTGAGAAGGTCATGATCTGGTCTGCCCGCTGAATCCAGTTCCCCACCCTAGTATGAATAATTGCATCTTTTATATGAAATAAAGGTAGGTAGGAAGGGGGGTTGGTTTTCAGATTGTTGCATGCATATGTACATTGTACTTTATATATTGATGAGTTATTAAAATCTGGAGGTATAAGGTACTCTAATGGCATACCTGAAGGTGATCCTCTAGCTATGAAGAAAAATGTAGAATCCTGGAAATTACAAAATGGCATAGATGTGCATATAAATTGGTTCCGAGTCAGTGATGAGAGAAGATGGTTTGCAGAGATGCCACCAAACTGCAGGGATTGAGAAATCATTATGCATAACATAGTTTCCAACTAAACTTAAAGCCATCCTAATATTTATTTCTTGCTAACACTGAAGAATCTGTGTATAGTTGACACTGATGACCGTTAGCAGTTGAGCGTGGCATTATGGGAAATGGTGCCTAGCAGAGGAAAGCTGATAAAAGAATTATGGGTTCCAGAGAAAGGCAATAATTTTTACCTTCAACACATCTACAGGCGCAGACTTTGGATGATACAATTGTCTCTACGAATTTCTAACAATTAATATTCCACATCCCATAGCATGTTTCTTTCTGAGAAATATTATGGTCCTGAATGACCAAAGCTTCTCACGTATCAAAATGCTTTGAGCATTTTGTCAGTTGCCAAGCAGTCAGGAATTACTCCCTCTAGCTCTCCTGACACCTGTCTGTTATAATATATATCTTGCTGCACCATTGCCTATTTTTTTTATTACTATTATTTATCAAAATTCTCTATACCATTCTTAAGGCCTCTCCTAGACTATAAGATCTGGACTAGATGTGATGTCAGTTGCATGAATGCAATCAACCAACATGTTTGTGATGTGAATAGCAGGCCCACAAAAACCTGAGCAGCCTCGGGCCTATGTGGAATTGGAAAAGATAAGTTTAAGTCTCTCTTTCTGCTACAAAAATGCCTTCTTAGCCACTGCTAATTATGTTTTGAAAGATGCCTCTATGGGGACTTCCGGGGGCGGCGCGAAACTGTAATGGCGGTCCTCTTCGTTCTCTCTGAAGAGGGGCTCCGCGGAAAAGGGTCGCTCGCTGCGGCATAGCGACGACCCATCAAGATAAACCACGGGTAGAGTGAGCCCGTGGCCGTGGGACTCGGCGGGCACCAGAAGCTGCTCTGAAAACACAGAAGGGACCCCGTAAGGAGACCCGGAGTGAAGGAGGGGTAGCGGTGCTGTGAGTTCATCGCTCTTTCTGCGGAAGTGAAGCCGCGCGGCTGTTACAGATGAGCGCTGATCCTTCTTCCTAAAATCAACACCAAACTGCAAGTAACATACCCGTGAGTAAAGGGGTTTAAAATTTGGCAAAGAATTTCGTAAATTCGGCTGAAAGCGGGAGACGAGAAAAGGGAAGTCCGTCTTCCGACATTGCTGACAAGATCAAAGCAAAGCTTTAAAAAGCGGAAAGCGCTTGAAACTGGACTGTGGGAAGCTTTAACTTTTTCGTGCTATCAGACCTGCTTGTTCTTTTAAACTGAAGGTGGAAATGGACATTGACTAAAAGAAGTAGTAAATGGGGACTTTCCTCCTGTCTCTTTTCTCCTTCGGGCTGTATTTTTAAGGAGCCAGATCGTCGGGCTGCCAGAGAGGGAGATTGTGTCAAACTGCGGAAACAGTTGTAAAAACTTTGCTGGAGCGTAACTGTTACATTTGAGCAGAAAAGATTGGATGGGATACTGTTGCAAGCACCTCTTGTGAAACTTTGTTGAACTATAAAAGGTGCTTTGGGAAACTTTGAGTTTCTGAAGGGACTGTTGGACTATTGGATTTACTGATTTGAAATAATTTGGAACTTTAATGGCGGATTACTTCCTTCTTTGTCTTTGAAACCTGGTGGCACTCCCCCTACAGGGCTTTCGGATTATAAAATCCTGGGAACTGACTTTTGTTTTGAATTCCACTTCACTGGTTGTTTACTTCTGAATTTGTCTCTCCCATGGAACAATAGACAATCTGACCTTGAACACTGACAGATGTGTAATGAGTGGTGCAGGGAGAACAAGAGCATCTAAAGCTAAGGAATCTAAAGAGGCTAAGGAAAAAGAAAAAGAAAGAAAACCAACACAATTTGTACAAACAACACTGACCCAAGGACGCCGATCGTCGGTTCCAGCTGTACTGGTGTCTCAGAGGGAAGGGGAAATAACCGAGAAGTCCACTGAAGAAGATATGGCAGCAGGTGGGTCAGATACATTATTAAAACAAATATTGGAGCAACTATCAAGTTTAAACCAGAAAGTGGACGACCAGTCTTTGAAAATAGATAAAGCGACCTCCTCGATTCAAAAATTGACTGAACAAGTTTCCCAGCACACGCAAGCTATAGAGAATTTGCAAGGAGCAACAGCGGAAAACCGGGAATTAGCTGGAGAAGCAATTCAGAAAGTGGGAGCTTTACAAAAAGAAGTTGAAGAAATTAAAGGAGAAGTCAAGCCCCTGCACAAACAGGTGGGTGAACAACAAATTTATCTGTCAATGGTGGAACTGAAAAATCGCGAGAGCAACATCAAATTGAGAGGCATCCCGGAACTCGAGCAAGGAGACCTGATTGGATACTTGACGCAGGAATTCACGAAGTTCTGGGGTTTAAAGGAAGATACAGACTTCAGGATTGTCTCGGCATATAGACTGGGAAGATTGGTAAGGAAAGACAGATCCAGGGACTGCTTGATAATTTTAAGATCAAAGGAAGAGAGAGATAAGATCCTAGGTCTTCACTTCAAAAAAGCAATTGAAATTCAAGATAAAAGGGTGGAAATTTACAGAGATATTCCGAGACAGTTGTTGGACCTCAGAGCCACCTATACAGAATTAGCAAAATTGCTGAGACACAACGCAATTCCCTATAGGTGGGAGTTTCCACAAGGATTATCCTTCACCTACAAAGAAAGGAAGGTCAAAATTAGAACATCTGAAGATAACCAAAAGTTCCTTCACGACCACGGAGAAGATCTCCAAAAAGGAACAGATTGGCTTCCAACCCTACCAACACCAATACTGCCTGGAGGCGGGCTAACGCCTGCACCCTCGGGATCTGAGCAAAAGGAAGGCACCTCATCCTAAGAACATCTTAATTAGAACAGGATGTCTCTGCAGCTACTTAGTTGGAATATAAATGGCGGGAACTCTCCGGAAAAAAGAAGGAGGATATTTCATATCCTAAAAAAAGAACAATTGGACGTAATATGCCTCCAAGAAACACATGTGACTAGGCTCCACAGGAAAGTATTAATCAATAAAAGACTTGGCCAAGAATTTATTTCATCTGACAAAGTTAAAAAAAGAGGCGTTGTAATTTATGCAAAGGAGAACCTGTCACCAAAATTTCTATTTAAAGATGATCATGGAAGAACTCTCGCAATTGAAATTCAAACACAAGGAGAGAAGATTTTGATATTAGGAATTTATGCGCCAAATGATGGAAAATCAGAATTCTACAAGAAGCTGCATGAGACAATGATGGACTATCTGGATTATTCTAACATTATTGTGATGGGAGATATGAATGGGGTGGTGTCAACAAATATGGACAAATCCCAAAATCAAAACTTAACAACAGACGGCAGACTTCCTAAAACCTTTTTTGAAATGACAGACAATATGGACTTGATTGACATCTGGAGGACAAGGAACCCCTTGGGTAAAGAAGGAACCTTCTTTTCTGAGGCCCATCTGTCATGGACACGAATCGACCAAATTTGGATATCTAGAGGGATGGCACCGAAAACAAGAAAAGTGGAAATCTGCCCAAAAACCTGCTCCGACCATAACGCCTTGAAAATGGAATTGAGACTTATCCCAACTGGATCCTTCAGATGGAGAATGAATGACACCTTGTTGAGAGATCAAGAGATTGTTAAGAAGGCCCAAAAAACCCTAAAGGACTATTTTGAAATAAATTTGAACACTACGGTGGAGAAAAGAACAATCTGGGACGCAAGTAAAGCTGTAATGAGAGGGTTTCTGATACAACAGAATACAATAAAGAGAAAATTTTGGAATGGAAAAAAGGAAAAAATTCTAGAGAAAATAAGTGAAGGAGAGAAAAAGCTGAGAACCAAACCAAAGTCAAAAGAGGTGCTAAGAGAGATCAAATTCCATCAAGCACAATATTCGAAATTGATCAATCAAGAGATTGAATGGAAAATTAAACAAATGAAGCAGAGATCGTTTGAATCAGCAAACAAATGCGGAAAGTTGCTAGCTTGGCAGTTGAAAAAAAGACAAAAGTTAAACACGGTTACAAACTTGGAGATTCAAGGAAAAATAGTTCAGAAACCAGAAGAAATAAGAAAGTGCTTCCACAGATACTTCAAAGAGCTTTATGCACAGGGGCCTCAGAAAGAATCGGAAATAGACCAATTTTTGAGGACAAATGGACTATCCAAAATAAGTCAAGACAAAAGATCAATTCTCAACAGCAAAATAACTCAACAGGAAATTGAAGGTGCCATTCAAAATATGCAACTTGGCAAATCTCCAGGCCCGGATGGACTCACCTCCAAATATTATAAGACTTTGAAGGACTTCTTGATACAACCGTTGTTGGAGGTTTGTAACCAGATTATGGAGGGGAGGAGGGCACCGGAAACGTGGAAAGAAGCATTCATCACATTGATACCCAAATCAGAAAGGGAAAAGACCCAGCTTAAGAATTACCGTCCCATCTCACTCCTGAATGTGGATTACAAAATATTTGCAGACATTTTAGCGAATAGACTTAAAAATGTATTAAATGAAGTAATTCACAAGGACCAAGCAGGCTTTCTCCCTGGTAGACACATGTCTGACAATACTAGGAACATTATTGATATATTGGAGCTGTTGCGAATTAGAAACACAAGGGCAGCCTTAATCTTTATTGATGCGGAGAAAGCATTTGACAACATTTCTTGGATGTTTATGAAGAAAAACTTGAAAGGGATGGGAGTGGGACGGGGGTTTGAAAATGGACTGGAAGCAATTTATTCAGAGCAAAAAGCTAAGCTGATAGTGAACAATGTGGTATCGGAGGAACTCCAAATTGAAAAAGGGACACGACAGGGGTGCCCTCTATCCCCTCTGTTATTTATCTCTGTTCTGGAGGTATTGCTGAATATGATCAGGGAGGACCAGTTGGTGCAAGGTATAGTGGTCGGAGCGAAACAATACAAACTGAAAGCTTTCGCAGATGACTTAGTCTTGACAGTACAGGAGCCAGAATCTAGTACAAAAAGAGTTCTGGAACTTATCTTGGAGTTTGGTCGGGTGGCGGGATTTAAGCTAAACAAACAAAAAACTAAGGTTTTGGTCAAAAATCTGACACCTACAGAGATAGAGGGGTACCAGAAAGAGACAGAGCTAAGTGTGGTTAAAAAAGTGAAATACCTGGGGGTATCCTTGTCCACTAAAAACTTAAACCTTTTCAAAGATAATTATGAAAAATGTTGGTTGGAAATTAAAAAAGACTTGGATATTTGGTCAAGACTGAAACTTACCTTGTCAGGCCGAATCGCAGCTATAAAGATGTGTGTTTTGCCAAAAATGTTATTCTTATTTCAAACCCTTCAGGTCGTGGACAGAATGGAATGTTTTGAAAAATGGCAGAAGGACATCTCTAAGTTTGTCTGGCAGGGCAAAAAGCCCCGAATAAAATTTAAAATACTAACTGACTCAAAAGAAAGAGGGGGGTTTGCCCTGCCGGATTTAAGGTTGTACTACGAAGCTGCAGCCTTCTGCTGGCTGAAGGATTGGTTTCTGTTGGAAAACACCGATGTCCTAGATCTGGAAGGGTTTGATAATGTGTATGGTTGGCATGCATACTTGTGGTATGACAAGGCGAAGGTTCACAAACTGTTTAAAAACCATATTGTCAGAAAATCAATTTTTGCCGTCTGGATGAAGTACAAGGACTTATTAGAAAGTAAGACCCCGAGGTGGTTATCACCAGTGGAAGCCAAGATTTCTAAAAAAAGGCCCAATATGGAGGCCTACTGGCCAAAATATTGGGAATTGATTGAAAGAGTTGGAGATAACTGGAAGCTCCAAAGCCAGGACAATCTAAAAAGTAAGGTGCGAGATTGGTTACATTATGCTCAAATTCAAGAGGTATTTAAAATGGATAAAAAAGTGGGTTTTCAGTTGGAGAAATCGAAACTGGAGACGGAGTTACTAGAACCAAAGACTAAGGTACTTTCGAGGATGTATGACTTGCTGCTTAAATGGAACACACAGGATGAGACAGTTAAATCTGCTATGATAAAATGGGCACAGGATGTAGGACACAACATTATGTCTGAGGACTGGGAAAGGTTATGGAACACCGGTATGAAATTCACGGCATGTAGTGCCTTGAAAGAGAACATTATGAAAATGGTATACCGGTGGTACATGACCCCAGTCAAGTTGGCTAAAATATATCATCTTTCTGATAATAAGTGTTGGAAATGCAAGGAGGCAGAAGGGACATTCTTTCACCTTTGGTGGACCTGCCCGAAAGTAAAGGCCTTCTGGGAAATGATACATAATGAGCTGAAAAAGGTATTCAAATATACCTTTTCTAAGAAACCAGAGGCCTTTCTTCTGGGCATGGTGGACCGGAAGGTGCCAAAGAAGGATAGAACCTTGTTTATGTATGCAACCACAGCAGCAAGGATCCTTATTGCAAAGTTCTGGAAGACACCAGATTTACCCACACTGGAGGACTGGCAGACGCAGCTGATGGACTACATGGAGTTGGCAGAAATGACTGGCAGAATCCGAGATCTGAGCGAAGAAACAATGGAGGAAGACTGGAAAAAATTTAAGGACTATTTGCAAAAATACTATAAGTTGTTTGAATGTTAAGATTGTGCACGATTAAGAAACGTCACGCTTCTGCAATTTATCTAAGTAAATGATAAAGTAAGTAATGATGAAAAAACGAGATAAATTAGAAACAAAATATTATGTTTATTAAAAGTCTTGAAAACAAATTACAAACTTTTGAAATTGGTAACATAATAAACTCAAAGGTACAATAAGATGTGAAACAAGATAATAAATTGCTGAACTGGTTAGAATAATGAAAGCAATGTTGAGAGGATGTGAGGAGGTCTAAAAGAAAGTGAATTTGATGATATTTAACTTCTGTCTTTTTCTTTTTTATTTTTCTTCATATATATAAAAAAAATGTTTCTTGTATGTTGCTATGTAAATTAATCTGTTAACCTATGGAAAGAAACGCAATAAAAAATTTTATAATAAAAAAAAATGAAAGATGCCTCTATGAGCTGCTGTTGCCTTTATACTTTAGAATATGTTCACATCCACACCATTCATTTAAAGGACATGGCTGCCCACTGCCCACAAGAATCCGGAGAACTGCAGTTTACCTTCACAAAGTTAAGATTCCCAGCACAACAAACAACAGTGCTCAGGATGCTTTGGGGAAAACAATGTTCTTTAAATGTGTGGGGTAAATATGACCTACTCTGGGCAAGGCAAAGTGGGGAAATGCCTAGTCTGAATAGGTGAGGTAGAACCCTCTGCTATCCAGAGAACACCCCAGCTGTAGCATACCTTCCAAGTGTCCCTATTTTCCAGGGACAGTCCAGGAATTACAAAAGCCATCCTGGCTTCGGAATTGATTCTGGAATCACTAGCGGAGAAAGAAGAGTGCGCCTGGCAGCGCGATCCCAGTGGGGTGACATTGCGGCTGCCCCCCACCCACGCTGGGCGCCACTCCCCCGCAGGCGGCGTGCCACTCCCCCAGGAGGCGTGCCATGCCTCCAGGACGCGCGCCAGCCCCTGCCTGCTGTCTGCCCCCCAGTGCCAGAGCATGAAGCTCTGTCACTGTCTGGAATGTCCTTATTTACCCTCCCCCATCACCACTGCCGCCAAGCTCAGGGAGGAGTACGAGCCGGTGCTTGTCCTGAGTGCCAACCATGGTGGCTGCTGTGGCTGCAAGGAAGCATCCTGTTGCCTCTCCATGGCCGCCGCTGCCAGCCTCCTCCCTTGGCAGCTCGTAGTGGCTGCTGGAAGGCAGGCAAGGAGGAGGAGAGGCTGTCACCCAGCCCCACATGATGTGCTGGCTTGGGGGGGGGAGGCAGAGGGCAGGGCAGCCCTGAGCAGGAAAAAAGGGGGAGTGGAGCAGAGGGCAGGGAGTCTTTTAAAAAATGCTTTGTGCATCTATGTCTAATCTTGCCTCTTTCTAAAATTTATTTATCGGTGCATGCTTTTCTTTTTGTAAATCTAACTAAGAATAAACTAAAACAAAATTCAGATTAAGGCATTTTTCTCAGGACAGTGGAGGGTGTGTGTGCTGTGTCCTATTGGTGTAAGTGGTGGTGGCACTCAGCATTCTTCTAATAGAAAATGCTCTACGGATGGGAGGGGAGACACAAAAAATGGGGTGTGGAGGAAGGTCTGGGAGTGTGAGAAATGTCCCTATTTTCATCTGAGTAATGTTGGAGTGTATGTCTGTAGCCCTGGTTGTCCACCATACGTGGCAGAAGTACAAAGATCTGTTGGTTCGTGAAGGAAGAGAATGGCAAATAGAGAACGTTTCTGTAGTTGCCAAGGTCCCGATTTTCTTTAAAATGAGTCCTTCCTGTTTGCTTTATGTTTGAGCCCAGGGTTACAATGACACATCTTTCTGCCAATTATCCATGACCCATGGAATATTCCTCCTTTATCCATTGATCTTTCAAGATTGTTTTCTGTGTAGATAGACATTAGCAGACTTTTTAAACTTCAACAATAACGTGCCATAACATTTCCTAGCAGTTCTGTCCTATTAATTCTCTGAAAATCTAAGGACAATGTATGTTAATTGAACTGTAATGCTACTATCGAGTGATGTACTGCTAATGGTATGTGTACCTGTAAGTTAGATATAATTGCTTTAATTGTTCCTTTTATTGAATGTACAAACACCTCTAATGCAATTCTACCTTCAGAGCCAATAGAGTGAATAGTTAAGCGATTTAATATATGTTGTCCCCCTACAGTTCAATGCTGGGGAAATTAATTTAATTTTGTGCAGTCTTCAAGCAAGTGTTGGACTAAATGCAATTAGTTTACTGAGACATGAACAAACCAAGGACAGGATTTAATTATATTTGTAGAAACATAATCTAAAGTATTAGGCTGTGTTTCTTTTACTATCTAATGGTCCTTGATTTAATCTTTACAGGTAAATAACCCAGATTTTTTTTTAGTAATTACAAGACAATAGACAGACTAATCCAAGACACAGGCAGATGGTGCTGACAAGGATCAATACACAGCACTTTTAAACAGGCATCAACATACACAAGAAAATGAAACAGAAACGTAAAAGGGATGGTTCCATGGGATGCAGGGACTCGATGAATAGGCTTTCTTATTTCAGTTATATGTACACTTCCCTAAGAGTAAGACACATTCAACACAGTGGAACTTACTACTCTATACCACTGAGCCTCTTGCGCTTGTCGATCAGAAGATTGGCGGTTTGAATCTCCACAATGGGGTGAGCTGCCGTTGCTCTGCCCCAGCTCCTGCAACCTAGCAGTTCGAAAGCATGCCAGTGCAAGTAGATAAATAGGTACTGCTGCGGCAGGAAGGTAAACAGCATTTTCGTGTGCTCTGATTTCCGTCACGGTGTTCTGTTGTGCCAGAAGCACTTTAGTCATGCTGGCCACATGACCTGGAAAGATGTCTGTGGACAAACGGCGGCTCCCTTGGCCTGAAAGCAAGATGAGAGTCGCAACCCCATGGTCACCTTTGACTGGACTTAACCATCCAGGGATCCTTTACCTTTACCTACTACTGAGTAAACATGCAGATTGTGCAGTTATGAAGTGCAAAGTTACTCAAGGCTCCTAATACTCCAGGGTGTATTCTTGCTTGCCCCACCACATATCACGATAATTGCATGCTATCGTTTCTTTTATTTTACTGTCCCGTATTACTTCCATTATGGAACTGAAAGTGGCATATATGTGTTTCCCAGGTTGCCTCTTATTCAGAAAGTAACCAGATCTAGACCTAGGATAGGAAGGTTGCTGTACCCTGTGGCTTCAGATCATGTTCTTTTTAGACCTAGGCTGGCAAGTAGCTTCTTCCCCTGTGTTGTGAGATTATATGGATATTTCATATTCTGTTCTCTGAAATCTCTTTGAACCCGCTTGGTTATTAACTGTGAAAAATCACATAAAGTATTTATTCAAGGCATGTTTCCGTATCATCATGAGAACACACTCATGAGCCTGACACTGCTAGTTAAATTAAATAGGTGTTAAAGCTTTTTTAAAACAATAGATGGAAAGCAGAAAGTATAAAATTCAAACATTCACTTGTAAGATCTTCTAACAACATTGAAAGGGTGGTGTTTTGCTTCAGTTTAAGATTAATTGATATGCCACCAGTTATGTGGCTACCAATTTCTACAGTTTTTTTCCTTCTATTAATCACACCAGCTCTTATTTTTAAGTTCACAGGACTAAACCGGGAATAACGCCCTTCAAGGCAACTTAGTGCAAATGCAATCTGAACCAGTCATATATCCTCCTTTTCCCACAGAGAAATAAAACTCTTAAATTAACTTCATATTGAAGTTCAAGTTAATTGGTATTTGGAAAAGGTTATATCCCCAAGGAACTGACTTCATATTTTATTCCAACTGCCACTCTTCCTACTTTTGCCTCGTCTTTTCTCTAGAATATCCCAGAAAGCAATGGAAATTCAAGTGGGAACTCTTGCAGTGTTACAATAGCATTGATGTTTGTTCCAGCCAAAGAACCATGGGTCTGGATCAGACAATATTTACCCTGGGTCAATCCCAGGCATATATGATGGAGAGTGGCAGCATGTCTTGCCTTCCTTTATCCCACCCAGCACACTTTTCCTTCCTTTGGCATCCCACTTGGAGGGATGATAGGCTCTGAATACCATTTGAATAGGGATTTCAAATAGGAAAGGTTTGTTTTGCATAGGTAATATCAGAGAAAAAATACAGGAATCAAGTAGCGATTGGGCCCGATGTGTTGATGCCCACAGAAGACAAGTTGAAAGTGACAATGTGCAATGTTCTGATGGAGCCTATTGGTGTTAAATCTAGTGTGCGTAGGTGCTATTTGAACGTTGCCCCTTTTCAAATTCAGCTTGTCTTCCCGTATGGGGCATTCCCAGGCCTACCTGATGTTCTACCACCAAGCTGTAAACCTTCCTCAAGTAGATATCCATATAATACACAACATTTGAAAGGTTTGTTGCCATACACATAAGAAATGATGCCAATTAGTCATACTTGAAGAAAAACTCTGCCAGAGAATCCATGCAGTCCTGCCTTCACCAATGCCTTTCCCCACTCCTGCACTATCCTACACACTAGACACTCCTATCTCCATCACTGTCCTAAAACCTTCCAGTCTCAAGCAAGAAGTGTCTACACACACACACACACACACACACACACACACACACCACTAAGCATTTTGTGTACATTTGAAACCTCAAAACATTTTAGAAACTGTTTCATCCTAACTTTTCATGTGTTGATCATTCGCTGCTTAGAATGAATTTCTTTTTTCTACTCGTGTTATGCTTTGCTAATTGCATTATATGGTTAGCTTTAATTTGTTACAATCATTAGTTTTCCTCATGTAAATTCTAATTAACATTATTTCTACATCACTACAATAAATTATTAAGGGAGATGGCTGTCCTGAAGGACACCACTTAGGCACTCCCTCACTCCCAGCTCAGTGACCTGAATGGAGATGTGGACAGCTTAGCCCCTGCATAGAGGGAATGAGATGAAACTATAATGTGTTTGCCAGAGAACACAATATGCTTTCCTACTAGAGCAATTTATTTGGGAGAAAGTGAGGTATGTATTTCCAAAACAAATGATTAAGAAAATGGAAGGGGAGCTCCTGAGATGCCACATAATATTCACCTCTTTATTAAATACTTGGTGCTTCTATTGGCTATGGAAGTTCATAAGTGACAATGACAGTACCTGTTTAGGACATTTTGCTACCTAAAGTGTATCGCAAGGGTATGTACCTCCACCTGGTAGGGCCAACGCTTGAAAAAGTCTGATGTCCCCTCCACATTGGTGTTCTGTTGTGAGTGTCTTCTGCAACATGTTCTTGATACCATAATGACCCATTAGTGGTGGATTTATTCTGCTTTTGTTTGTTCTGTGATGTTGCCCCAATGTTATCACATTCCTGCTGTGTGGAGGGGCCATAGCACAACAGAAGAAGGAGAAAAACAAACTAGAACATTTGTGGTAGGAACAGTTAGGGATTTAAGAAGGAAGTTATGGTAGAAGAACTGATTTCAAATGAAGGGTGACCATCCTCAAACATTTGCAGGCACAAACAGTATCAAAGGCGGGATTGTGTGTGACCACCCTGATAATAGCATGCGCATATATAATCATGACTTTACAATAGAAATGATATCTGGAGGGATCCTTACTGCACTATTCAGACACTAATTCCTACCTTCATCAAGTCTCCTCCACTGATGGTGCCACTTGAAAGAGGCTCCTTCAACTAGCTGCAAGGACAGGTTCAAGGACAGACCACAGGCTAGGAACAGGTGACAATTTTGTATGGAAGTGAAAATATGTGATACCTATTGTACTTACACTTCACATTTTTCAGCAATCGTTTGCTTTTTTGCCATTTTCTCTGCATTTTTTCTCCTTGTTATTCTCCCCCTTTCTTTTCCTTCATGCATAATTAACAGTTCCTCTTCATCTTCCAGTCTTTCTCTTTTTACTTCTTTTTTTTTACAAAATGTTATAAGAATGAGTAGTTAGTCATCACTTGTAATTAGAAACAGCAACAGACAGCAAAACTCAGTCATGTTTAATAAGGCTACAGTACTCTTCCAGTGTAGGGGGAAAGTGGTGTAGAAACATGACCTACTTTCTCTTTCACCATTTTTCAGGTGCACTTCTATTTACCAGCTACACAGATTAGTCCTGGCTAAATAATCACTCCCTATCTTCAGTTCCTGAAGATGATATTTTAAACAATCTTATCATGAAAGAACATTTTTATGCCCATAAATCACCAGGCAAACTACCTTAGCCGTTCTTTTTTAAAAAAAATGTATTTTAGTTTTTTGAAGAGCTTTTCTGGTGAAATAGATAAAGTCCTTCCACTGAACTTAAAACAGAGCAATCAGTTTCAAACTCAGTCCACATATAGTACAGATCTGTGTTTAGCCCCACTTCCAAAATTATGCTCCTCCTCCTGCCCCAAAAGTTGAGACAATCATTTACACTATAATATCTGCAGTGGGACGTCTTCCCTATGCATGCAATCTCCCTGTGCAATTTAGAACTCTGCTCACCCAAGTTTGTTCCATGGATTCCATGGATTCCGTTCGACTTCCAAGGTATACTCTATTTCCAACTTAAGAATGGAAAGCATAATGCTGGTGAACAACAAAAGAGGTTTAAAGATGCTCTCAGGGCAAATCCAAAAAACATGTAATATAAACACCGACAACTGGGAAACACTGGCTTGCAAGTGCTCCAATTGGAGAATAGCCTCTACCAAAGACATCATGGACTTGGAAGAAGAATGAACTCAGGGGCTGAAAAGGAGAAGTGAACTAAGAGGAAGGCACATTTGGCAAATCCTCACCGTCATCAATTCCTGCCCAGAAACCTACATCCCCACTGTGGAAGGATGCAAAATTGGCCTCCACAGTCACTTACAGACACACTCTTAAAACCATATTCATGGAAGACAATCTTACTCAGCCATAAGAGATTGCCAAAGAAGAAGATACTAAAGGAAAGCGTACATAAAAGTGCATATACTAGTAAAAAAGAAATAAAGATAAAAGAATAGCATACCCAAACACACTGTGATGGAAAATTGCTTTGCAAGAATGTGTGTATTAGGGAAACTTGCATACAAGCATGTGTATGCTAAGAAAATGTTCATGAGGACTTTAAAAAATATCACAAACTGATGTGAACATGTGGAAAACTGAATTTAAGAAAAATTTGGGGAGGAAATTGACAGTCACCCATTCCAATACTCACTCCCTGCTAGATCAGAATGTAAAAAGAAACCATAGAAAAGCAACTTTCAAGTGAGATGCAAAGGAAGCAAAAGAGAGAGGTGTGAGTTTTAGGACTCTGTAAGCTAAACTGTATCTTGGGGTGGGGGCTGCCTCTCTGGAAATATGATGAAAGCAGTGGCTCTGGCTGTCTGTTTAAACTGTGCCTCCACCTATGCTCAGTGCATATGCTTGAAAAATAAACTCAAATATTATAAAATGCCACAAACTTCCTTCCACAAGCTTCCTTCCACATGATAATGTCTCATAGCTCAAAAGAAGTGGGGTGGGTCCATTCAAAGCAGTTAACTTTCAGCTTGCATGTTTTCCAATAAAGGCATCTGAAGGAACTGTCTGACCCTCAGCTGCAACAAAACACACCAATGAACAAGTGCCAGCCTTTCTATCGAACAGGGCAAAGCAGTCTGCCTCAGGCAACAGATTTTGCCTCAGGTGTCAAAATACTTTGGGCTCCCTGCAGCAAACAACCCATTAGTGGTTCACTGGACCTGCTGTGAACGCTGCAGTGGAGTCAATTCACTGGTCAAACAGGAGTCATTCGTCGCTTCCTCGCAATAAATAACTCTGCTGCAAAGCCATTTACATGAAGCAGAGATCAGTCAGTAGCGATTTAGCTGTGTGTGACATTAAGCAAGGCATTATCCAGCCTGTAAGCATGAGCCCTCAACCATAGAAGGAAAGGACAATAAGGACAATTTCCAGGTTCACTTCCAAAAGCAACAGGTATGACATCCTATTCACCCAGGGATGACAGAAGATGACTTGGCTGCAGCTGTGGCAGGCAGCAAAGATTCCAGCTGGGGATTAAATATGAAAATACGTATTCTTAAAAAATGGGTTGAAATTGCCGCCTTGTTTATTTTCCATGCTGCCCCAGATAATAGTAAGTCTTTTTAATTTAAAAGTGTCATGTTCACTGGGTAGGTGAAGTTACAGGCTTGCTTTCAACATTAGTCATACTAAGAACAGACCCATGTAAATTAATGTCCATGAATATCTTAGGTCAATTAATTACAGCAGGTCTACTCTGAGGAGAACTTGGTTGGGTACAATCAACAGTTTACATATCTCTGGCCCCTACTTACTTGTTCCATTTCAATTAGTGTCATAATCTCCTGTGAATACAGGTTAAAGAAGATTGCTTTTCACTGCAGTCGTGTCCTCCCAACACTGATTTTGCAGTATTACTAATCTTCTAAGTTAATAAAGCAATGTACTCAGAGGAAATGAATGTAGATTTCCCCCCTTACCTAAAAAGGAAAGTGATATTTAATCATCTCATATATTCCATCCAAAACCTTCTGAGATAAGTCACTAAGGCTGCATACACACCATACATTTAAAGCTCATCTAAAAGCATGTGACTTCCCCCAAGAAGCCTGGGAATTGAGATTTGTTCAGGGTTCTGGAAGCTGTAGCACTGTGAGGAGTGAACTTGAGTTTTTGGGAATCTTTGGGGAAGCAATGTGCTTTAAAAGTGCTTTAAATGTATGGTGTATACACAGCTCTTCATTCCCATTTTCTAAGGAAGTAATGCAAACAGGATTGAAGATCAGGGCTTTTGATAAGGAAAACGTTTCATGTGGGTAACCCTGGGAGACCAATTAATAATCCTGGCTCTGGGAGAAAAGGACATTTATTAAGCATTTCAATGCAGCCCATGAGGGGAATGGCGCATGGAACAGTGGAATACAGTAACTTTTATACAGTTTGCATGTTTATTTGAATTGGTTTTCAGTGTTTTGTTTTGTCACTTGTGTGTTTGCCACCTTGGGCTCCTCTGGGAGGAAGAGCAGGATATACATTTTAAAACTCTTACTACTACTACTTCTACTACTGAATACACCACATACACAGAAAGGAGATGTACAACACCATGTCCTCTAGCTCCACCCCCCACTGGCCTCACCTACTGAAATTTATACATTCAGTGCAAAGTTTGAAATACATGCACGTCAGAAGATAGTACAGCATATGACCATAGCTGTCAACGTTTTCCTTTTTTAAAGGGAAATTCCCTTATTCCGAATAGGATTCATCGCAAGAAAAGGGGAAAGTTGACAGCTATGCATATGACAGTGGGGGCAGGGCCAACAGGCAAAGTCCCTCCCCCTGCCTCCATGAATTGAATGTATATGTAAAGGCGGCCATTTCAACTCTCCTAGTATCTCTCCGAAACATCAACAAAGATGCTTTTCATGCTAATTTCTTCTTTATCAATATGTGGCCTGATTTACACATGTGCACTTCCACATACACACACTTGCCTCTAGGCACCCAAATTCTGATTTCCAGGGCTAAAAGGCAGTTGCAGGTGCACCCTTGCATAGAAGCCTCATTGCATAGGAAACCACCTTTACAAGGTCAGGCCCATCATTGCTTTCTCTGACTGGCAGTGGTGTTTCAGGGAACAAAGTCATCCAGATGTTTTTTCTCATCCAGATGTTTTAACTAGATATGCCAGGGATTGAACCTGGGACCTTTAGCATACAAAGCATGCAAGTCTATTGCTGAGCTATAGCTCTTCAAAATGAAGCCTTTGGCTAGAAGGATGAGGAGGGGGGGAAACCAACGTCCTAGAAGCATATTGGATGCTTGCACCAATATTTGTTTCGTTTATTGTGTGGCTGCTTCCTAATATTTATGCACTCCCCATTCTGTCTGCTGATAGAGGTTCTGAAATAACTCCTGTGTTAATATTGGCATAGGTGAAAGGTCTAAGAAAAAAAATATCCAAACCAAAACCCAAACAAATCCCAGACACAGTAGACCATGGAAACAGAGTGACAGCTTGTGCTTTGCATCCTTCAGTCACTGAGCAGTGTAATTTTTGAAGTGTCATGCATTTCCATGGCAGACTGAACATTTTACTTCACAAGCTGGCAAAGATCTGCTCAAGAAGGCAGAATGTGACCTAGATATTTTCAAACTGACCCTGAACTGACGAGGCCTTGAATGAAGGAGATGTTTTTTCAGACGCTGAATATGGAATGACTGATTGCAAGTGTGTGGAGTATTTATGATTAATCCTATTAAATGCTGGGCCACTGATGACAGTAGATTGCAAACATCTCCACTTTCCCAGGAATGAGCATATGACAGCCTTTATATGCTTGTCATACTGGTAGATTGACTAACAGTTTCTGCAGTCCTACATACAGGTGATATTGCCATTCATACTGACATTAAAAGAATCATAGAATCATAGAATCATAGAGTTGGAGGAGACCACAAGGGCCATCGAGTCCAACCCCCTGCCAAGCAGGAAACACCATCAGAGCACTCCTGACATATGGTTGTCAAGCCTCTGCTTAAAGACCTCCAAAGAAGGAGACTCCACCACATTTCTGTAGCATTTTTCTTGACGGAAAAATTGACCACATGTCATTGGGTTGTATCAGGGCCGGCCCAACACTCTCCACCAGCCAGGGAAGAAGAGGTGAGTGAAGATCTACATCAGGAACAAAGAGGGGGGTAGATTTAGCCTCCAAGGAGCACACCACAGCTGTTGCTGCCACAACAGCAGCAGCAGTGGGTAATACATTACTTGAAGGCCAGATCTGCTGCCCCTGTGGATCCTGCCACCAAAGGCAGTCCCCTCACCTTGCCTCATGGGTGGTCTGGCTCTGGGTTGTCTCCAACATTACTCCTACTCCTACTCATGGTAGATCTACTAAAATGAATGAACATGACTAACTTAGGCTTATTCATTTCATGGATGTACTCTGAGTAGAACTTCTGGCGCCACCCACAACTGTTGTGTGAGCTACCCATCCCACTATAGTGTCTCCTTTTCCTCTCCTGTCTCTGGGACAGCCTTTATTGAAAACCATTAAACTGCCATTTTGTTTACATTCTCAATAAAACTCAGTTTCTGATAAAAGCCCTGCTCTTGTGCCTGTTGCTCTCCCAAGCACAGAGCCCTGGTTATGGAGATCAATAACTTTTATGAAAGTTGATTTCTTTTTCAAATCTGCTGTTGCCAAAATTCATTTTGCTGGCAGCTTATTAGATATCTTGAGGAAAGAAAGTTAATTCTGTCATTGTGAATTACTTATAATGCACATGAGAGATGCTTTAAATTTTATCTGCAGTTTTAACAGAAAATGTTATTTAACAGAATTCTTTAAAATCTCCTTGAATGTATATTGAGGACCTAAAACTTTTAAAGATCAATAATACTGAGCAGTTTGAAAATAATCTTATATGTCAGTCTACTACTACCTAGTTGAGAGGCTTAACATGCATGAGGAGATCTTTGAATGGATGATACAAAAGTTGGGGGGGGTCAATTTCTAGCTCGGTAATATTTTTTATGATCATAATCTGAACTACCTTCAGAAAGTATTGCAATATCCATCAGATTTATACACCAACACACTACTATGACATTTTATTGAGATTCAAGAGATAAGCATGGAATCATATTCATGACATTTGAAATATATAAAACTCACAGAAATGCATGCTAAGAGGGGGCACTTGCTATGTTACATATCCTAAAACCACCCAAAGCTAGAGCAATGGAACCATGATGGAGGGAGAAGAAACATTAGTTTCATTAAGTCCATAAAGTGATATGATACCACTTAAACAGTCGTGGCTTCCCCCAAAGAATTATGGGAGCTGTAGGTTGTTAAAGGTGCTGAGAGGCCCCTATCACAGAGTTACATTTCTGAGAGTTCTCTGTGAAGAGAGATTGATGGTTAACCCACTCTGTAAATTGTAACTCTGGGAGGGGAATAGAGGTCTCCTAACAGCTCTCAGTAACCTTTAATAAACTACAGCTCCCAGAAGTATGTGGGTGAACCCTTGACTGCTTATAGAGGTTATTATAGTATTTTATATAGTGTGAATGTGATCAGTATATATCTTGTGTTGGGTTTAGGGAGAAAACAATACATGCCCAGGACTTCAAACACAACCTTACATTATTGCAATGTAACTAGACTGAGGGAAAAGTTACGCCCAGTAATCAGGACCTGGAAAGAACCAAATCAGGCCTGAAAGTGCTAGTGCAGTTATGGGCCAACTTGGCCCTCCAGATGTTTTGGGACTACAACTCCCATCATCCCTAGCTAATAGGACCATGGTCAGGGATGATGTGAGCTGTAGTCCCAAAACATATGGGGGGCTGAGTTTGCCTATGCCTGCGCTAGTGTGACCCACTAGCATACACAACATCATCACTGCATGTGTATGTTTAAGAAGGGGAAAATAACTTTGCTCAAGAATATGTTGGTTTTAATGGTAAATTACTTATTAAGCAACTTTTAACTGTCTTTCAAAAAGCACCCAAAGGCAGCTAAAAGCAGTAACTGAAACACTGTAAAATAATTTTTTCTCATTACAATTTGTATTTTATCATCACCATCATTGTGCAGTCATGAACACAGTGCTTACTATAAATTGGGAGCATAGGGTCCTGCCACAAAGCACTTACAATCATGAAATATATAAGTATCATTCATCCATTAGGGAGAGAAAAATCAAAAGGCCCTAATTAGAATCTTGATTAGGAACAACTAAAACGTCACAAAGCAATGAGCAAGATCTGGAACACTCTGGAAGCTGTGACTTGCTCAGCACATCTTACTGCCTGAGGTTAAGTACAAATTGAGCCCCATTTCAGCTATAGTAGCTGAATAGACTGGTAGTTGATACTGATAGCATCTTCCAGTGCAACTGAGGGCAACAGGGTAGATAAGGAAGTGCAAGACAAATACAGCCCTGTCTTCAAACAACATGCCACCACTCCTAGTATCTGTCATGATCTAGGAGTCTGACTCCCCTTCTCCAGGGATTTAGAGTAGGAGAGGGAATTGCCCCAGGGCCAGCAATTCTCCCTCCTGCTCTAAATAGAGATGGAAATGGAGATACATACTGAATCATAGGTAAAGGTAAAAGTACCCCTGACCGTTAGGTCCAGTCACAGACGACTACGGGGTTGCAGTGCTTATCTCGCTCTATAGGCCGAAGGAGCTGTCCGCAGACAGCTTCTGGGTCATGTGGCCAAACCAGAGCAGCGCACGGAAATGCTGTTTATCTTCCCGCCGGAATGGTACCTATTTATCTACTTGCACTTTTATGTGCTTTTCAAACTGAACCATAAGAGTGGCATAAAAAGAGCACATTGCACCACTTCTTTTCCACCCTGAGGAGGTTTTGTTGTCCTTTTCTGAAGCCCTAGTGGTATCATAGACTATGTATACACTATACATTTAAAACACATATTTGAAACACATTATTTCCCTCAAAGAATTCTGGGCACTGTAACATACCCCTCACACTTATAATTTCCAGCAACCCTGAATAAACTGCAGTGCTGAGAATTCTGAGAGGGAGAAAGTGCTTTGAATGTGCTTTAAAGGTATAGTACTTATGCAGTCACAGTCTCCCTTGTTCTGTCAAAGTCAACAGCTGCTAAAGCTGGCTGGGCCCCTTTGCATGAAGAGGTTCCTGTCACCCAAGGCAGAGCTACCTACAAAGATTGAACTGTAATTCCTATTCAAAGAGCAACAATTGAGCTCTCCTCCTGTGCTGTTTCTAGCCTAAAGTCCTCCAGGATACAATTAAAAACCAGCAATAAAATCATAACCATCAGTATAAAAGCCAGCAAGACAAGACCAAAGGATGAAAAAAGGATGGTTAATCTAAGAATTGGGCTCTGAAAATTTGGAAGAGCAAATACATCTTAACTGTGTGGCAGAAACAAAATTTAAAAAATCCTTCCAGTAGTAGAATTTTTTTATTTTGTTTCAACTACGGCAGACCAACACGGCTACCTACCTGTGTGGCAGAAGTCCATCAGTGTCATGGCAAGATTGGGAACAAATATTTCAATTTTTGCAGGCACATTGCACAAGTTTTTTTTAGTCAAAATCTCTAAATTCTTTTGGAGGTCCTCATTTTGGTTCAGGGTGCTTTGGAGAGTTCCTGCTTTGGGTTGGACAAGCCCCAAATCTGTCTGAAGCAGCCTGCTTCATTTCAGGATTTGGACAAATCCACTGCATACCCCTAAAATATTGTTATGGATTTGGGGGGAGGGTTGCTTTGCATGATATATTTGGGTCCCAACCAAGCCTGAGATTTTGTAACTGTAAGATGGGAATTTGAAGTAAAAAGGACTGCTGAACTGGTCAAGCCAATCTCCCTATTAAGGTAATGGGCCTGGCCAAGTCTGTTTGGCATCAATTTACATGTCTAAATAGTTGGTCAAGTGCAGATGCATTGAGACAAAGATACCTGGCTGGTGATGCTCTTTCAAGAGAGTGATAAGAAGCCTCCCTCCCCCATCAACTAGCTGGAGACCACATCTTCTTGTAGGTAAGAGAACAACAGGCCAGGAGCTATCCTTTTTCTAAAGTTGTGAGTTAAAAAGACCCAATACTCTGTGCTAAAACCAAAGCTATGACCTTACAGAGGGTCTCCCCTAAAAACTGAATGAGGAAGCAAGATCTGTTGCAGGATTAGTGCTGTGAACCTTCCACCTTATGATCAGGGTATAAATAAAATCATATATCCTAAGGATACTACAGTCTTCAGTCTTCCTTATTCAAAGAAACGGAACTCTGTGTATGTTCTGGAACCCTTGTAGTCTCTTGTAGCTCAGAGACGGGGTGGTGGTGGTGTTGAACTACTGTGTAGAATAACATAGAGACAGGCAGTATTCCAAATGCCTTCTCCACATTAGCTTAGGCCAGGTGGCTGGTTATCATTTTCATGATAAAAGTTATTTTGCTCATGAATGTTCTAGGAAGAGGAGATCTTATCCTCACTTTTTCAACCTGCATCTAAGTCATTATGGCACTCAATAAAACACCATCACCCTGGTTCTCTTTACTAACAAGAGATGTGATAATGATTAATCTGGAATGAATAGATTTCATCAGACTTCTAAGAATCTGTTTACAAAGGAATGAGTAATGCTGATGGTAACTATCAGTTGAAATCTATATAGCAAACATGTAAATAATTTGATATTCTCTTTTCCATACACAGCAAAAGCTGCATTAAGGCTGCAAGGCTAAGCACGCTGACTAGACTGTAAACTCCTTGAAACACAGTGGGACTTACTTCTGAGTAAGCATGCATATGATTGCATTGTAAGAGGCTGTTGTGGTATTAATGACTAATTCCAGAAGACAAAACAATCTCAGATTTCACACATTAAAAAAGTGCCCTCAAGGGAGCAGGAAGGGGAGGGGATTATTCTGCTAATGTGGCCATTCATTGCACACTAATGATTTACCACATTGATGCAACTACCGTGCATTAATCTAAAACAACCCATGGAGGCTTCAATTGTGTAAGGGGAGTGGGTATGTGAAGCAACTGCTAAGCACATTCAGCTACAGTGGTACCTCGGGTTACATACGCTTCAGGTTACATACGCTTCAGGTTACACACTCCGCTAACCCAGAAATAGTGCTTCAGGTTAAGAACTTTGCTTCAGGATAAGAACAGAAATCGGGCTCCAGCGGCGCGGCGGCAGCAGGAGGCCCCATTAGCTAAAGTGGTGCTTCAGGTTAAGAACAATTTCAGGTTAAGAACAGACCTCCGGAACGAATTAAGTACTTCACCCAAGGTACCATTGTATATGCACTTAGAATCGTCACTGCAACTGGGGACCTTGCTTCATAAGGGTTCCCAATCATGAGGTTTCTAAGCATGCTCAGACCTCTTTAGACCTTTTCACATTCAGGAGTGGAAGAGGAAAACCTGGCTTGGAGGCAGGATTGTTGAATGAGTACCTGCATCCACCCAACATTCCACCTCTGCTGCCCCTTTCTTTTGAGCGCATGAAGAGGCCTTTAGTGGCTACTTCGCAATGCAGTGGAAACTCAACAATCCCTATGTATAACAAATGTTGCTTTTTAAAACAGACTTTAAAATTTCATCTAGAGGTTAATCAGCAACTAGTAAGAAATATCTTAAAAGCACTGCTTACCAATTATGCATCTCTAACAACAATGCATCACATCTAGCAGAAGACGCCTATGGATGTTAGCTGTAAGAAGAATAGACTTCAAATCCATACACCTACATTTGTATCTCTCTTCAAAGGTCATGGAAATAATAGATGTGTAGCCAAACACTGGCAAAACGTTCTACTTAAAATTCAGCTGTTCTCCCATGTCTGTTGGTACACATTACATCTAACTGATGTACTTTACAACCATCACAGGAACAGAATTCATAAAACATTTACTAATCAGCCATGCATTAGTTATATAGCGAAGGATTTTCTTTTTTTCCAAAAACAAAAATATGGAAATTACATGAATTGGGACTAGATTCCTCTTATTTAAATATATTTTGATGTGAATGCACAAAGCATCAGCAGATAAAATACCTGTTAACACCCAGGGATACACATTGAAGTTTGACAGAACATTACCATATGAATGAACTGCAAAAAAGGTGTATATAAAAGAAATCCTTTGTATTTCTCTTTAGTAATATCTGACACTACATGAGTTTGGGATAATGCATTTACTGCTTTGGGATTGACTGGAGAAGAATCAAATAGATTTTTAATTTTTTTGTAAGTTAACGTACAGCTGCTTGCAGAAGTCCACTGACAATGTTCATCAACGTTCACCCAAGCTTGGTTACTGCACAGGAGCCAACAATTAATGTGTAATGACCTCGGCCATAATCCAGCTTGTTAATAAGACAAATTAGGCTTGTCAGTGAATCGGGCCACAGCTGAAACCACACTCTGAATACAATCTAAATATTCTGGCAGTGGAAAATGACTGGGGGAAAATATTTTGTTCTGACTGCATGATGACTGCCTTCATGCAAGCCCCACAACAAAATTCTGAGCCTGATATTAGCCAAGCATGAATTGGGGTGTTACTTGACCTTTCTGCTGAAATGTTGAGAAGAGCAGAGTTCAGAAAATTTGTAAATATTGCTCTGCAAGTACGATAAAATTAATTACAGCTGGGGATTCCCAATTAAGCTAATTGTTTTCATCCTGGGCAAACTGTCTATATTGGTGTACCTGCAGAGAATAAATTATTGCAGGATGAGTTGTAGAACATCTGCTTTTCATGTAGAAGTTTGTAGGCTCAATTCCTGGCAGCTCTAGCCAGGGCTTGAAATGTGCCTTTGTCTGAAACACTGTGGAGTCACTGCCCATAGGTGCAAACAGTTCAGAACTGCCTCCTGATGTGGAGGCAGAACATAATCACCAGGGTTAGTAGCCATGGATAGTTTTATCTGCCATGAATCTGTTTAATTCTCTCTTAAGGTCATCCAAGTTGGTGTCTATCATTACATCTTGTTGGAGAAAATTCCATAGTTTAACTGTGAAAAAGTACTTTCTGTGTGTGTGTGTGTGAGTGAGAGAGAGAGAGAGAGAGAGAGAGAGAGAGAGAGAGAGCGAGAGAGCTCTATCCACTTTCTCCACACCATGAATATCTTTATACAACTCTCTCATGTCCTCTCTTATTCACATTTTCTCTAAACTAAAAGAAAACTGATCGGGTATGGATCACGTCATTACCAGCAACACAGAAGCCAATGCCAAAAACTGTTGGGCAGGGAGAGGGTGTATTGGGTATTTATGAATTGCCCATTCCTCAAACAGAGCGTAGGGCAACATACAACATGCAATAAAGGATAAACAGCATAACTCAGCAGCAACAATCTATAAGAGTCAAGCTGCTTGAATCCTGTCTTACTGCTTTGATTTCCACAACTCTTTGAGGTAAGTCATATAATAATGCCCAAAGACAGCCAGTAAGTTCTGTATCACAGTGAGGTTTGGACTACAATTCTTCCCATTTCAAGTCTAGCACTCACAGAATCATAGAATTGCAGAGTTGAAAGGGATCGTGAGGGTCATGTAGTCTAACCCCCTGCAATCCAGGAAATTTAACTAAAACATCCATAACAGATGGCCATCCAATCTCTGCTTAAAAACTTCCAATGAAGGAGAGTCCTCTCAAGGGAGTCTGTCCAACAGTCAAACAGCTCTTACTGGCAGAAAATTCTTCCTAATGTTTAGTAGGACTCTCCTTTCTTGTAACTTGAAGCCAATGGTTTGGATCATAGCCTCTGGAGCAGGAGAAAGCAAACTTGCTCCATCCGCTATGTGACAGCCCTTTAGATATTTGAGGATAGCTCTCATATCTTCTCATAATAGTCTCATAATCTGGTGAACCGGGTTCACATCCCCGCTCCTCCACATGCAGCTGCTGGGTGACCTTGGGCCAGTCACACTTCTTTGAAGTCTCTCAGCCCCACTCACCTCACAGAGTGTTTGTTGTGGGGGAGGAAGGGAAAGGAGAATGTTAGCTGCTTTGAGACTCCTTCGGGTAGTGATAAAGCGGGATATCAAATCCAAACTCTTCTCTTCTTCTCTTCTCAGGTTCCTCTTTACCAGGATAAAGATAACCAATTCTCTCAACTGTTCCCCATAAGGCTTGTTTTCCAGACCCTTTATCAGCTTAGTCACCCTCCTCTGCACACATTCAAGCTTGCAAATTTCCTTCTTAAATTGTGGTGCCCAAAGTACTCCAAAGCATAATAGAGTGGTACTATGACTTCCCTTGGTTAGGACACTAGACTTCTGTTGATGCAGCCTATAATAGCATTAGGCTGCTGCATCATACTGTTGACCCATGATAAGCTTGTGATCTACAAAGACCCCCTAGATCCTTTTCAAATATACTACTGGCAATCCAGATGTCCCTCATCTTATATTTGTGCAGCTGACTCTTCCTGTCTATGTGTAGAACCTTACGTTTGTTTCTATTAAGATTCATTTTGTTAGTTTTGACCCAGTTCTCCAACCTGTTAAGATCATCTTGAATCCTGATTCTGTCTTCATTGGCACTGGCTACCCCTCCCAGTTTGGTGTTATATGCAAATATGCTCAGCATCCCCTCAGTACCTTCATCTAAGTTGTTTATAAATATGTTGATCAACAATGGTCCCAGGACAGAATCCTGAGGCACCTCACTTGTCACTTTTTTCCAGAATGATGAGGAACCATTAGTGAGCACCCTTTGGGTTCAGTCAGTCAACCAGCTACAAATCCACCCAACAGTTACCTTGTCTAGTCCACATTTTACAAACTTCTCTGCAAGAATACCATGGGAGAGCTTGTCAATAGCCTTACTGAAATCAAGATACCCTATGTCCACAGCATTCCTCTGATCCACCAAGCTTGTAACTCCATCATAAAAAGATATAAGATTTGTCTAGCACAACTTGTTTTTGAGAAACCCATGGGATTCTGCCAGCCAAAGTCGCTGCTTCAGTCCACCTCATGTGCAGGCTGGCCATGTAAAGGGACTGCCATTTTGAACTTTCTTATCACTTGTTGGAAGCAAGACTTTTCTTGCTGCCAAATACTAATTGTTTCTGATTAACAGCTCCAATTGAAGCAAGAGTACCTAGAACTGCCTTAGCCCTTGAGAAATAGTTATACAAACTATATTCATATATCACCAAAATCACCAGTCTGGAGTACAAAACACACAGGCCAGGTCCTAATGTTGTATTCCAAAGGGCCACCCATTTTCAACTCTCATCAGCCTGCTTACTAGAAAAGTCTGAACAAAGTTTCTTCTGAAAAATGTAGTGCCATCTTATTAAATAAATTGATTTTTATCTGCTATGGGACAACTCCTTCTAGGTGTCTCAACTAATTGCCAGAAATAATGAGAAAGTGTTGATGAAAAGTAAATTATAGAAATGTAATTCCAATTATCTCCTAAAGAAGACTGAGGACATGATAAAAAGAGGGAATTAGTTACAGAAAACTTCTGGGAAGTTTTTATTTCAATTACTGTGTATGTCTCCTCCCATTCAAAGTCACCATATTACAGCAACAGCAATACATTCATTACATCCAATGAAGTACACCTTCATTAACTTGAACTGTATTTGCTTATTCCAATGAATTGTGCCCTCTAAATGAAGCTGACTCTATGGACTCTTGGGCCAGCTAATGAGTCTCCTTGTGCAAGAGCAATTAGCAGACAGCCTGTTAAGATGGCTGTCTTCTTTGCACTATTGGAACAATACAAAGCAGCCAATGCCAAAAGAAAGACAAATAGGCTCTGAATGGGTGGTTTATTCATGCATGCTTTGCTATATTATGATAAATAATTTTGCATCCTGTGCTTATGAGCAGAATCTCATGCACTCCTGAATGTCATATAATCAGGACTGTACTCAATCGACTGAATTATATTGCAGTGTTGCACATTGATGAGACTCAAATGTTTAAACGACATTTGCAAAATCAAGTGCTTTCAGCAAAATTGTTCCCCCACTATTTTGCCAATCGTTGCTGTTTAAGGAACTTTTGTACACGTTAAAATATATTTATTTATCACTCTTTCATTTCTAGAAAGCTCATGATAACTTTGCTGTTGAGATTTTAAAAGCCATGATAACAGATTTAAATGTGAAATGAAAACAAACTTCATCCAACAGAGCAAGTAGTCTGGCTTTTCTCAAACAACTGAAAATGACAGATAGGTTTTTTTTAATCTTAACAGTGGACAGTGTTTTCAGAGAGTGCAGTCTTCACACTCAATAAATATATTTGATCCCAAATGTAGTAAAAACTAGTTGAAAAAAGGGCCAGACTAGATGTGAAGTGTCTTTGCTTAGAAACCATCGCTGGAGGAAGGAGTATCATTCAGATCAGGTCTGTAGATTTGGGGCAGCATTTGTCAACCCAGTTTAATTCTTCCCAGTCCCTGAAGTCCATATTTTATCTGTCTTTCCCCAGCTCCTGCCTCCATGGCTAACAACTGCCTTGGCAGGAAATTAGCTAAATTACAGAAATGGAGGGTTAACTTCCCCACCCAGCAATGCAGCCCCAACTGAAACGGAGAGGATGCTTGATTGGTTTTAAACAAAGAAAAATATGTTGGGAGGTCCAGTCAGGGATATTTAATTTCTCTGTGTGTCCCACTAACATTGTGCAAAAGTTATGGAAGTGGTCACAAAACTGCACAAAAGCAGCAACCGCACCTTACTTTTAGATTAGGATTTTTCTGTAAGAACATACATTAAGCGACTGGCACTTGCTTTAGGTTTCCAAACTTTTCTGTTCCAGATTCCTCTTCAATGAGGCTCTGCTAACACATTTTGCCCAGCTGTAGATCAACAAAGTTGCTGCAAAGTATTAAAACACAAGCCCATTGATTTAGCATTGCAGTAAAATCTATTGTAAAGCACAGGCCATCAGAATATCACATAATTCTATTGAACACCTTGCTTTCTTCAGCAAGTAGCATGAGTCCTGTCACATGGCATTTAACTTCCATTATTGATTTTAATCATGATCAGCATCTATAATTCCTTTCCTCCACCCAATAACATAGGCAGGGTCCAAAAGGTTCTTCCTATAAATGTCACAGTGAAATACTATGAATGGGGCATCAAAGGTGAAAATGAGTCATGAGGTGGAACAGCAATAAAAAACATTTTGAAGTAAGTACATGATGTGCAAGTATAGATAAAGAGCTTCAGCTTATACAATCAAAATAGCAGGAAATGCTTCCAGAAAATGTATTATCTTACTGGATTTCTTTCTGCAAGGACTATCTCAGGAAACAGTAACCTAAATCCTGTCCCAGTTGAAATCCCTTTATGTTTCTTTATTGTTTCCCCAGGATGGGTTTGGGGGCAGTGTCACATTTTCAGTCTAAAGGTAATCTCTAAATCTAAAAACACAAGTGTTTCATCAAATTTTAGCCTATCCTTAGCTTCTTTTCTGAGATTATAGCTACAAAAGACTGAGTTCAGCTATTGTGGATTTTTAATTTGGCTTTAAATAATGTAATTGTCATATTCAGCCTAAAATTTTTTATTGGAGCTCTGTGAAATATTTCTAGTTTTCAGTGATGGGCTTTGAATGTATGCAGTCAGCATTAGAATTAATGAGTGCAAATCTAGCCCAAATTATTCATGATAACTAAAATACCCACTTTTAACCTTGACCTGTACTTCCACTTATACCTATGTACTTAGTAAAGACTAATTTTTTATTATTCTCACCCACAGAACATATACTTTCACTCTTTCCCTTAGTCAATGCTATTATGTTGAATGGAAGTCCTCATACCGTGGGGACTCTGAAATTTGCTGGCTTCATAAAGTGTATCTACACAATGCCTTTGTAATTGAATAGCTTGGTCATATAGCACCTTCATTCTGATGACTTAACATGAGTCAAAGAAATCAAGACCAATGAGCTGTATTAAAGGACAAATATTTTATTAAAGGAAAGGACAAATTTAATTGACTAGAACATGTTAAGGTTGTGTTGGCAGATGCAAAATGTATATGCAGCAGAAACAAGGAGATTAGCACATATGGATGAATAAATAATCTGCAGAGTCAGTTGGATGCCCCTTCCCACCACCTCCAATTATGAAATGCAAATACACTATGAAGAAAATGTTTGAAGTCAAATAGAACACCCTCATCTCCCCAGAGATTTAACCTGGTCAACATCATACACAGAAGTGAGCAACCTACAGAATTGTCTGTAAACAGAAATATATAAACCTATATGAATCTATACATAAGAATAGTAGCGGGATCGTCAATGTGGCATCATCATATAGACATATACCTGCTTTCTATGTATGAGTTTCAGAAGATTCAGAATCTTGCCGGACTTTGAATGACGTTTGCTAAAATCATTGCTACCATTAGCTATGGGCATTTGTGGAAGACAAAAAGCAGTCGTATATATTTTTGTTCAGAAGTAAGTCCCACTACATTCAATAGAGCTTATTCACTGGTTTAAGTGTGCACAGGGCTGCAGCCTTCTTTGGCAGCAACACACTTCACTCTAATCCCATATTAGAAATATGTCACTGCAGGTTAAGATATTTTGGGGGCCATAATTTATTTTCCTTTTGTTTAACTTTTGCTTATCTTATCAAGCTTATTGCTTTTCTGAAAGTCACTGAAGCAATGTATATCTGCAGAGCACTACCAGCTACATGAAATTAGGTCCATATTCCATCCTTCTCATGGAAGAATAACCCCAGACAGGGCTGGCTCAAGACATCTGGCATCTGACACAAACCACAAAATGGTGTCTGCGGCCCTACCAGGGAAGAAGGAGTGAGAAAAGATCTACAGCAGAACAAGGGGGAAATAAAGAGCTATGTTGGGAACAAGGGTGGGAGGAGACCAACAGCACCTTCTATTCGCCAAGAGGCTGCTGCAGAGGCAGCACTGGAGGGGGCGCTGCTGAGGAGGGGGCAGATCCAGCCTCTAAGGAGCTCACCAGGGCCATGGATGCTACCACAGCAGCAGCAGGCAGGCAATGCATTCCTTGAAGGTCGTATCTGTTGCCCCTGTGGATCTTGCTGCCTGAGGCAGTAACCTTACCTTGCCTCATGTGTGGGCTGGCACTGCCCCCAGAGAAGTACTACTTCCTGAAAAATATCCAAAGGTAACACCCTCGAGTTACAGGGAAAATCCATGAGCAGGAAACATGTCTCCCCCCATGTTGGTCTCTACAGCCACAACAGGGGCTGTAACTCTCCAATGGTTTGATTTCATCCCTGAATGCGCACTCTTCCCTCATATCATGAGACAGACAGATGCCAACTGATGGTCTCAAATGTGACAGGATACTCATGCTCACTTTAAATTTTTGCATTAATTGAACAGCCAGTTGAGTTTAAAGTAATAGCATGTTTGTGTGAAACAGCTCTCACAGAGATTATAAATCAATAGATATCAATAGAGGCATGCTTTTCAAGTCAGCCTAATAAATCAACAGCTCATCTGATTTGATTCCCATTTTATAAGAAAAAAGGTGACATAAAGGAAACAGATTGCCTACAGTTCTCATAAGGACTGGAGATGGAAAACATGAAATATTCTCACTTCACATATTTAGCCAATTTCAGTGGGGGTGGGGGGGAGCAGCACAAAAAAAGGATTTCTGTACCATGCATACTATTCCTGTTATTGTTGTTGGTATATGGAATTTGGTCGTTCAAAAGCAAAATTATACCATACACATTTTCCCCACTTGAAATGGCAACTGCAGGCAGTTTGTGTCAATTGGCTCTCATTTGGTTGCGACTATTTTAACCACACCAGATGGCATCCCCAAACCGTGAACCATTTCTTTCAGAGGGCTTGTAATTCCATCCAGAACAGCCAATCTTCCAGACACCAGACCAAGCAATAGTCCCAATTTTCCTGAACTCCAAGGGCCACACAAACCTGACTTAAATAGTTTTACATGCCACACCAGTCTCCGAGTGGCGCAAGATTCCAGGGCTATCAGGCGTGCTCAGCAGGGTCTGTGTCTCCTTTTGGACAATGAGGCACAGTGGAGTCTGTGGTGTCTTTATGATACATGGTTTATTTACACATATATACAACCTGCGTCTAGATGGAGAAAGCGCAGGGCATTCACATCCCAAGAAGGATCTGTTCCTCCTGTTGCTGCAGCTTCAGATTCCAAGCGACTCCCAACATCATATCTGATGCTCTTTGCAGCATAAAAGAGATTGCCTGCCTCATGCTCCGCTCCCCCTTCAGCTTCTAAAACTGACACTTTTCTCCTGTTCACTTACCTCTTCACCCACTGCAATTCTGCCCATCCCTCATGAAACTCTGCCCTTTTTTTTCCTGCTATCTCTCACCTCAGGGAGGGGCTTTGTCCATTATCTGTCCATCCCAGAGAGTCTCTGTTAATGACCTTCTGAATGGCTTGGCCATTCCAGTGATTACCTTCTGATAGTTCTTCTGCCAAGAAGCTTCCTGGACACATAAAAGCTTGTTTAGACTCTAGCTCCCACTAGACCCAGGTATTTAGGGGTTTGCTTAAATTCTAACCCTTTACTGAATCCAGATGTTTTAGGTGAGTCTTGCCCCGCCCCCCAAAAAACATATACAGTGGTACCTCGGGTTAAGTACTTAATTCATTCCGGAGGTCCGTACTTAACCTGAAGCAGCACTTTAGCTAATGGGGCCTCCTGCTGCTGCCACACTGCCGGAGCACGATTTCTGTTCTTATCCTGAAGCAAAGTTCATAACCTGAAGCACTATTTCTAGGTTAGCAGAGTGTGTAACCTGAAACGTATATAACCTGAAGCGTATGTACCCGAGGTACCACTGTAATAATACAGTTCAGCGTCAATAGTGGAAGAAAAATGTTAGATGTTGAGAAACTGTAAAACAAGTTGAGGATACACCATTTTAGGGTGCAGCACCTCTTAACAAACTGCAAGCGATGCAGGCACAATAACATGTCTATTTTACAAGATAAATCTAGATTCCGTCCTACTCACACCCTCCCAGTGTGGATTTAAACAGCTGCCAAGTAGAGAATAGGTCTTATTTCTTGCCTAACTGAAAAATGTTTTTAAATTGCTCCCCAGTGTGATGTTTGTTTCAAAATCCTTTGTGTAGCTTCAACACCTTATGGCTGCCGGAGAACACTTGAAAACACTTCTTGCAGTAGTTGTGTTTGCTTCTGACATTAGTGGCCGCTGTTCAGTTCAGTATTCTTTTAAATTTACCATTCTGCATTATAACAGCTGGCCAGCAAGTGCAAAAAGAGAAAAACATTCCCATTTTATTGATTAAGGCCTCACAGAAGGAGAAGGGGACATATTTATTCATTAGCAAATGTACCCTTTAAAGATAATACTCTTTCCAGAAGGCACTAAGAATAATGTATTTCTGACATAGCTATAGAAAGCAGAGTGGACGGTTGCCTCCAGTCCTTTCAACCCCCCTCAAGTCTGGTGTAAGAGGGGTTTGGATGACTCTGTAATTTGGGAAAATGCCTTGCACACTAGTAGGGATAGAAAAATCTGTTTCTAGGTTTACTAAAAAAATCCATAGAAATATGAAAGACTATTTATATATTTCATCACAATATGTACATATTTATCACAATGTATGGCTTTCTAAATGTTCCCCCCACCCTATAATTGGAATCCAGGTCTCCCTAGTCCAAATTCATTTTTTTTTTAAAAAAAGGTGCATCCTTTGTCTTATAACTTTGTCCTTTCTCCAGTCCTATTTTTCATTCATCTTAACTTTTTAGGTTACTTACTTAGGGACATCTCTACAATATATACCATTTTAATAAATAAATAAATTCTTCCTGCCCCAAAATCACAGGAGGTAGCAGACGAGAAAATACTATTTCCCACCCAAAAAAACTGCAAAGACCCTAACCCTTGCAGAACCCCCATGCCTACCTGTTTGAGGTTTGGCAGGCTTTATTCCCTTAGAAGGGATAGCAATGCCAACAAATTTCATCCAATTCTGCCATGATTTTTTTAAAAGTTATAGGAATTCTCTTTAAAACTCTCTCTCTCTCTCTCTCTCTCTCTCTCTCACACACACACACACACACACACACACACACACACACCCCAACCCTCAGACTGTAAACCATGCAGCACAGAAAACCCAGCACCTATTTTACTTCATCTCCTCGGAAAATCTGACTATAATTTTTATCCAATTAAAATGTGGTTGCCATTTGTTTATTTTCCTATATAAGTCAATGGATAGACATTTGAAGCCTCAGATTTTCTGAAGCAAAGTTCTGAGTTGGACCTGAAATGTACCAGATTGTGACCAAAGCATTCAGAGTCAAATTTCGTCTTCCAAAGTGGGATCTGAAATACATCTTGCTGTTGGTACACACACCTAATAGAATTGCCCTGAAATATCAATGCTTGCTTTCCTTTCTTCGTCTCTCTCTCTCTCTCTCTCTCTCTCTCTCTCTCTCTCTCTCTCTCTTACTTCTGTTTTTTCCTTCGTCTTTTTTTGTTTTGTTATCTGTATTTTACCATGCAAGGATGCTCTTTGCTGCAGCACTACAGGCATTCTGATCTGTTGAACAAATCCTTTCATTATTAGTATTCGAAGTACAGGTCAGTGGAATTGCTCTGACAGCAGTGGAAGCTGCATTACTCACCCTTATTAGAGATGGCACTAGCCCCTTTGTGATCGGTACCATACATCACTAGGAAAGCCACAGCAGACTAAATTAGGCCGTTTTCATTTTCTCTTTGTTTTAGCATGTCATAACAGGTCACTGTTTCTGCATTAGCAAAAGGTCAGATTAAGGTGAATAACCCACAAGAGAGGGGACTTTTCATATGCAGGCCCAGGACAAATTAAAGCAATGTTTGACAGATCTGCCAATCTAAGCACAATGCTGCACCAGGACTGCCAAGACTGACTGCCATCTTCTGGTCTGAGTAAGCTTGTTACGGAGCTTAAAGATCGCTGCTGAGTGAGCCCATCCACAAATCACAGAAGTGCAGTAAAGGAAATATCAGCTCATAAAACAATTAGCCCAGTTCACTGCAACAGTAGGAGATGCACTTTGTCAAAAGCACATAGATTACTGCAGTCCCGTTCCTGCATTTCTGGCTTCAGCAGGGCAGAGGGACCGATCTTCAGAAGAATTTGTTAAAAGAGGACGGGAAATTGTTGCTTACTGGGTTTAAAAAATCAGCAATGCCACCTGCACTTTACAAAGAATATATCAGAACTAAGTGTTTTAGAATATGACCAACTCTGCAGAGGTAAAATAAATTATCACATTGTCTTTCCAGTTCTGCAATTCACCACTCTGGTCATGTGTTTGTACTTAGCTTCCATAATCACTGTTTACTCTCTGCCTTGTCATTTCCCTGACTCTCACATGCTGTCTTTACTTATCTCAGAACACCAAAAGGCTCATGGCAGATGGTGTCATGAGAACCAGATGCACAGTGCTATTTTTCTAGGAAAAGAGGTACCGGAACTCATCACGAATGCCTCCCTTGTTCTCTTATAATGGCAATGGCGCCCACTTGAGAGGTGAGTTCCAGCGGAAAGAAAGCTCTGCAGATGAGAGCCAGTGTGGTGTGGTGGTTAAGAGCGGTAGTCTCGTAATCTGGGGAACCGGGTTCATGTCTCCGCTCCTCCACATGCAGCTGCTGGGTGACCTTGGGCTAGTCACACTTCTTCGAAGTCTCTCAGCCCCACTCACCTCACAGAGTGTTTGTTGTAGGGGAGGAAGGGAAAGGAGAATGTTAGCCGCTTTGAGACTCCTTAAAGGGAGTGAAAGGCGGGATATCAAATCCAAACTCCTCTTCTTCCTCTTCTTATCACAGAGAGGGAAGGAGAGGAACCTCTGCATAAATTTTATTGGACTGATGCCTGCTTTGATTCTGGTTATGGACTGGAGTCCTCCATGCTGATTACCGATTCCCATTCTAGCCTATGGCTTCACATATGTGTTTAAACAAAGAAGTGGCTGGAAATCTCCATATTCAATGTCGGTTTTAAAAGTAGGAGAGGCTTGTGGTTGGACCAGTCCCGGTACTACTCAGACCGATGCAGACTTAGTGAACTGGAGCAACAATCAGTATAATAATTCCACCTCTTTGGATCATAGGAGTCAGTTTGTCACATGCAGACTTGGTCTCTCATTGGAAGGCCTTGAGATACCCATACATAGGTAAGAAAGCAAAGAGGAACTGCAGTCTCTTATTGATGAAGAGTCAGCCATTTTCATTCAAGTGGAACACAATATCAAGAATGCCATTAGAACAGGGAGGGAATTTACTGTGGCCCTTAATTATTTCCTGAAAGGTTTTACCCATTTCCTTAATAAAATCACTATTTATTTAATTTGGCAACACAGGGAAACCAGGCATCGCTTCATACTGGCATTTTCACTTTGCATATGGGTAAACCTGAATTTTACTCATTACCGAATGAGTAAACTCATTACCGAAACAAATTATTGCTCGATTACTGCTTTGTTACATCCACCAACTTTTAGACCTGTGGTATCAATTCATGATCCATCTAGCCATTTTATTATGCTGAACACACCAAAAAGCTATATAGGTCAGGAATAGGCATGTTTGCTTTATATTTTCTTGAGAGGCGAAACTTCTTAACTGAATCTTACACTTAATCATTCCCAAATCCCAGGCTATAGCAGCTGATCCCTATTTCAATTTAAGATAAAATTCATTTTCTGGTTTGCCATATAACTTTTATTTCAGACTTGACTTAGAGATTTATAACAGGGATATATAGCTTTTCTCGCCAATCACTTCAGCAGCTTTAGTCCCTGTGGCGATTTCCATGTTTCTGAATGTGAGGAAGAAGCACTCGCTGCTGTAAAATGAGATGAAGATGTAGCAAATGCCCTCCTTCTGGAGAAGGAACGGTCATGGGGGGAGTCACTGTGCCTTTATCTATGTTGTAGGAAACCGCTATAAGGACTACTAACTTAACCATCACCTTCATGGAATTAGGTTTATTAGCAGGAAAACTGGCTTTCAAAAGCCAAAGAATTATTTGTGGAAAACATCCATTGGTTCCAAAAATGTAAAAAACAAAACAAACCCCTTCTCATCACCACCATTGGCAGAGGGGAGTGAGATGATGCTGAAGCATTTGCAAACAGCAGGAAATGCATATGTGTAAGATGCACACTAATCCTCCTTTTCTTTAGCAAAACCATGTGAATATATCATAATCTATGCTCACTGTGGAGGGAAATGGGATTTAAAGAGATCGTTTCTGAAATCTGCATTTGATTATTGCTAGTTGGAGCCTGGGAGCCAGTTTGGTAGACACAGAATCAGGAGGGGCTATAGAATAGCAGTGGGGGAAGCAAGAACATCTCCTTCCCTAGCAAAGTCTGCAGACATCAGCAGGGGTGACCATTCACTCAGCCATGATGTGCTTGCACTACATTCATCCCACCTCCATCATGACTCTGCCTCCCTCTCTATCATGCTGTGGCACTGGTAGTTTCACCCAGCATACCATCACACTAACCAAGCTGATCACAAATGTGCAAGCTAAAGAAGTGAATTCTAATAAGAAGCTTGGAGAAACACTAGCTGTTACTACATTAAAATGCTCAGGTCATCAAAAGTTCAGATAAACAGGGATGCTTCTTCAACAGCATTGCATTTACATGAGGATGATGAGAAGGGAGAGGTAGTGAATTTGGATGAGCAGGAGTTTGCATTTCCAAGGTGGGGGTGATGTTAAATACTCATTGCTTGTACTAATTAAAGTTTCCAGAAAGCCTAGGATAATTAGCCAGATGCCATCAAGAAAACAAGGCAGTCAAATCTGATAGCCATGCCTCAGTATTCTAATGAAGGAAATAAAGGAACAATGCAGTGCAGATGTAAAAACAGAGCAAACCACCTTGTGTCTGTATTTTTGAGCCAGTTGCATCATAGAGGGACATGTTATTTAGCACTTCCCTGTGCTGAACTTTATATGAAAGTGAAATGGGACATTAATCACTGATTCACTGATGAATAAAGAGCTCCTACATTTTAATGGGCCAGGGGAAGATTTAATCTTCTTGAGCAGTTTTGCTTTGGAAAGCACTTCCCAAATAATTAATTTCAAGCAACTTATTGCATTCAACGAGTGACTTCCTGACTATCTATTGCTGCAATCCACACTCTATTTCCAGAGCATTTCACACTGAAATGAGCTTAGCAGAGGTGTGAGTCATATATTCACCTAGGACTGCTGAACCGTTTGGTGTTTCTATAATCACAAAGCACAATCTTACTGTTCTTCTTACTGTTGCATGCCACCTCAATCTCTTGAGTTGTGTGAGGTTGCAGGGCTCATGTTCCCTTTTGGAATGAGGCACAGCAGAGACTGTGGGGGTCTTTGTGATATATGGTTTATTTACGCATATATACAAACTGAGCATATGATGGAAGTGTTCACACTATTAACTTGCTGAGAGTGTCTTGTTCCTGCCATAGCCACAGCCTTGGATTCAAACAGAAGTCAAACATCGCTCTGATTCTTTCTCCAGCTTGCTGCTTTACTTCCAGGTCACATCAGTGCTCCCTTTGCTCCAACCTCTGGCTTTTTCTATTGAGGGAGACTCCCCCACACTTGCCATATCTTGCACTGAGCTCCTCAATTCCCCTTAAAGGCTCGTCTCCCATGTTTATCACCTCACCAGGAGGCTAGCCTGGCTATTCCAAGAATTAGAAGCCTTGATTAAATTCTAACACTTGCTGGATCCAGAGATTTAAGGGGTCTGGTACCAGCTTAACACCTCAAATTCATAACATGGCTTATCTTATTTTTCTATCTGGTAAGTAGAGGGGAGAGGGAGACTCTTTTCTGTTAAATTCTTTCCCACAAACATACAACACATACAGGCAATGTATATGCCCAAACTACTGCCATTGTACTAATGAGACCTCCTATGGGTGGAGAAGCAGTGATAATTTTTAAAGGGTACTAGCATCTGAATATCCTAGTATCTAAGTATTCAAGAAATGTTGCAAGAGCTCCACCCTGCAGCTATTCTCAGAACTTTATTGGCTTTAATGGTCTTTCAAAATCTCTTAAATTAAACATTGATTTTGACAAGACTACAATGACTCCTTCAAAGACTTTAGCTGAAAATTTGGGGCGCAATTTACTGTGAAGTCTGCCTGCGCATCCCACTGAAAAGAATGAGAGCTGCATGGAGCTCATTTTACTAGGCCATGTGCAACAGAACATCCTGGGGAATGGTGCCCTTGATTTGATACAAAACAGGAAACATCATTGCATCACAAGAAACACGGACAATATGTGACCAAGATGATAAATCCCCTCAATAGCTTTCTCTCTTTCCTCCTGTCAGTTCTAGTCACAAATGGATCAAAAACCAGGCAAGAAACTGAAAACCCTGCCCTTTGCTTTATAGGCTTCAGCCTGGGAAGACACAAAACTGAGTTGCAGGGGATGAAGAAGATTGAACTTGCTTTCACACTAGGAATTTACTTTACATACTTAGCACTTTCACAATAGCCACACTTTGTTCACTCACTTTTTATGGTTGCAGGTAGGTAGCCGTGTTGGTCTGCCATAGTCGAAACAAAATAAAAAAAATCCTTCCAGTAGCACCTTAGAGACCAACTAAGTTTGTTATTGGCATGAGCTTTATTGGCATGAGGTTTTGTGTGCATGCACACGAAAGCTCATACCAATAACAAACTTAGTTGGTCTCTAAGGTGCTACTGGATGACCCACTTTTTATGGGTCATCTGCATCAGGCATCTTCAACTTTTTCAGGCCCAGGTCCCCCTTTTCATCCAAACATGCATTTGGGAACCCATTTCTTAATTTTATACCATTTATTTTCATGGTGGCACTGCTCCTGTTGTGGCTCAGCTTGAATCAGGCCACAACCCACCAGTTGAAGACCAGTGATCTACATGATTCCATCGAATCATTGTTTTACTGTGTTTTCTCCCCATGGTTCAGTAGCACAATTTACACAGTCATGCTCAAGAAAAGTAGTAGATAGGTAGCCGTGTTGGTCTGCCATAGTCAAAATAAAAAAATTCCTTCCAGTAGCACCTTAAAGACCAACTAAGTTAGTTCTTCGTATGAGCTTTCGTGTGCATGCACACTTCTTCAGTGCACACGAAAGCTCATACGAAGAACTAACTTAGTTGGTCTTTAAGGTGCTACTGGAAGGAATTTTTTTATTATGCTCAAGAAAAGAACAATTGGAGCACCGAGTAGGAGGTGTGGTCTACTAATGGTGGTTGTGGAGGAGTCTACAATGTTTCTCCATTTGTTTTTAATTTGATGATACTGAAGTGGCATCCACATGGCCTGTTTATTGACTATCCATCTCGAATTGTTTACAGGGGTGTTAGATGGTGTGGACGAACTACCCCAGAAGAATCATGATGTGTCCCACACCAGAGGTACTTCCACTCCCCTAATACTCCTTACACCCCCTTTTAATATTATTATGTCTTGGTGTGTTGGAGTGAAATTGCACTCCTAATTTTTTTAAGGAGGAGGAGGAGGAATTAGCTTCTTATATCCATGACTTTTTACAGCAGAGATCCCCCACCTTCGCTGTGTAGACAGACATTCAGCATTTTAGAGAGAGAGGCAACAGCACTCTGCTCTGTGCCATGTGGACTGTACCCTTTTAATTCTGCTTCCAGCAGATGGTGGGGCAGCAGCTTCTCAGGAGCCACAAAGACTGTCTTGTAGAAGAAGCTGCTCATCACTAGTAGTGCTAGACAAGATACCTTCAGGGAAATAATCTCCCAGACATTGCTAATGTCACAATTGAAGAAGCAATCTGGCTATTTCTGACTCAGCCAGAACAATCCATTAAGCATCCATTAAAGCATCAGTAGGAAAATATGTTTCCCCCCTTTAAATAAAAGAATCCATAAATACATTGCCCAAGGACAGGACTAAAATGAGTTTTGCTTGTTATTAGATTTTACTTTGATTAAAATAATGTTGCATCTATAGAAAGAGTAAATACGATGCACGGTATACCTTTGACTTCAAAAGCGCTCAATTTGAACTCATGCAACATCAACTATAGTCATGTGAATGAGGGAGCCCCAGATATTAGTGCTAAATGATGCCAGGGAAATGCCATAGACTACTGCAGGCATGTGAGTTTACCATAGGCATCTAATTGGCCTTGGAGGTACTGTATATGGGATGCTGGACTAGA
The DNA here is from genome assembly GCF_964188305.1 of Podarcis bocagei. Classification (NCBI taxonomy): domain Eukaryota; kingdom Metazoa; phylum Chordata; class Lepidosauria; order Squamata; family Lacertidae; genus Podarcis; species Podarcis bocagei. The sequence goes on from NC_138134.1 coordinate 37,467,536, forward strand.
CAGGTCTTAGAAACCTAGCAAGTCTAGGTTACATAGATTGGGCTCTTCTCAGGCAGTGACAGCAGGGCAGCGCCATGCAGCCAGTGGAGGACTGGTCCATTAGGGCAAATGGGAAACTGCCCACCAACTTCTATGTGTTCTCAGCCAGGCCCCACCTGCCTACCTTACCTGCATACAACCAGTCCAGGACATGACACTGCCTGCCAGATTCTTCATCCTTAGTTTCAGTGTTTCCCTTGTTGAACTCAGCAGAGAGGAAGATGAGGGCAAAACTAGAATTAGTTAGCTTTGCACAGAAGTAGGCTCTGGTCCTACATACTGTTAGTCTCTGCCTCCCACCTACCAGTCCCAATGGGCATCAGCAACCACTGCATGGAGCCACCTCCCAACAGTGGCATTACTGCCACTTACTAGGGCAGGACGGCTGCAAGATTGGGGTAGTGCATGTGCACTGGCACAGCCAATCCTGCACTCCCACCAGTGCACCCAAGCAACAATGACCTCACCACCTACACCATCCCCCAAAGTGGCAGGGGGACGAATGCCAAGAGGCCAATGCCACAGACCCATCCCACCTTGACAACTGCCCTGTGGATCTTCTTATTCCCTTAGCTTTGTATTAAAGTTTTCTCATGGCAGGAGTGATGACATCATTCGGCAAAGCGTCACAGTAATTGCTCTGACACTCCTTGCTCCGGCAAGGGAATGAGGTGATAATTGGGCTTTCAGTTTTTGCTATTGATTGTGATAGAGTATCAGTGGAAGTCAGAGCAAGTCAGAAATCATCAAGAAAAGGGTGGCTATTTCTTTCCCTGAATGTGTTTCTTACATCATGCTCACAGCTGAAAAGGTAACACTTCTTTGCAAGATCATTTACATTTCTAATTAAGAGCTAAAGGTTTCACATCCACTGAAGATTTTATTGAACTTCAGTATGTTTTACACATTGAACCTAGGCAGTTTGAAGCAACCACCACTGAGTTCAATGCCACTTTCCCTCAGGAAAGTGTGCATAGGATCGCAGCCATGTCACATGTCTGATCAGAGATGTGAACCCAGACAAAGTCCAACGTGCTGGATGTGATGCTGTGTCCCATGCCGACATTTTGGACTTGCACCTTGGAAATATGGCTATGGACTTCCTTGGGATGTGGCTATGGGGGCTGCCATAATGAGCTCCAGTACCACTGACTAGAACTATGCTCTTTCGGTTCTTTGATCTCCATCCAGAATTCTGCTGTCAAGGTAATTCACTACCTCCTGCCTCACTCGGACTTGGGCTCTGTACACACCATCAATTTAATGCTCATTATTTCCTCCCAAAGAATCTTGGGAACTATGGTTTGATAAGGATGCTGGGAGTTGTAGCTTTCTGAGGGATAAGTTCCAAAGATCCTTTGAGGGACATAATATGCTTTAAACGTATGGTGTGTATGTAGCTTAATGCTTCTCCAGGTATGGCTGAGAGAGACTCAGCCTGAAATCTTGGAGACTGGCTTCCGGTCAGGGCAGACAATATTGAGTAAGGTAGGCTAATGGTCTGATGCAATATAAAGCAGCTTCCTATGTTCCTATATTCTTGGCAGATCTAGTAAGTCACAGAGTGAGCAGCACAAGAGTGTAAGCTGACCCACTACCATGATATCTGAAGACCCCCCTTATCCTGTTTGGGACTGCCACAAATCTCTGATGCCTTTGACCCAAACTGGTACTTAGGAGTCACAAATGAAAGTGCAGTTGTTAACTATGGAGGACATTCTGTCACATTAACGTTATCATGACCTATCATTCAAAGTTAACGTAGAGTATGACTTTGATCAGGATTCCTGCTTGCATTCTCCTAGGCCCCTAACGTTGGAACTTGCACACAATGCAGTTTCTTTAGTTCAGCTTGTCCTGCTGACTGATCCATAAAGTTTGCATGAGTCAACCTTTTCTCTTGCTGCGTTATTACCACCAGCCAGGACTGAGGGAGGTATGGGAGCTATTCTGGAAGCCAGAGAAGCACTAACAGCTGGGGGAGGGATCCATCTGGGATTCAAACATAAGGCAGGCATGCAAGCCTGCTGCTTTCAAATGCTCCTTGTTGACATTCCCACTAATATATGCACCACTAATGAAAGGTAGATTCTTCTCAAAGGCAAGCAAAGCACTTTGTTTTGAAATGCTTTCATTAAATGCATTCTAAAATTCTGCTAATATTCATTTAAAAGAAATACTTAAAAGCAAGAGATTGTTGGAATTGGAAAGGCCAGTCACCTCCTGAGCACTGAATATGTCTAACCTCATTTTATGTTCTAAACATCTGGGCAGCTACCTGGGAATAAATGAAATATTTCTGTTATATTATTAATATGTCAAATGTACCACATTCAAGATGTACACTTCTTGGAGGAGAAAGTCACACACAAAAAAGAATAAGTAGGGATCATGCTAAAACTGACTAATTATGCAGAGCGAACTCTGAAAAAATGTGGAGAATCTAAGGGCTTGTGCACACCAGAGCAGAATGTGAATTTGCACCCGCCTGTCTCCCAGTTAATTAAGGGGTGGTCACAGGCTGTCTATCCCAGTGTTGTCTTCAATCTTTCCCCCTTTAAATGTCGTGTTTATCAATGCCTGGAAAGGCTGAATTGGGGGGGGGCCTCACATTTAAGGTATGAGACGACACTCTAATGGGATCCACATTTTGTACTGGTGTGAACTATGAACTCTGGAAAGCGTAACTAAGTGAACCACAGTAAGATTGCCTTGCCTACTTTTGGATGCCATGGCACAAATAAATACTGAGGAGGAAATCAGGAGAACAGTATATTAAAATCAGAATCTTCAGTGCATATTTATGTGCATGATTTTATAGTGCTGTACTAATTTACTGCTTATGTGTATTATATTGTTACCTGTCCCAGATTCATATATTTATTTGCCTGCCCTTCACCATAATGTCTACAAGGTGAGTGACAATAATTTTAGGAGGAGGGGGGTTAGAAATCAAAATAATCAAAATAATCAGATAATAAAATAAAATATTCTAGTGCTCAGACTGAGTATTAGCATTTGCTAAGACATCATGATATACTCAAACACGGAGGTGATATATATCCCACCGAAATCAATGGCAGAACCCATAAATAAAAACTTGCAAGATACTTGAGGGGTTAAACTTTTACCACTGTGACTAAGGTAAGTGGAAATGTTCTCATTTCTCGGGCTGAATTCTTGCAGTAAGAAGAATAAAGTGTTACACATTCATTGCCTTAGGCTAGCCTAAGTCAGTTTAAAACCTTAACAAAAATCTTCAAAATGTAATAAAATGGTAGTGGTATCCAGCTATCGAACTTTAAATATAACTTTTTTTTATTAAAAAAAATCTATTTTTTAATTTTAATAGGTCTCATAGTGAGAAATTGGTTCAGAAAGCCAGCATTGATCTGTAGTTTAAAAGTTCATAACTGCTACAAAATTAATACATGCATTGTATAGGTGGATGTAAGCTCTAGGACATAACAATGCTATGGGGTTTTGTGGAGTGGAAATTATAGTTTAATATCTCAGCTCTGGGAAGAAAACATAAGCTCCTATTTCCAACTAACTTCCTTAGCATTTGTAGTGTGGTGCTTGCTATGGCAGAATGGCTGCTTAGAAAAATTAAAGGACTATCTGCTCAAGCAGCCATTTTGCAGATTTTTAATGTCAGATGTACCCAAACAGAAAACAATTGCAACACAGCTATGTGAAAGAACAAACATCAGTTAAAAAAAAAAGTATCATTCATGCAAACTTTTCACCATTTGCATTCTCTCTGTGTTCCCAAAGGATGATTCCCCAAAGCAAGGATACTTTTTTAAAAATGGATTTCCTGAAAAATAATTCTGATTTATAAAGTGGTATTCAGTCACCTTTTTAAAAGCATTGTAAAGTGTATACAAGCCATCAGGGAAATGAGAATAGGGATGTTAAGCCTTTGTAAGGAAAGCTATGAATTATTGCTGGCATAATAACTACTATGCGTGCCTGTGAAAGTCAATAAATTTTATATTAAAATCTGCATAATATGTCTAAGAACTGAAAGTGTAAATGGGCAGGGGAGGGGAGACAACATTCACAGATTTCCTTTTTACAAAGGTGGAGCCGCAAATTATTATTTTTTTGCATTGGATAAATCATCACTATCTGTTTATTTGTATGCCACTTTCCCCATCTCCCACCTAGGGTAGTGAAAACATTCTCCTTCAGGCTCTCGCTAAGAGGGTCCTTTTGACCGCCATTGTCATGGGTTCATAGAATCATAGAATCATAGAATCATAGAGTTGGAAGAGACCACAAGGGCCATCAAGTCCAACCCCCTGCCAAGCAGGAAACACCATCAGAGCACTCCTGACATATGGTTGTCAAGCCTCTGCTTAAAGACCTCCAAAGAAGGAGACTCCACCACACTCCTGGGCAGCAAATTCCACTGTCGAACACACAAGGCAGCCAGCAAATAACCCTCAATCTGCAACTTCACGGAGACATCCCAGACAGGTCACATGGCTTTGGGGGTTCAAAGTCCCCAAAGAAAGTAACATCTCTGAGAGACTGGATCTGAGTTTAACTACAATACAATAAACTGCCATGCATTTATTATTACAGTGGTACCTCTAGTTACGAACTTAATTCGTTCTGGAGGTCCGTTCTTAACCTGAAACTGTTCTTAACTAGAGTTGTGCTTTCGCTAATGGGGCCTCTTGCTGCCGCTACACTGCTAGCACATAATTTCTGTTCTCATCCTGGGGCAAAGTTCCCAACTCGAGGTAGCTCTTCCAAGTTAGCAGAGTTTGTAACCTGAACCGTTTGTAACCTGAGGCGTTTGTAACTCGAAGTACCACTGCATTTTTATTTATTAAATTTGTTAGTCGCTTTCTCTTGCCCAAGGCAACCCAACGCAGTTTACAACTATTCAGTCCAGGTTAAATTGACCAGTTATTCATAGTTGCTCCCCACAAAAAAATGAGAGTTTGAGTCTTCAAAAATGAGGACGCTTATTTGCATGTTTGTGTGCAAACTCAGAAATAATTGAGATAATTTAAATAGAGATATAATACATCTCACCATAGAGGGGAAGTGGCCAGATGCTGCTGTTGAAAGGCAACTTCAAGGCTCCTGCACTCTCTTTTTTGGTTCTTCATCTTTAAACCAGGCTTGGACTGTGCAGCACTCCAATAGAGGACACTGTAAAGTAAGTCACATGGCCTGTCTAAGAAGCAAGCATTTCTAAAGCATATATTTAAATCATATTTTATTACTTTGTACATGGGCTTACCCAGTGGTTTTCCATCCAGGCATTACCCAGACAAAGACCTGCTTCACTTCAGCAGGGCTGCCACTTCATATCTTCAGACCCGTATCTCAAACAGCTATGGTACAAGGTACTTACAAGCAATGTTCCAGGGCCCATTTGGGTCATGGTCAACTTGTCATACAAAGAGAATTATGCTTTCCCTACAAAGGCTTTTCTATTCTTAACAAATGCTCCAAAAACTTCTGCTAATATAGAAAGTGGAAGTCAGATTATGAATGAAAACACAAAGGCGAAAGCATACAACACTGGTCCAACTGCACTGCCTGCTGGTTAGCTTCCAGACGCCACTCAAAAACCTGTTTTTACCCATTAAAACCAAATGTGGCTTGGGAGCCCAATACCTAAAAGACTGACTCATCCTACAGAAACCTGCTGGGACACTGGGTTTGTCATCTGAGGCCCTTCTCTGTGTCCCACCTCTTAAAGAAGCACAAAGAGTGGCGACCAAAGAATGGACCTTCTCTGTTAAAAGCCTCCTGTCTTTGGAACTCTCTCCCAGGGAAGCATGCCTGGCACCAACCATACTATCATTTCAACACCAGGTTAAAAACATTTTTATTCTCCTGGGCATCTGGGCATGATTTTGTTACCGTTACTCTTGATATCATGCATCACTTAATACGCTTTTATTACATTTCATTGTATTATACACATTGTAAATTGCTATGAGCCTTTCTTATATATAAAGCAATAGTCAAGTCTAATAAATCATCTCAAATCATTCACAGAATCAGATGTAGGTTCAAAACATCCCTCTGCATTGGAGGGAATGGAAAAGCCCCTTTATGTGGTGGCTCCATTTGCTCAGAGTGCATGTACACTAGGCTTTGGGCCAGGGACGGTGTGTGGAATTATGGCCCACCAAACCATGGAATATATTTTCTACTCTATGCTGCTGAGGATCATAGCTTACACTCATTTCCAGAGCATAAGAGTAACCCTCCGATCTAGCCTTCCTTTTCATATGTGCCTAAAAATAATTAGTAATAGATAGGGATATAATTTAAAATCTGCCTTAAGGGATACTACTTTTGACATATATTCTTGAGATACATTTTCAGAAATAATATTCTAACCACCAGGGATCGTCATATAAAACCTTTAATGTGATTAAAGTGGGCCAGCATCCATAGTCATCTAGAGCTGGTGGGGAAGAGATTATATTATTGTGGTTTTTTTAAAAAAAAATGGGAAAAGAGGAATTTAAGACAATGCTAAGAACAGGTTTTTTATTTATTTTAAAAAGCTGCAGAGTGCTGCTGGATCAGAAGCTATGCAAAGGATGCTTAATGTTCTAAGAATATGGGAGTTAAATTATAGGAAATGCAAAGGAAGCTACAGCAAAAGGTACACCACTCAGTTTGAAAAGGATGTGGACCTATCTGTCAGCAAGGAGATTGCTGAAGCATAGAGTGCTGTCCCACCTCAAGTTGCAGTGGAGATTTTATTACTATATTCTCCCATAAACTATTTTATATGCATGGTAACACTGCAAGGCACGCATTCATCAGCCAGCAAGCTCTCACGTTGAATACAGACACTCTTGTAAAGGGGCATTGCAAACTTGAAATAAGATTAGTTTATAAGCATTTTCAAGGTCTATGCCTTTCCATGCTGATTTGGCTAGTATTATACGGTAAATCACATTTCCCTACCTTTTCTCCGCTGGACGGTATGAAAGGTGGGGGGAAATCAATTGGTAATAAAACTAAATTTGCTGTGACTAGGCCAAAGTAAACAAGGGGGCAGGAGGCACAGAGGAGAGGAATGGATTTAAAGCAGAAGCCTATAAAAACGCTGGTTTTTGAAAAGGACCCCAAAAAACCCCGCTACACCATTGTCAGCCAGTAGCAAGCCAGGACTCTCTTTAGACCAGCTTCCTTCAATTAAATTGCATTATCAAACTGCATAATGCCACAATAAGGAAGCATTTAGATAAGATGAATATGGGATTCTCTGGAAATTGCATGATATTACATGCGGCTCCCACAAAACCACTAAGGAATTAAAGTTTATAGCCTTGGGATTAAACAGTAAAAGTAAAAACAGAAAACAGAAACAAACCACAGATCTGGTGCTTGGTAGCACCACCAAGAATAATGACTATACATAGCTCCTGATGATCCCAGCAAAAATCTCCTATAAGGAGCTGCCAATTAACTGCAAGAAAAGCCTTCATTGGCATCAACAGGAACTTCCTGAGATTAATGTCACATCAAGTTTGGTCCTTAGAATACTAAGTATTCAAAGTGTCTGTTGGCTCCTCATGAGGCCTGCACTATACATACACCAGAATGAGGTGAAACAGTCCTGAGACAGTGCAAAAGACTGACAGTGTCACTTCAGACTATGGATGGACAATCATATTTTTGAATGTCCCCACCTATGTCAAAAATTGTCTGCAAATAAAAAAACGAGCACAGCAGGCAAAGAGCTCATCTAGAAGGTGGCTCATCCCCAGTGTGCCACCTTTTAGTATATAGAAGAATCATGTTTGGAATGGGACTGTGGGCCACCTGTGGAACCCACACCTCCCACATGGGACCACCTGGGGCCCTACCTCCTATATTAGTGTTAGGTATGCACACCACTGAACCTAGGGCTTGCCGATCATAAGGTCAGTGGTTCGAATCCCTTCGACAGGGTGAGCTCCCATTGCTCAGTCCCAGCTCCTGCCAACCTAGCAGTTCGAAAGCACGTCAGAGTGCAATTACATAAATAGGTATCGCTCTGGCGGGAAGATAAACGGCATTTCCGTGCACTGCTCTAGTTTCACCAGAAGCGGCTTAGTCATGCTGGCCACATAACCTGGAAAAGGTGTCTGCGGACAAATGTCGTCTCCCTCAGCCAGTAAAGTGAGATGAGCGCCACAGCCCCAGAGTCGTTCGCGAGTGGACTTAACTGTCAGGGGTCCTTTACCTTTTATGCACACCTGCAAGGGAAAGACTACTAATTCACTCTCCATATTACAACATTCGATACCCACGGAAAGTCTACATGTCAAGGAGTTCCCTTGAAGATGCCCATGCATAACACCTGTACTTTGGGAGTAGGCACATGGCCCTGCAGCCTTGTTCTGTGTATGGGTCTCCTTCACACATTGCATGTGCAGGGCTCACGTTGCATTCAAATGCAGAATCCCTTGTAATGCAGTCCCACCCTAACAGCACAGCAAACTACGATTTAGCAGAATAAGCTTATGCAGAAGAAAAGCTTGAGATTGGTGATATTCTGACAGCAACTTTGAGTGGAAAGGTGCCCCAGCACATTTGTCAATCGCACTAAAGACTGGAAAGATGGAGCAGAAAAAGTGGGGCTGTAAAGAAACTATAGGCATGGCAGATCAGATTATGATCCATGTAATGTAAGATTTTGCAATTACTGTAAAGTTGGGCATCCTTTTCATTAGGAATGTAAGTAAGCTGCCTTACTCTAAACCAGACCATTGGGCCATTTATCCCAGTATTTTTAATACAGTGGCTTTCCAGGGTTTCAGACAGTTCCTTGCCCTAGCACCTTCGAACTGCTGAACTATCAGCAAAAATTACAGTTGCTGTGTACCTGGGCAGAGGAGAAGAGAGTCTACTTGCGCAAAAGTTTCCATGAAAATGTTCTTCAGAAAGAGAGTTGGAATCTTACACATGAAGAGATTTTATGGAATGAAGAGCAGTGGTTGTCCTGTTTGCTGTGGCCTTCACCCTAGTTCAAAGTTGTGTAATTGCATTTTTGGAAGGTGGGATGATCCGGCAAGTGCAAGAAGGCTTTCCATCTGTCAGCAAGAAAGTGGCTTGTCCTCACGAATCTTTGCTTTCCATAGTCAACAATGTGACCCAGCCGTACACACAGTTCTCTGGATCACAGACTGATTTTAATGAGATGATTCTGGGTAATTGGTTTGTGGGACTCCAGGCCAAGGAGGCAAAGTGAAATTCTACTTCCATAGATGCAGAAGCAGAATCCACTTACTGACCTGTCAGTCTTCAGAAATGTCAGTACTCTGCATGCTGATATACCATCAGATAAAGCTGGCACTGCTATATGATCTTTCCATTTTTAAAAGACACTCACAAATAATGAGCAGGAGATGTCCAACCATAAATATCGCAGGCAACTTTTAAAATGAAATTATTGATTAAACAACATCCATCTTCATGTTCATTTCCATTAACTGTCAGCATGGGGCTCCTGAAACATAACTTCTTGTTTCCTTAATATGATTTGGGAAAGAAAAAAATTAACACATTCACTCTCTCAAAACAATTTAATTTTGTACTCTGTATAGCTTATAGCAAACAGCTATTAGGCGTTCTTGAGATAATGAATCACAATATGATACATGTCTGTTTACCGGGACGTTGTCAGCCCTGTCTCCTTAACATTCCTTATCATCATTCAGTTGAAAAATCCCAGCACACCAGTTTCTTAGCACTGAATGGTTAAGTGGATTCCATACTCTTTTCTGCTGCATATTCATTTCATAAATGTCACTGCACCCACTGAAGTTTCTGAGATGAAAAAAAGAGGGAGAAATGAATGGAGATGAATTGTTTAATGGGTTACTTCAACTGTCCACAATTTATAACTTCTTGTGATCCTTGCTGTGAAAAAGACTGAAATACCTGCTTGAACAGTAGTATCTTCAGTTTCTAGTACCATGGTCAGCTCCAGCTACAGTCACATAAATGAAGGAAAACAGACTTAATTTTTAATTCATCATGAGGATTATATTTGGTAAAAAAAAACCTGACTTTTCACTGCATATCCCACCTTTCTACAAAATATTCAAGATGGTGTACGTTAACTTTAATTGTGAACTGCCCTAGAATCCATTTTTTGTGGACAATATTTGAACATTTTAAATAAGTATATAAACACGTAGAAAAAACAACACAAAATACAAGTGCACAATAACAATTGCACTCATCTAATAAAACAGATGAAAAACAGCTATAAAGGCAATTGTGTTGTAACATCAACTTAACAGCAATAAACTGGAAAAGCTGGCTGAAATTTACCTAAACCTGTTATATCCTTCCTAAGAAGCTCATCAGCTCTATCCAACCCTGCACCCCACCGCTCCTGTGAATGAATTCACTGGCTGTACTAATCAATCTTATCTTCACACAGCAGAAAAAGATTATTCAGTAATGATCCATTTTAAATATTCTGCATTACTGAGAAAAACAACTGCTTGTTTTGTGATGCATTTCTTGTTTGCTTCTGTATTTAAAATCTCAAGGGCTTTTAACTCTCACCTGATGGTGTTCTTTGGAGCCAGTCTACATCTGACACTAAACTCTGATTATTGCTGTTTTCTTCTGGGAAGGTCATTCAGCATTAGGATGATGCATACAGCTCCTCTGGATTCAGGAGTCAGACTCTGGTACCTCCTGCTCCCCAAACCAGAGTCAGCCTTGAGAGGTAGTCAAAGTGGTGGTCCACAGACCAGTCAGTGCCTGTCCACAAGCCACAGGCTTCCAGTCCCCAGTGACTCCACTACAGCCCATATTTGACTTTTGGGACCATATATGGTACTGGTTCCTGGCACACTGGGGGGGGGGGTGCCAGTCCACCTCATCAGAAAGCTTGATAAAAACTGGCCTAGGGAATCAAAGTGCTACTCATTCTTTTCTTTCCAAGGAACTGAGCATCTGGATGTTAGAGCAGGTTAGATAATCTAAAGAAGTAGGGAGAGTGGAAGCATAAGCGACTTGAGTTTTTTCTCACCACACTTTCAGGTCTTATCTAAAGAGGAAGATGTATTCACTGAACACAAATATAGACACATCTTCTTGGATATGACTTGAAAGTGCAGGGAAAGGATGTTTCTCATACTTCCTTTCCCATTACTCTTCTGGAACTTCTGTAGTCATTATTTACTATACCTCGCTGCATTTTGGGTTTATGGACCACAATAAAGCCATGTGTACAAAGCAGCTATAAAAGGATAAGAACTACTGACAGAGTGAATAATCTCATAGGTTGGATCCAGATGGAAGACATGGTTAGAGCAGAGCGTTAAGTTACTCCCTCTAGTTGAGCATACTTAAGTTTGCATCCAACCCTATAAATTCAATATTTTGAACATAAGATGAACCTGTTGGATCAGGCCAATGGCCCACCTAGTCCAACGCCCTGTTCTCAGAGCGGCCAATCAGATACCTATGGCAAGGACGATCAAAGCGCAAGAGCACTTCCCTGCCATGCTGCAACCGTGATTTCCAGCAACTAGTATTCGGAAGCATTACTGCCTCTGACCATGGAGGCAGAGCATAGCCATAATGGTTTGTAGCCTTAGATAGGTTTAAATGAGACCATTTGTATCTCTTGGCCTAATAAATACAGGATAGTGAAATTTCCTTCTGATGGGTGACAATTAATTGTGATGGGTTTGAAAATGTTTGTCTGCCAATTAGCTCAGGCATCACAGACTTGCACGGATAAACAACAGCAGTATTTGTTTAACCGAATATATTGATTGCCTTATCTGGCAACAAAAGGAAGAGTGCTAATGATGTCAGCAGAGAACAGAAGAGAAAGAGCTTGGTTTCAAATGGAATTTGTATTGAAGAAAGTAAGATTTCAGGGTGACATATTAAACTTAATTTAAACTGCAATGAAATCCCAGGATGAGGAATCTGGCAAGGCAATTTGTTCTGCAAAACCTTTTCATCATCGGGGGAAATGGGTCGGTTTTATTAGGCTTCTCCCAGATTCCCACCAACGTTGTCTACAGTTGGGCAGAAGAAAAAAGGAGATCTACTGACTCACAATTAATGCACTTTGAATCAACATAGCATAAATTATTATCACCACCACCACCACAATGTATGTATCCACACCAATGGTAGCCAGCATAGTGCCATCCACATGTTATCAGATTCCAGCTTCCATCAGCCCCAACCAGCATGGCCAATAATCAGGAATGATGGGAGTTGGAGTCAAAGAAAATCTGGAGGGCACCACATTGGTGACCCTTGTTCTATACAATGTATTCCATAGGCATACATTCCTGCCACATTAGAGAAAGGGGGTGAGGAGATTAGCATAAATATATATATTATCCTCATAAGCACCAGACTGCCAAGCAATCTCAGTTCAATTCAAATTCAACTGAGAAATTCATCTGATCAATCCCTGACAGCTGTTGTTCATGTCTCAGCTCAGAGAGAGAGAGCAGGAGAGAGACAGAGAAATAATGGCACTCTTATTAATGCGCATATCATCTTGCCTATGGGAATATCAATATGCATAAAGTTTCAAAGTGATACTTGAGCTGTTTGCCACTTACCTCCTGTGGCTGACATTAGTGCTACAAGAAAATATCATCCCTAGAAAAGAGGCTAGTGATCTGAAGAAGGTAACAGAGACCCAACGGGCCCACTTTGAGAGTAGGCTTTCGGTGCTGCCATGAATCTTCCTGCAGGAGGATTCTTGCACTTGCTTTTGACATTGTCATGTAAGGTAATTGTCTTAGAAGTATGCTGGCGTGAAAACTGACATGGATTCAGTTATTCCCTATTATCAGTGGCAGGGAACTGATCACTTGGCCCTTTTTGCACAGCATGGAAACCACAATGATCAGCTGGTGGGTCTTCAGTGCACAGAGCCTCACAAGCCACAATGGTCAGCTTGTGATCACTGAAGCTTCTGTGCACTGCTATCCCTTGCTATCAGCTGCCCAATGGCCGGATCCAGTTCTCCAACACACAGACACACACACATACTTTGGGCGCAATATTTCAGAAAAGTGGCACACAGTCACACCTTGGGTTGAATATGCTTCATGTTGAACGCGTTCGAGTTGTGCTCCGCAGCAACCCGGAAGTAACAGAGCGCATTACTTCCGGGTTTCACCGCTCACGCATGCGCATATGCTCAAAATGACGTCATGTGCATGCGCAGTAGCGGCAAAAGGCGATGTGCGCATGCGCAGACGTGCCGTCGCTAGTTACGTTTGCTTCTGGATGTGAACAGGGCTCCGGAACGGATCCCGTTCGTATACAGAGGTACCACTGTACAAAGAAACAAATGGTGGTGATGGGGTGATAGGAAGTAATGGAGGCATAACTGATGTGTCCAGAAATTGCTATGCACATGTCATTATAAACCAGATCCTTGTCTCCTAGCTTCCTATTAGGATAAACTCTGTTTCTTTTCTCCTGCTGTTACTCATCATGGAACATGAAGCAGAGAAAGTGGTCCTGGCTTAGGTGAATTTGTCATCACAGAGAGAAACGTCGTAGCCTCATTGATATGGGACAGATAAATTAGCAGAGCTTCTGTTCTAAGTCTATTGATTTCAATGTACAAATTTATTTTTTATTTATTTAAAATACCAACATTAAGAGACCCTCCCAATTCCATGCATGGAAGCCAATTGGAGTGGCAGTTAAATCTTAAACACTGGCAGCCAAGCAATATATCCCACCTGTAATGTGTATGGGTTGCTCGTGCGTAAGTTGCCGCCTCTCCAGGCTTTGTTGCCTTGCTAAACCTTTCAGTCTGGGCAGCCCTTCACTTCGTGGCTGCCTCAGTCGCTAGCAGAATCCGTCAGTGGGCGTTTCTTAAATCTTTTCCAACATAAAAGTTGTTTGACACCCAGTCTCCTCCTACTCTCTCTGCGCGGAAGTCTTCTGCGCAGGGTGGGCGTGGGTAGTGGAGGACCCGTGCTCTCCCCGCTGGTGTCCGGTGAAGAGTCCTGGAGCCCTCTCGCCGATTCCCCCATCAGCCCCTCTATATTCCTGGTGTTGCGCTGATTTGCTACCCCATATGCAGAGCTGCCTCTCTCCCTGCTGGGCCCTTCTCCAGCATCATTTGATAGCCTTCCCTCCGCCTCTAGCTCCGATGTTAGTTCCCTGACATCCACCTCCCCCCCCAGGACCCCCTCCACCCCCGGCCCAACCTGTTGACCCAACTTCGTCCCTTTCTTCAGCCGACGATGCGGGGAACCCCCGGAAGGAGCTGTCGCCATCCTCTGAGGATTCAAAACCCGCTTCCCACCCGCTCTGATTCCTTCCCGCGGGGTGGGCCTCCCAGTCTGATTCTTCTTCCTCCGAAGCCTCTTCTCCTTCCCCTTCGGAGACAGAAAACCCCACAAAATCCTCTTCATCGTCTGTGGTTCCAAATTGCTCCTCCCAGAATCTCGCTAGTGGTTTGGGTTTGTCCGGGAACAGGCGGTGGAATTCCTCCACCAGATACCGGTCAGTGATTGCCTCCGCGGGAACCCACGTGTTTTCCGACCCGGGTTTCTACCCAATCGTTCTGCCTCTCGCTGACATAGCAGCGTAGGTATTGCTGGAGAATACCGTTCGCTCTTTCTGCTTGCCCGTTGGTTTCCGGGTGTCTCGCCATTGAGAAGCCCACTTTGACCTGCAGCAAGACCCCACCAATGAGAAACCCTCATTCTCATTGGTGGGGTCTGGTGCGTCACTTCCCCTCCCAGAAGCTCCCTGCCATCAATGGTGGTTACTTGCAAGGGGAAATCCAGGGGCAGCAGGTGGAGCTGGTGCTCTAGTGCAAAGTCCTTGCTGAAGAAATTGCAGGAACTGCCTGAATCCAACAGCCCTTTCACCTTGACTGGGTGCACATTTGGGAGTTCTAGCACCACTTCTATGGCTATAGCCGCCTTGGGGGGGGGTCTGGTTTGGGCACTCCTATTGGTTGCTGGCCTGGCTGCTGTGCCCGCTGAGTGGGAGCCAAGCTTTGGCGTTTCCCTGCTCCTTTACCATCTCCTCCTCAACCCCTGCAGCTCCCACCATGCCTTGCCAGGCTTTTCTTTGTGGGCAGACCCTGGCAAAATGTCCTGGCCGCTGGCAGAGAAAACAGCATCATTTCTCCAGCATCATTTGAGAGCCTTCCCTCCGCCTCTAGCTCCGATGTCAGTTCCCTGACACCACCACATATGAGAGCAGCAAGTTAACCTATCTGAAGCTTTCTCAAAAATTCACCTTTTAGGCAACACTTCTATTTCCTTTTTATGCCTGAATTATGCTTTATGGAATTTTAGAGATTGGTGTTTCTGATACCGTCCAAGAGAAACTTCTGGTGTTTAAAAGCCACTCATTTGATACATAAAGGCAATTCTGGTATTGCTAGGGGGGATGCATTGTACAAAATGGCAAAGAAAATAAATGTTTCTCAAAATAACTATGCCAGTGTGGTGTAGTGGTTAAGAGCGGTAGTCACGTAATCTGGGAAACCGGGTTCGTGTCTCCGCTCCTCCACATGCAGCTGCTGGGTGACCTTGGGCTAGTCACACTTCTTCGAAGTCTCTCAGCCCCACTCACCTCACAGAGTGTTTGTTGTAGGGGAGGAAGGGAAAGGAGAATGTTAGCCGCTTTGAGACTCATGAAGGGGAGTGAAAGGCGGGATATCAAATCCAAACTCTTCTTCTTCTTCTTCTGTAACATATTCATTTACTTGATTTTGCATTATTTGGGGAAACTTGAAAGGAATACCAACTATTCAAGTTAGGAAATTCTCCCACATGTGATTTTGTTTAAGTCAAGAAAATATTCAAAGTCATGAAAATATGCTTATGCCAAAATTATGCCTTAAAATTCAGAGGACTCTGCATTTGATCAACGCGTGGCTCCAAGTAATTAAGGAAGATGTGGAAACAATCAATAAGCATGGACATCTATGATGGGTTGCCAACTTATGGGAAACTGATTCACCTAAACCTGAAGTTTGCTGTCTGGAAAGCATACAGAAGCTTTTTCACACCCTGGGGGTGGGGGTAAACATTATAGACAAATAAGTCCTGAAGGTGTTGCTACAGTGGCATAATGGAAAGTTGGCAGTTCTTACTTGGGGATACTCAGCCATGCAGGTCCCACTGGCGGAGGAAAAGGCATGCGGGGGGAGTGCACCACCCCCAGCAGACCGATCCTGGTGGGTGCTATCGCAGCTCCCCCCCCCTGCTGGGCGCCACACCCCCAGGACGCACACCATGCCCCCGGGACGTGTGTCAGCCCCGTCCCCCACCTGCTCTCCACCCTCCGGTGCCAGAGCATGAAGCTCTGCCACTGGCAGGTCCCCAGGCTTATTTGCCAATACACTCTCCTTCACAGTTTGAGTGTCTCTCAAAAAGTTCCCAAGCACAGTTTCAAAGAGCAGCCACAGAGATGTTTAGAAAATTGAACAAAAATTAAACTCATGTTTCTCCCTAGTGTCATTTATAAAGGCAATATTAAACTCTGCTTTAAGATGCAAACGCTATGCAATGGTTTATCTGCCACCTAGTGGTTTAGTTGTAAAGATATTTTCCTCCTGTTTCATAGTCTTCCAGACAATAATGTCTCTTGTATGAGAAATATTATTATCAGACATTTGTTAGATATATAAAACATATATATGTGTGTGTGTGTGTATGTATATGTGTGTGTGTGTATTCCTGTCAGCCCCAGTCAGTCAGGGATCGCAGAAG
Source organism: Podarcis bocagei (assembly GCF_964188305.1). Taxonomy (NCBI): domain Eukaryota; kingdom Metazoa; phylum Chordata; class Lepidosauria; order Squamata; family Lacertidae; genus Podarcis; species Podarcis bocagei. The sequence goes on from NC_138134.1 coordinate 37,484,308, forward strand.
TTGGAGTCTAGCATCTGTAAGGCCACCAGTAACCAATTCAATTTAAAAATAAACATTACTGAATATGGCCTGGTTCAAGTAAATCAATGTGTTACTAATACAATTTATTCCTTACTGAAGATGCTCAAAGTCATGGCATTGGCAACAAGGGTTTTCACAATATTGGCCAACATCCATGTCAGCCAAGTATCCATATATTGTCTACGAGAGGATAATGGATGTCTTAATCCATTTTAGTAACTTCTCTGTAAAACGGGAACAACCACTTTTATTACATTCTTTTTTGGGCACTGCCTGGCAAAAACATTGTGAAGTGTTCAGCACATATTCAACCTGATACATCACTCTTTCTAACAGAGAACTCAATATGGCAAATGCTGACAGAAATGAAGCCAAAACAAGTATCTAAGAAACAAGAACATGGTATCAGGATGCCAAATGGTCTGCGTAAGTGCAAGGGTGTTTAAGAAAAGCTGTAAATGTCCAGCTTGTGTTTCTATCAGCTTACATATCCTAGAGAAAAGCACTGCTGCTTGGCTGGAACTCTGAAAGGAGCTCCCTTATCAGGAGGTGACGTGGATATACTGTAACATTTTGTCGCAGGCCTCACTTCTAGATGTTTAACCATCATTCCTCTTGGGACTTGTTCCTCCTGTTTGCCAAATGGCACAAAAAGCCAACAGATCCCAGTCACAAAAACAACACTAGAAAGATACACAAATGTGAAATTGTGAAATCTGTTCCCTACAGAAGCAACACTCATTGCCAGTTGCCTTTTGCTTTCAAAGTAATGGAACTGGGTTGTTGAGGCAAACGTTTAGTAAACTCTGTGAAGTTGCCTCTATTCTCTGCATGAATCATGACTTCTGCTATTTCCAGGAAAACTGCATAACAGCTAAGCGCTATTATTACATTTTTTTCCTGCACAGCAAGTTGTCAATTATACAGTGATGTGACACCACAGCTTAAGCATTATCTGATGATTCAGTGCTATGCACGCCTTTTAGTTCTAATTACGGTTACTGAAACTGTGCTTGCTAAGAACTTCCCCAAACCTTTTACATTGGAGTTAGACATACAATGATTCTGAACATTCAGAATCTGAAAGCTGGTTCACTTCAAAGGTACCTCTTTTCAAATCTGAAAAGAGCCAAGCTGTCGAGAATTTAAAAGAGAACAAGGATATAATGGGCCTGCAAAGTCTATTATTGTGATGCACTGCCCTTCAATAAAGATTTGACACTGCAGCCCGGACCTGGTTGTGGTCATGAACCATGCTGTGTCCTTAAGCAGACACCTGTCAACCCTTATGTGGCTCAGCTCTGTAGATGCTCCCAACTTTCAGATATATCATTGAAATCCAATTATATCCCAAGACTACTGATGATCCAGGCCATATTGAACGGAAATACATCTAAAAAAATACTTAAGTGATCATGGGATACCTGTGGCCCTACAGACCACAACTCCAACGTTTTCTGGCCATTGGCCATACTATCTGGAAAGCTGCAGTTCCCCTAACCTTGAGTTAAATGTTGTTTCACGCATTCCATGGTGGCAAACACCGTCAAATGTTTGACAATATTCAGAAATGGTGAATATTGCATTCATTTTCCTGGTTATAACGTTAGTGCTTCTGCCTTGTTTTCTAATGTTCGTTTCACATTGCAGTACCTGTTGCATTGTGGAACTGTGGCTTTTGAATCACTATACCAACATGTCATACTAAATTTCATTCACACTAGTGGATGTGATGTGACATAACAACGAACGCAATTGGACAATATTGCTTTCCCTGACCCTTTCTGCACATGCATGGTTCTGTTCAGCCACAAAAATTGCAGGAAGCAACTTTATGCTGGTATACTGTCCCCAAATTTCAACACTTCACCCCCACAATTTTCTGGGTTAATAGGGTTGTAAATGGATTTTTTTCTGGAACAAATGAATACAGAAGTGAGTGGTAAACTTCTACTATATTCCACTGGATTTCTAAAAGTGCCTTTTACATTGTGTGAAAGCTCAAATATAATGCAGAAATTAATAGTTAGGGAAATGTGAAGGAAAGGAAATAAACCACGGTGCGAATCTAGTCAAAGAGCTGCAGTGAGGTCTGCATCCCTAATGACATGCTACATGCTACAACGTGTACAATCTTTGTGGACAAATACTAGTGCCACACACACTCACATGTAACATTTAATGACTATATAGTTTGTGCACCTGCATGCACAATACTTGAGATGTATAAATCTACCTGTGTACAATATGCCTGTGTTCATTGTTAACATGTAAGCAAGCCTTGTATCTTTATAATATATGTATTTGTGTGCCCATTTTGGTTGCATTCCTGCATTAGGTTAGTTGCTGCAAAAAAACATGGGGAGACTTGCAGCACCTTAAAGACTAGCCCATTGATTATGGCATAAGCTTTTGTGGACTCCAGTCCATGAAATCTTATGCCATAATAAATAGGTTAGTCTTCAAGGTACTACTAGGCTCTTTCTTGTTTTTTCCCTTAAAAAGAGAAACGGAATACGTAAAAGTTGTGGTTTCTATAAACAGAAAGGTTTCTAAACAGAAATAGGAGTATAGAGAAATAAAAATAAATCTTCTGAGACTTAAGAAGTATAGAGAGTGCTCCTCTTAGAAAGTGTATTAAATGCATTTCTGTTTTTCTAGCAAATTCAAAGTTTTGAAAATGAAGTATGTTTAGTGTAGCTATTCAGTATGGTTTACATGACCCTATTCACTTCATGGGACTGAGAAGTCAATCAAATTCAATTTAGGTAATTTATATGGATTGTGTTTGATCAACTTAATTACAGAAGTAATTGAAACAGCAAATGAATTTTTCCCATATGCGTGTGAAGCTATCAAGTCAAAAGGGATAAACCCAGAACAATCTCTTCATTATCTGTGTCAGTGACGCCCAGATCTATCATTAGTGCATTGCCAGGGGGAGGAGTGGAGAGCTAAACAGAACAGGGCCACGATTGTTAATGCCACCATAAAAAAGGAAACCCAGTACTATTTTTGTAACATTTTTCTTTTGGATATTGTAACGTTGTAAAGTTTAAACAACTTAGTTATTCAGAAGATTCAAAGATTAAGAAATAATAAATTCCTCTTTCCCTTAATAGGAGAAAGGGACGAAGCTCAGTGGCAGAGCATCTGCTTTGCTTACAAAAGGCCCCACATTCAATCTCTGGCATCTTCAGGTAGGGTGAAAATGCCCTGAAACCCTGGAGAGTCATAGCCAATCAGTTGAGGCAATACTAAGCTAGATGGACCAATCGTCTGGCTCGGTATTAGGCAGTCTGGTTCTGAGGAACTTCAGTGGCACACTTCCTTGCTAATATAATTTGGCACTTTTATGTGATTTAATTGCCTTAGTTCTGTGTTCACTCAATACAAATCCCAGTTTCCTCCTCCATGCCAATCATCTTTAGCCAGACGTTTTGGCTTCATAAGATATGAAAAACCAAACCCTGATGAACTGTGGATGGTTTGCTTTTGGGTTTGTTTGTTTTTTTTGCTTGTTTATTTTTTAAAAAAGATGTAAGTTATTTCCCTCTCTTTCTCTCTCAGTCTGTTGCTAGGGGAAATATGGGGGGTGATACACAACTCACTGAAAGCATTCTGCAAATAAAACTGGTCATTACACAGGACTATCAAGATAAATCATTTGTTCTGTTCTTAGGAGGATTTTCTTCATGACAAGGCACAGCTGTCAAAGCTTCAGTAGAACTTGACTCTTTTTGGCAGGAAGAAAAAGCCACCAAATGGCAGTCTGCAGCTTGCGGCAGTTTGAGGAATGCTTTCCAACTGCGGCTCTCGATTGCCATAGTCAGAGCAGACATACTGGAGGAGATCCAGCTGAATCAAAAAGAGAAAAAAAGAAAAAGTATCCCTGAGAGATTTTTTAAAAGCAACTTACAACTTACTTATTTTGAGCCTGTCAAGAGCCTCAGCTGGCTCCCATAGTGATTTAAGGGAATGCTGCTTCAGAGATTTTGCAAATCCTTCCTCTGTGCCACTCCAAAGTTCTATAAGGACATGGAATGAACCTGAAAACCAAGCATGTGATAATTCAGAGACAGAATATACTGACATGTGCGCTGTTCTAACAAACTGTTCCAAGACCAAAATGGCTTCTGAGAAATTCAAGCACAGGACAGTCTTTGGCACCCATGTGCATCTGAGTCAGAATTCACCAGAAGATTCTCTTTCCATCCCCTCAGTATTGAGGGTTGTAGATAAAAATGTACTAAAGATGTTCTGCTCTTGAGCTGATTATACGCTATGCAGAAACAGAGACCATGAGCTGAAATTCCTAATACCAAGTATTGCTTGTATTTTGGGAAGGATTTCACACACACACACAAACGGCAGATCTCACAAGCAGATCTAGGACTTTGCACATTAGCTTCTGCTAAACCCCTTGACATTTTATCAGGAAAAAAGTGGCAAAGAGATAAGAGCACAGGAAAGCCATTATGCAGCTGATCAGCGATTGATTTAACTAAGGCCTAATTCATGCATACCTCACCAGAGTGGTATGGCTGTTTTATACCTCCTTAGCTGTATCTCTCTCTGCAGGCAGCTGAGGAGGAACAAAGGTGCTTACTACATTTCTGGACTGAAGAAATGCCTCCCCAGTTCTGTGCCAGGTGCCTTGTACTTGCCTAAATGCTAACAGCACCATCTTTTATTTCCTGTGTAAAAACAGCAGATGGCTATCTTGCATGAATCAGCTCTCAGAATAAAGGTGCACATGTTGGCTGTATAAACACAGCAAGCTTGTATTGCACTCTCACTGATGGCCTGTTCAGCCTGCACCCTCCCAGTATCTTATCAAAAGAGTGGTGAGATTAGGATTTGACTGAGTGTGGCAGACTAAAAGTGGGCCTTAAACTTGAAAAGGAGATCAGGGTTCCGGCATGTTTAATAGATGGGTGGAAGAAGAAATTTCAGTAGATGCAGGCTTTCTGTAAGGCAAAAGGCTCCAGCCAAAATTATATTAAACTTGGAGAAGGCCTCCTTCTCTCTGACACTCACACACAGGGCTCCTCAATACAACCTGCTTATACAGCATTCACAGACTCTCAGAAAAACAGAGTTGAAATTTAGAAGGGACCCAAAGGGTCATCTAGTCCAACTCCCTGCAATGCCCACAGCTATCCCTGGGTGGGCTTGAGCCTTTTGGTTAACAGCCAGACACACTGACCCATTGCGCCACCTGGGGGTCGTTTTAATTTGCTTGCACAAAAGTGTACATGGTGGTTAGACTGTGTTTGTGTGGGATGTAATCCACTGGAGCAGTCAAGTACAACATTACCTGTTTTGCTAGAGTGGACATGCAGGGAATGTTGGTCCAGCCAGTCGAACTTCCTGTTATACCTGGCTGGAGCATCCATTCTTTGCATGTGACCAGTAGGTGGGCATGACCTTTCCAGACCCGGTAAAGGCCAAGTCACATAGCCACCTCTCTTCTTTTTCATCCTGCCTGCTTCCTGCTTCACTTAGACTGGGTTACCCTCCCATATGGGGTAAAACTATTTGTACTTATTTGTAACTTTAATCCTAAAGCCTGTCTTCAGAGATCACACTGTGTTCTGCCTGATCGTGAGTACAGTGGTACCTCAGATTAAGAACTTAATTCGTTCTGGAGGTCCATTCTTAACCTGAGGTACCACTTTATCTAATGGGGCCTCCCGCTGCCATCGCACGATTTCTGTTCTCATCCTGAAACAAAGTTCTTAACCCAAGATACTATTTTGGGTTTAGCAGAGTCTGTAACCCGAGGTACCACTGTAAACTTCTTTTTGTTACTTATGAATAAGACTGTTGTGTCTTTATTCTTTTAGGAGGGATTCAAGGGATATTACCAGGAACATATCCCAATCTGGGCAAGCCAGAGTGAATTGCTTATTATCTTAAGAGATTCTAACGAGTCTGCAACCAGCTTCCTGCTGTGTAATAGGGGAATGCACTCTGCTGTATGAAGAAACTTGCTAGCGCGAGTTAGGAAGGATAATATTACATAGTATATCCTCTCCTGTTACCCACAACATTCCCAGAGTTTGGTCTTTATTGAACATTCGTTCTGATTTGCTTGCAAGGTGTTTACCATAGCTGCATACAAACCATGCATTTAAAGCAAGCTCGTGCACACATACATCTTGAAAAGAATCCTGAGACTGTAGTTTACACTTCACAAAGCTGCAATTTCCAGAACAGTTCTTTTGGGGGGAACTGTGCTGTATCGCGGGTACACAGCCCATATCTTCCTGTGCATCATTCTTTCAGCCCACACTGTTCAATACATTTCCCCATCACTTTCCAAACTGCAAAAGTCCAAGCTTTTAAGTGGATTTTATTTGCAAGGGTGGCAGAACCCTTTAATGCACCTTAGCTGCACATACCTGAAGTTCTGGTGTGAATCCCTCCCGCAAAATACTGACAGTTTGGAGGCACTTATGGATGCTTTTCTTGTGAAATAATCTAAATGAATGCCTATATCATCTTTCTTTTCGTTCACTTTTAGTTATCCTATCCAAAAGCAAAAGCAAAAAACATAGTAAAAGAATAGGCGGCAGACAGGAGAGAAAAGCAATGCAGTTATGTAAAGGTTACTTCATAATTGTACCACCTAGCATTATATATATCTCCCTGGAACATCAAAACAAAAAAGCCAAGAACAGAGTATCAAGCCCATCTATTACCTGAGATGACAATTCCTATGTTCCCTTGCTTAGTGAAATAAATCAAGACATGCTGGTGTTCTCCCTCGTCTGAGAGATGGGAAATACGTGAACATACACGGCCATTTGTCATGTGTAAGCAGAGACAGATTGGTAAGCTTGCCTATTTCCCCCTTTTCTATTGAGAAGATTAGTTTTAGTGGTCAGGAGTTAGGTCTTCAGCTATGCCACTGCTGAAACTACTGTTTCACTGGCCAGTAATACTAAAAGTGTTCCTGCCTCCTTAGTGGTACATTGCTACTGTTTTTTTTTGGGGGGGGGGTTGTGGGATACAGTAGAATAATCAGTCACCATGACAAAGGATGGAACCCTAGGCAATCATGCTAGGCTAGAAATGGCTGCCATCCATGGTCACACAGTACTCTCTTCCCAGGTTCCACACTGCAGATGTTGATGACATTCCATACCCTTGTCATGATATTTGTTAGGAGCTAAAACAACAGGCAACATTACCTGGCCTTACTAAGATGAGGGCCTGAAGCACAGCGCAAAGCTGCTGCCATGGCCGGGAGCGAGACAGTACTGAGGCAGGTGATTGAGGTGCTGAAGCTGCTGATGGGAACAGCCGTGGCTGTCGGTGAGGAGAAGGGGAAATGGGGGCCTTCGAGGCAAGGGGTTCTACACCTTTGCGGTGCAATGAAGGCTGCAGGCACCCTGGTCTCTCCTGCAGCTGACTGGCCTCCTTGGAAAAGCTGTGCTGGGGCAGGTGTGGCACAGCAGCACTCACCCAGAAAGCCCATCTGAGAAAGCCCATCCCTCCAGGGTATCCTCTTTGGCCAGTTGTACAGGGTGATGTGGGAGTGGTGTTGCTTTTTATTAGCCACCCACATTTTATACCTTTGTATCCCGCTCATCCTCTAAGAAGCTCAGGGGTGTACAAAGTTCTCAGGCTCCCCTGCTGGTAACCCGCTGGCAGTACTGCAAATGGTACTAGTTACAATGGACCAAAGGTCAGGCTGAGTGTAAGGCAGCTTTCTACAGTCCTGTTTACATTCAACCGGAACCATGAGGACCAGAAGCTTGCTTCATTTTTTAGGGGAATGGCCACAGTTGTAGCTGCTCAGTAGCAGAGCACCTGTGTCAGGTTTGATTTCCTGACAACATATGCAGGTAGGACTGGGAAAAGACACCCCACCTGAATTCCTGGAGAGCTGTTCTGCCAGTCAGAACAACTGAGAGGAGCATGTCGCAACTTAAAGAATAACAAAATGCCAGACTAGAGACAATACTGGGCTAGCTAAGGGTGTGACTAAGGCACCTTCCTATGGAAACTTTTAAAAACTCCCCATGAAGTGGTAAGAAGCATGGGGGGATGGACAGGGTAACATCTATGAATGGCCAGAGCAAGACAAGGAACTCAGAAAAACTAAGGCTCCAGTCGTAGCCCCACTTAACCTGGGAATATGCCCTATTGAATTCACAGGTACTTACTTCTGAGTTGATATGGTTAGGATTACACTGTAACCTAGCAGGGAGAGAATAACTTTTAGAGTGGGAAGAACATAACAACCCTGTTAGATCTGACCAGAAAGCACATCTGCAGAAACCCCACAAGCAGGGCTTGTGGGAGAAAGCTGACTCCTGCTCCCCAGCAGCTGTTGCAATGGGTGCCCCTAATTTCATCTGTGAAGAATCGGAGGCTATGGAGGTTAGATTATATCTACCCTCTGTTGAGCATTTTTTTCTGATTTGTTTGCAGGACAGTTATACAACAATAAGCATCCATCCCCATTTGCTAGCAGAGTGTTTATACGTCTTCCCTTTAATCATTCGCTGGTTCCACACTTCTGAATTCATGTCCCTGTCATTGTCCTAATTGCAAACAGTTCATTTTTATAATGGGGATCGTTGTGCTTTGCTGACAGAGCTCTTTTAATTGCTCAAAGCGAAATGTCCAAGTGTGTTCTTGGATCATGCCCAGATAATACTGACAGTCCGGAGGTGCCCTAAATTATCTAGATCAGCTTAAACAGGGTAGCCAGGTATTATGGACCTAAACAATTGCAGAATTAAGATAACCAAGCCAGAGATCAGTATCCAAGGCAGCACCCTATAATTTCAGGGCAAAAAGACAGATAAGGTTAGGACAGACTGGGACCAGAAACAGCTGAGGAAGTCATAGGACTGGGACAGGAACAGAGGAAAGCCAGAAGTTGAAGCATCCAGTCAAAATATCCAGGAGAGGTATCTGTTAAAGGCTGTATTCCAGGCATCCAGGCCAGTCATGGCAGAAATACAGATGACATATGAGACATGGACAAGAGAGTAAGGATCAGAAAAGTTTTGTATGTAAGAGATAGGAACAATTTGACAGAAACAATCATCTTTGAAAACACACCCCAGGGACCTATGAAAATTCTGCTAAGTAACTATGATGGAGACTAGCAATGAATTGTACAGGGTGAGTAAAATGCAACATGCATCTCTCTCTCTCTCTCTCTCTCTCTCTCTCTCTCTCTCTCTCTCTCTGTGTGTGTGTGTGTGTGTGTGTGTGTGTTAATTTCTAACATTCTAAAATGACCCCATGCCTAGAAGGCTGGGTCTGAAAGAGCCCATTTCTGAAACAGTGTGAAATCATGTAACACCAAATTATACAGGCTTTCTTTCGTTCCTTTTTTGTGGAAATACATTCACACTTTAAAACTTACTACAATCCACTTCTTCAGATGCATGGAGTGTTATCCTGCATTGCAGGCAGGGATGAGCAAATCTCAGTTTCTCATTTTTCCAATATTAAATTCCATTCTCTACATTACTTTGCCTTTTAAAAAAAAAAGTCCTCATGAAAATTCATCAGCATTTGAGTGTGAATTTCTTATAATATACACCTTTTTATGTAATTCATCCCAATATACATTTTTGCATGTTATTTTCAATAATGTACAGTTTTATGCACAGTTTATGCTTTTTTGTACACATTACTTGGCTGGAGAACAGCAGTGCAAAATTCAAGTAAGTGTGACTTTCAAAATATTGCTGTGTTTCAGTTTACATATTGATTCAGAAAGTGTGAAGTGGTTAGGTTCACCTTTAAATGTGAAATGAATTTTTCTTCCCCATCCCTAATTGCATACACATATATACATGATGCTGGAGGATTGTAACAGTGAGGTCAAAAGGAAAGGAAATGCAGAAAGGCACAGGTGATAACTCACCCTTGAGGGCTTGTTGTGGGGTGTTTAGACTCAGGTACATGTGTGTATCAGCTGATATACTGAGAGTTCCTAGGGATGCTGTGTGTGCTCCGTTCTGTTTGCTTGCATTCCTGGGCTGCCATTTTTGAGCCACTTCCCATGTGCTGTCTCTGTGTACACTTGCAGTCCACACACACCTAAGAAGGGCAGTGGGGGACTCTCCCCTGCATGTTCACAGGTGGGCACAATTCCTATGGTGATGCTAAGTTGGCTTTCAGTGCTTCATTGGCTCATTTCCATTCCACTGGGCAGCTGCCCGATCCCAGGCCTTCATGGACAGACTCTGGGTCTGGTGTAATTTATGCCAGGTTGCTGCACTTGGGGCTGCTCTGTAAAATAGCTGCCATTAAAAGCATTTCACAATGTCTAATAGCCTATTTTCTAAACAATCCTCACAAACGGAGTCAGACTCAATTATGTTTCATTTATCTGTTGAACTTTCACCTGAAAAACATGTTATATTCCCCTGAAAATTTGAATCCTCTTATCAGCTGGGATTTCCTCTTCTTAGCTACAAACCCTTCTTCCTTATTCACACAAATAACCTTTTAACCCACGCAGAATGCTGCCTTCTAGGTCAGTACCAAAAAGTGCAGAGGCCAGGAGAAGATCAGAAAACACATTTAGATTTATCATTATCAAAATCCTGCAACCTTTGCTGTTCTTTCCAACTTTTCTTCCCTTTGTTATATAAATGAACCTTCTGTTAACTGATGGTATCCTTCTGAGACATTCCGCCCAACGACCCACTGCAACTGTTATCTCAACTCTATATTTCCACTAGTACTCTCAGCTATCAGATCTCATGCAAAACATATAAAGATGCTCTCCCATATTTCTCCTTTCACTGCCAGTCTAGTCATGACATGGGAGATGCATGATTAAGTTATCCCACAGCTTTTTAAAAAGAAAGATTAATAGGCACCACTGCAGTGGACCCTGAATCCGATTGAACCATGCTTCTGAAGTGGCGCAGAGGTAACTTTTTGTCTTCCTATTTTCCTGATTAAAATTGGTTCTGCTTCCTGCAGGGGAAAACAGCAGCTTTGGGAAGCCATTTTGAATGGGGAAAGGATACACAGCGAGCAAAGGTGAAACTTCACACTCTTCTAAGTGCCACACTCCCAATCTGATTCCGGTCCTTCTTGGCTACTATTAATCCTTTTAAAACAACAACAACAGGCAAGCAGAAAATCCACAGGAGATTCTAATTACCAGTCTCCCACTCCACATCTAGTTGCAGCCTCAGTAACAATTCATCTCGGCTTTGTGGTGCCTCTTCTAAAACCTTGATGTGTTATAAATGGTGAACATAACTGGAATCTACATGCTGCTTCTGTTTAAACACTGCATTCAAATACAACACACAGATGCTCTCTTACTTTAAAAGGACACCCCAGAGAGCCTTTGTCATTTGAAAAGTCCTGGGATTCACAAGGCTGTAATCAGAAGAGCTGATATTGCTGCTCTTGTTGGACTTCTAAGCACCTCTGCGGCTATCAAGGGCTGCCAGCCAGAATCTTCTGAGAAGCTCACAATAGGGGTTGGTACCAACAGCTGGCCCTCCACTATTGCCCCTACCTCACTACTGGTAACCTGAATTTTCCATTTAAATATACTTTCCTCTATTTCTAGTGTTCTACACCGAATAGGGACGGGCAAATCTATCAGTTTTGTTTCTCTCAGTTTCTTTCTCTTTTTTCTAATCTTAACTTCACATTTCCACATCAGTTCCCTTTTTTAAAAAGAAAGAAAAGTCCTCATTAAATTTATCATCAGTTTAGCATTTATTAGGGTCAACTGTAAGTCATAGAATAGTGAGCTGGTGGAGTAGTGTTGTGGTTTAACATGCACAACCCTTATCACACAACTAAGTTTCCTAGATAATCTTGGACCAGTTATTGCTTGAGCCTAGCTCTTCTAATAAAGTGGTCATGTGCCGGGCCGGGCCCTCTCAGGTTAAAAAAGCAGCAAATGCTGCTGGCCATGTGCTCTGGCACTGAGCTACAACCCTCTGAAAGTTCCAGAAGAGGAGGTCAAACTACGAGAAGAGAAACTATTGTTCAGAAAGCTGCTTTCGTTATTCTTTCTTCTTTCATGCTAGAGGTTCAGAGAGGGGAGTCAGCCTTGTTTTGTGGGATACTGCCGGACCTTTTTCTCAGCAGATCTCATCAGAACTCAGTTCCAACACCCCTCAGGTGGGCACCATTTCCATTATAAGAGAACAAGGTTCATGGTGAGTTCTGGCACCTCTTTTTCTAGAAAAACAGCACTGGATACTGCAGATCAACCCATGTTGAGTTGTGCTTATGGAAGTGAAGTCGCTCACACAGATTGCCACACACTGTTCAGCCAGCTTGCTTCACTGCTAGAGGTCTTTACATCTGCTGAGCCGGTGCTTTTCCAGAGCTGAAAGCGGAATTCAAATAGGAGATTCCACGTGGCACTTGGAATAGCATTATATTATCCAACAATACCATCCTGAGAGCAAGATGCTTCTGGAATGTTTACTCACAAGTAAGTCCTGTTCGGTATATCTGTCTATTATATTATCTATTCTATTTATCTGTTATCTAGAGTGTCCATATTCTGCTTTCCAGGAGGACCTCACAGAGAAGTTTACATAGGATTATTACAGCAATAAGCATCCATTTAAAAAAATTAAAAAAATAGAATGGGGAAAAACAACATCTGTTTAGAACAAGTTGTTACTGCTTCTTCTCCTTAGGACAAGATGATCCTTCAGATGCTCTTGTGGTGGAAGTTGAGGGGGGAGGGCATAGGTCTTTTCTAATCTTAATTAAACATTTCCTGTTTGAAGGTCTTACCCATTATATTGTTTCCTGTTGACAGCATCTGGGAGATTAGTGACATATAGACTGTTAATTGCCTCTTCAACAGCCTCTCTTAATTGCTGTAGCACCAGTTATTTCTGTATCCTGGAAAGAAGGGACTTTTAAATTACTAGTATCTTTAGAAAACAATGTATAATAAAATAATTATCCGGCTCTAAATAGGGAAAGGGGGAAAATTATAAGGAAGCACAATGAAGCTTACAATTTTTAAAAATCATATGAACAAAGTTACCAAGAATTTTTACCCTAAAGCTGTTCTGCGGGGAGCATACTCCAAAATGGGGGTTACCACCATGGTGCCTGTGACTGCAAAGGCAGCCTTGATATCTTCTCCTGGCACCCATAATATCTTCGATTGCCACCCCACCCTGCACCATTCACTGTCCTCTTGAAGGTGGTGAGAGTGGTTACCGTACTTTTCTTTTCCTTGGAAAATACATAAGACTGAAGGAGGAAGTTGGAAAAGTGACACTCCTGTTTCAACTCAGTGCTCAAAGCAGGGGCAAAACTAGTCTTGATTTCACCTGGGTCAAAGACCCACTTTGGCACACACACACCATGAGCATTTGCATACACACACACACAGAGAGAGAGAGAGAGAGAGAGAGAGAGAGAGAGAGAGAGAGAGAGAGAGAGAGGATTGGAGCCTCAATGGCGCACCTCTGGAGGCTTCACCCCAGGGCAACAAAAACAAAAACCCAGTAGCACCCCCTCCCCAGCTATGGCACTGCTCAAAGTGCAGATGACTTCTACAATATTCAACTTTTACCCAGATCCCTTGGAAAAATGAACTGTCTGTGTGCATACTTTCACTCCCTCTTAAACTGCAAATATAGCACACAGGTTCCTCTCTGGAGCTTGTTAGCAGTCAATATATTCATCTAGCTTGCTTGCTTTTTTTACAATCACAAGGTCATAAAAACAGACACCATCAAAAAGGCTTGTTTGACTGTTGATTACTCTGTCTTACCTTTGCAACATCTCATGTTGTGTACCCCAAATTTAAAAGGGCAATCTGCAGTATTCTCTATACATTCCACTCAAGGTCAGAGTATGAAAGAAACACAGACCTCAAGTAAAGGGGGAGGAGAGAATCCAAGCTACCTGCAGTTTTCTGCTGTCATGCACTTTTGGCATGATGAAAATATATTTTACAAATGCAAGTGGCCAAAGGTCATCCAAATAAAGGAATTGGTTTCCCCACCGCTGAACAGCCCAGTGCCTCTTGACATCAATATTCTATCTTCTCAGGCACAAATGAAGAGGTTCTTCTAATAAAATAAGCTGTGAAGCCAATTCTGAGTTGCTATACTTGCACTAAGTCAAACAAAGCCTCTTCCCCATTTTTGAAATTCAAAACCATCTTTATCTATTCTTCAAAATAATTTTGCTATCCATTCTTCACCCAAAGCCCAGTTTTCATTTAACAAAATTTAAGCATTATTTGATTGCAGGAAAACCTGCAAAAAGCAGTTTGCGGAAACATTTAAATTATTTTTTAAAACCAGTTTTGAAAAATTAAAAGCATTTAAAAATAATTAACATTAACACTAAAAGGGAATGGAACACCACATCTGTGTACAGTGGTACCTCAGGTTATAGACGCTTCAGGTTACAGACTCCGCTAACCCAGAAATAGTACCTCGGGTTAAGAACTTTGCTTCAGGATGAGAACAGAAATCATGCGGTGGCAGCGGGAGGCCCCATTAATTAAAGTGGTACCTCAGGTTAAGAACAGTTTCAGGTTAAGAACGGACCTCCGGAATGAATTAAGTTTGTAACCCGAGGTACCACTGTATCGGGATAGGTTTGCCTAATGTTTTAAGCAGGTGCCAAAAAAAGTACAGTGAAGACACCAGCCTGATGTCAATAGCCAAGGAATTCCAAAGTTTAGGTGCCACACTAAAAGATCAGTTTCTGATAAGTGTAGAATGAGGGTTATGTGGCAAACCCTTATCTTCTTTTGTAGTACCAGAATGCTTGGATATGTTCTGAAGGAAAATATGGGGTTAAAAGCACAGCTCAAGTATTCCTGAAGCACCAGAGACCAATTATATCTCTCAACTCTGCTGTATATGGAGTATAATGGATTTCCTTAGGTGAAGAGGCACATAGTTTGGGAATGTGTGATGCATCATTGAACCGCAAGTAATTTAGAACTTTGGGATGGGGATTGTAACAGAGGTTGGAGCAATTTGGCAGAGGAGTGGTAGTTGACCGTTTCTGTGCTTAACGGAGGGGAGCTGAATTAATTGAATGACCACTTTCTCTGGACAAGGACTGCTTCTCCTCTCGCTCCCTACCCATAATACTAAGATGAGCCCCTTATATTCTGATGTATTTCAACAGTGCCACCTAGAGGGGTCTGTGATTCTGCTCCCCCTGCAATGAACCCTGAAGAGACCGCTACTGTTGCTTTGTTTCTAAACATCTATCCTCAAGTTAACCGTTTTTAAACGAAGCCTAAGTGTAAAGAACTGCCAAGCTCATTTGATACATAACTGCAAAGTCATTAAGGAGGTTGAATTAGCCTCCAATCAAATTTCTAAATGGTCAGCTAGATCACTAGAAAAGGTGAACAGGCAACCACAATGGAGCCTAAGTGGCCATTTTCCTCCCAGGCTATATCTGCATTGGATTTGAAATTGTTTTTACATGTATTTTCATTGCTGACTTTTTATTGTAATTTGCTTTGGGATGTTTCATGGGAAGTGATTCATAAATGAAGCAGATAAACTGAAAGAAGGATGAAGATTGGAACCGGGGGCTCTGGAGGTCAGCAGTGGGAGACCTCCTGGGTGTCAGCCACAGTTGATGCTTAACTCCTGGGCTGCAGGGGCAGTATGCACATTTCATGCATAGCCACACAACAACAACCCACAACTCACAAGTAGAAAGAGGCATGAAGTGGATGGAAGGCTCATTTATTGCCTGTGGCTTTCACAGGGTTGGACTGAGTCCTGGCAGAAGATTTGTCTAAGCGTATCAAAGCATTTTGTGTTTTCCACCCTATAGGTTTTTGTGGCATCAGGGCATAAAGAACATTTTTGGAGTTGAATTGCAGAAAATTCAAATGGAAAAAAACCCTTTGCAGGTCCCTATCTACTCAGTCAAGATGCACAGCAAGAAAAGTTTGCATTCACCACAGGGGTAGCTGCTACTGCATGCTTAAACACACACGACACTCCCGCCTTTAGTTCTGTCTGCTTTTCCATTTAAATGGTGGAAATTGTACCTTGCAAATCTGCTGCTGCTCCGAAATCTTGACCTGAGCAGAACAGCAGGCCCATCTAGGCTCCCTGAAGAACCATACCCAAAGGGCAGGCACTGCATACTTTTCTTACAACTACTTCTCAGAGTCTCTTGGGCAGCTTTCCAACAAGTTTTTAAGATTTCTTATAGTCCTCCCAAGGCACCATTTCCCCCCTGTAATCCATCAAGCAGAAAGCCAGTAATCTAATTGAGATTTCCAATGGTTGTAAATATTTCACTGTAATAACACAGGTCACAATTCATTAGCCTCACATCATTAGCTCCAGCACTTAATATCAGCAGACCTCATTTTTCATTTTAAATTCAACACCTTTGAAACACCTGAAGTGTAGCAGTGACCTCTAAAGTACATAGATGGAGAGAGTGATTCAAGCGGTCGCATTGTTTTCAAAGCCTTCTGCTGCAGAAGGATAAGTTGTGCTGCTATTCTCCTGCTGATTATTATACAGATAAGGAACTTTTCATTCTCTTTTCTTGTTAAATATTTGCACATATCTTTCAAGAGCATAAACTTGAACTGAATCAGCTATTAATCAGTTTCTAATCCACATGTTTATAGTTCCATGTAATCCTCACAGGTACTATCATAGCAGAATTATTTGTTGAACATGCAACAGTGGGCAATTGCTCCACTGAAGTACATTTTTCATCTTCCCAATTTTCATTGTGTTGCTCGTTAAAACAAGCACTCAAGACATGGGCTCATAGAAAGATTCTCAGCTCTATAAAAGCACATTTCCAACCTCACTACTCCCTGTTGCATAAAGGGAAGATTGATTCCAGAGCCCAAAGCAGAATTACATTTTGAAACATGACAATTATATTAATGACTCAGAGCCTGCACTTGGTTATGGCTGACTCTCACTGTTGAAAATGTTAAGCATCATAAGTGCTAGGCTTGCTGCAACATGAGTGAAGATCATCGGAAGCAACTCTCCACAACTTTTCAGAGTGGACGTGCCATTAGCTACTCATCTGGTTGCTTGTAGTGAGTGAAGATTGCATCCAGGTGAGTACAGAGCCTGTCGTGTGCTCAACTACCAGAGTGCTGTACTATTTCACACTGTACTGCGCTATAATATTGCACATGGCCCTTACTCCTCCTTAGAGTCCTACATTCCTTCCAGCACTACAGTTCTATGATTCTAGAGCCAGGCTACACCAATGATAGATCACATACTAGAACTAATATGGGAACATAACACTGAGGGGATTGTATGAATGAATGGTCCCCCATAGAAAAACACACACTGCCCATTCAAAACTAGATGTACCAGAATAAAGCTAAGAACCTTATCATTGTAGCTTTTCCACAACCTGAAACTGGCAAGAAGCATTATTAGTCAATGATTTCACCTGAGCATCCAAAAGCAACACCAAGAGCTAAGAGAAACTACTTTGCATTGAATAATGATCATTTCTAACCAACAAAAGGGTGCCTTAAAACAATATATGCATTTGTATTGTATTATTTTTTGTAAGCCACCTTGGAGCCAATTCTGGATTGAAAGGCGAGATAGAGCTCAAATGAACAAACAGATGCAAGATATTTTGTTTTATTTGGAAATATAGAAAAATAGATTTTGTACATCTCCATTTCCACAAATGCAGTGTCTTGATTCATACAGTATTGCCTTTCTCTGCCCTTTCAAGACGGCTGTGTGAACTGTCTGATATCATAAAGCAGAAAAAGCTCTTCTCTGAGAATGAGCACTCAAATCTGACAGGTACTCTCTGCAAGCGTACTGCGATTTTACGGTATGAAACCACAGAGAACTTGGAGTCAGCTAATGCTGCCAAATTGTTTTGGGCTTCCAAATCGTGAAGCTTGTTCTCAATTTCGGACTTGGCAGTGGTTAAATTAACCCTGTAAAATGAACCTCAGAAAACTCACTTTACTCCATTAGATTGGTTGCTGTCTCCCCCAGGAAAATCTCCCATCATCCACAGACTGTAACCCAAGCAGTACGTGAAGACGCCATAGACACTGGGAGTTCTCCCATTTCTGATCTTAAAAGCACAGCAAGCATACCTGGAGGACACCGAGTATTAACTTCAGAAATGACAAGGACTCCCATAGCTCAGCCCCATATGCCATTGGTGGGTGAACTGTTGGAAATTTCAAGCCAGACAGAACCAGTTTGCAACAATGTTGGCTCTTAACACACCACACACTGAAAGCACATTTAAAGCACAAGACTCCCGCCTCCCTTCCAAAGAATCCTGAGAACTTTGGTTTACCCTTCACAGAGGTATAATTCCTAGGAGGAGGAGGTGGTGGTGGTTGTGTAGGGAGTCATGTGCTTTTAATGCAAGGTGTATATACAGCCATTGTCTCCAAAGCTCAGCATACTTCTAAATCTGTAGATTTTGCTGTTTGCAAACAAGAATGCCAGCTGTATAAGGCCCCAAATAAAACAACCAGATGCTTAGGAGATATTTCACACGCTTTATCTGCTGCTCACCAATATGCCAGGAATTCAATGACATCTTCTCAGATCTCAGCAGGACGACCTTAACTGACTCCTTTTGTCCCTTTCCTTTTTTAACAAAAACATCATAAACCTTAATCACACTTCTTTTTAAGGGAAAGTTAAGGCTGCCATATGTCTGGATTTTCCCGGATATTACCAGGATTTCAAAGGTAGAACTGACGGCTGGGGTGAATTTCCAGAATATGGCCCTTGTCCTGGATCTTAGGCAAATCAATCAAAAAATCATGGGTTTTTTGGTGTTTTTGAAGCTCAACAATTTCGGGGATTTCCTTTAAAAACCCAAACAACTTTTGGGATGTCCTGGTTTTTACTTTTTGAAATATGGCAACCCTAGGGAAAGTACAATATCTTCACTACATAAACATACAGAGGTCCCTTAATTTAAAAAAATAATGTTTTTTTAAAGCAGAGAGATCCAAAACTGCAAATGGGACAAATCTGCCGTAAAGTTCAGGCAATACATGAATCATGTCATAGGCAAGGAACTGGAACATATCCATGTTGAGTCGCAGGTTTATGACAGGAGAGCAGATGAAAGCAGTGTAACTTCTACCCACGAATTAGATGTAAAAGCTTTACCCAAATGTTAACACAGTCTGAAATCACTGCTCATGAGATATTAAAACAGGATGAGCAGCTAAGCTGTGAACCTCAAAATGTTGTACTCCAACTCTACTTCATCAGCTGCAACCAGCATAATCAATGATCAGTGCTGATGGGAGCTGCAGCTCAACTGCAGCTCTCTTGGCAGAAATAGGAAATGGCCAATTTTTCTTTCCCTACCATAATCTATCTTTATTTAGTAAGGCAGCCAGCGGCCTTACCATCTAGTACAATCTTCCTACTGGATTTTTATTTTATTTATTTAGTTTTATTTATTAAATTTGTATACTGCCCTTCATCAGTCGATCTGAGGGCGGTTCACAACATAAAAATACAAGATTAAAAACAACAAAAAGAAAAAACCCCAATAACTTCTCCACCCCTTCCCACAAATACATTTAAAAGGGAACATTTTCCCCTGGCACCTAAAGGTGTATATAATGAAGGCGCCGACCAAACCTCCCTGGTTCGTAAAAATGATCAGGTGCACTGCTACACACTGTATGGTGCTTCTGTAATATTTGCTTTATTTGCAGATATGCAAGCAGAGGAGAAGCAAATGCACACCGCCAGTAAATTCACCAATGCTGTATCAGATCCCCAGAGAGAAACTAGCATGGCTCCCCATCTGCCCCCACAGCTGCAGCTCAGCTTCAATTAGAAACTCTCAGCTCTATGGCTTTTCAAAACTGCAAAGTGTACTTTTGCCTTCTCTGTGCCCTACTGTTCTGCCGGAAGGGTGTCACTTTATCCAAAGTATAACGGGCATCTAATTTTTAGAGAGAGGGGGGAAAGAGTTTTAGCTATCAGGAGACCATCTGCCATCTTTATTTATTTATCGGTCGATTCTTAGCCCACCCTTCAGCAGCTTGTGGGTGAAGCTACTCAAGAGTGAATTAAAATAACAATATTACAATAAAACCAGAACAAAGCCTTGTGAGTCTCTTGTGTGGCCCCTGATATTCAAGCCAATTTTGCCACTGCCATCCTTTCCCTCTACCTAGTTTTGCAAAATCCTACATTTCCTGCTTTCTGGCATTCATCATGGTCAGCTCTCCGAGAGCTGCTTCTGGAAGACCTACTGGCAGCCATGTTCTGTGGGATGACAACAACAAAATGATTGGCTATACAAAGAATGCTATCCTCTTCTGCCCTCTTTAATTATCCCCATTAAACAGACAGAGAAATTGAGGTGGCAGCATACTGCTATGCTCAAGGTGACAGACATTTCTAGGCGCTCAGGGTGGCAATTTTCCTTCACAATGGTTTTGTGAGATGAACTAGACAGAGTGGCTTACCAGAGAAGCCTCCCACAACCATATCCATCTATTCACTGAACACAATCAGCACTCCACTAATGTCTGGTCACTTGACAAGGATTTTTCACTTGTAACAAAAATGACTGGGGATTAATAAAACAGCTATGGATTCAGAAGGCAAGTCTCTTAACCAAGGAAAGCTGTAGAGGTTGCTATGCCACCCTTCACCATTTTCATTTAGATAAAATTTCAGTAGATAAAACTTTAACTACCAGCAAGCTTCACTGATTTTCTGTTATCCTTTCTCCTCCAAATCGGAAGCAGATATTGAATTACATAACCATTAAAAAAAACACCCTTGACTTTGTTGTGTCCTAGCAGCATCCTTATCAATGAAAGAAAGCAGCGCTTTCAACATTATTTCATAGATAAAGGCCAAAGTATGTTCTTTCTGCTTGCCCTGATAGAATTTACAGCATGCTACTATCCACAGGATTTCCTACAGAGGTTTCTAAAGCACATCTTCCCTATCTGAAATGATGCATAAACCATACATTTATACATCACCAAAAAAACAACAACAAGGTGCTGGCACTCATACTTTGATAAATTGTAAAACACCTCTTCCATCCCTCTCCTCTTCCTGCGCCCACTTCCCTCTGTTGAATTTGTGAGGAGCTTTTACTTTTTTAAAAAATGGTAAAAATAACAAATACATAATAAAAATCAAAATGTTTAACAGCTTATAAGATGACGTTTTATTATTTTGAGTTGTAAAGAATTAAAAATTACAACTAATGCAAAGGGGACCAGTCACAAAATTACCAGTGTCTGTTATAGAGGGCATGGCCTAGCACAAATTTAGAGTGAATTGGAGCACTGCTGCTTGCCCCCACCCACCTCATGGTTAGCATGGGGTGAGCACTATGTCCTGCTGGCCCTGTTTCTGGGAATCACACACTATTGATTTTCTACACACCGAGCTTAAGGGGGCATATAAATAAACAGTAACAGAACACATGCAATGCTGTTGCTGTCTACTAACAAGAGAAGGTAGAACACACCTTGGTACCAGGGAAAATTTACACAGAAGCCAACCACATTCTCTCTTGCATGCGCACAGCACACAAATGCACACATTGTACACATACAGATCGCAGACACACATGCATCTCCTTGTCTCTCTCACTCACACACTTCGCCTATACACAACCACACACATGTAGCTCCCTCCTTCTCTCTGCCCAAGTGCATCTCTCCCCTCCTTAGGGACCTCATAAATTGGAGGAGGAGGAGGAGGAGGAGGAGAAGAAGAAGGAGGAGGAGGAGGAGGAGAAGGAGAAGGAGAAGGAGGAGGAGGAGGAGGAGGAGGAGGAGGAGGCACCCACTGCCAGGAACATGCATGGATAACTCCATTGTTCGTCCCTTCCCTCCACATTATTTTAAAAAAGTAACCCCCTGTGGAATGAAAGAGGCAAGTACCTCTGGCTGGGAGGCAGCCTGGTCAAAGATGCTGGTACTCATTCCAGAGCATTCCCCCAGAGAAAAGGGGTCTGTGGAGACTTCCGGGTTGGCGCGATCTGGAAATGGCGGATTCCCTCCGAGCTGCGGAGGGAATCAGCTCAACTGAGGATGGGTCTTGCCGCGTCGGCGACGCGGGGACCCTCAAAAACCGCAGGCGCTGAAGCCTGCGGACTGAAGACTCGGTGGGCACCTTAAGCGCCCCCCCGATTCACGAAGAGCCTTTTTAAAGGCTGCGGAGAGGATACGGAGGGTGGCGTGGTGCTGAGAGTCGATCGCTACCTCGGTTGAGCGAAGCCGCGAGCCATGACTGGAGAGCGCTGATTCCCTTCCTTGAAATTCGGACTGAAAAGAATAACCCATGAGTAAAACGGAATTGGACTTTTTGAATATTATCCTGTGAATTTGAGACGACCGGGGGGTGTGCTAAAAGGAAGTCTGCACCCCCCCTTCTTGCAGACGATCTAAAGCAACGATATAAGAACTAAGCTGGAGTGCCTACCCTTTGTGGGGTGAGTTGAAAAAGACATTAACTTCCAAGATTTGGCAAAAAGAAATTTTGAGCTGGAGAGTGGAGTGTTGGGAGCTTTCTTTCAGTTGTAAACTGTTGGGAAACTGCCAGGGAGATAACGTCCATCTGAGCCCCCAAGCCGGAGTGTCGGACGTCCATCGGCCTCCCGTAGCTCAGGCAGATCCAACAGTTAGGGGCACAAAGCCTTTGGAAATTCCTAGCCACATTCCTCGGCTTGGTGCACCCTCTTTCAGCAGAAAGCACAGTCAAAAGCTTGCATCACAGAAGAGCAGAAGAGCATAATTTACAGACTTTATTAGCGTTTAACAGAACAAAAGAAAACGTGACCGTTCTGTGTCAGCATCTCTGTCCGACTGACAAAACCGAAAGGAATATCAGAACAAAAACATCCCGTGATCGGGACATGCGCAGACTCTGTGACTCCCCAAAGCCTGCTCCATTTTAAGGTGGAACGGAAATATCCTAACATCCTCCCCCTTTCCGTGTAACCTGTTGTACCTGTGGTTCACCCAATTGCAACTTTTGTACATAAACCTTAAGTTGTTCTCTGTTAACAACCTTAGACAACAGATCAGCAGGAATTTCATTTCCTGGCATGTAGGACACCTGAATCAGTCCTTTCTGAATACACTCTCTTGCACGATGTAGCTTAATCTGCAAGTACTTGGTTCTCTGCTTGCAACTCTCCGAGTTCAGCAAAGCCAAACAAGATCTATTGTCTTGATACACTTGTATAGGACATTTCACAGAAACCCTGATGTCCTTAAACAGTTGCATCAACCATTCACAATCCATGAGTGAAAATGACAGAGCATTGAGTTCTGCTTCACAGGAACTTAGGCTCACTGTTGTTTGCTTCTTGCACAACCAGTCAAACAGGCAGTGGTTGTACATGTAGCATACTCCAGAAGTGCTTGTACCATCCGTGGTGTCACTTCCAAAACTTGCATTTGCAAAGATTTCAAGACCTCCAGTCTTCTGACTGGTGAACCTCAGCCTGTAGTGCATAGTCCCTTTCAAATAGCGGGCTATGCGCTTCAGAGCTTTCCAATCCTGAACCGTAGGATTGTTGGCATGTCTGCTAAGCAGATTACAGTTTACAGCTATGTCAGGTCTTGAACATCTGGCAATGAAGTTCATCTTGCCTAGAATGCATCTGTACAGCGTTGTGTCAGAAAACGCTTCAGCAGTACTGTCTACCTGGTAACCTGTCACCATCGGTGTGTCTGCTGGGTTTGCATCAACCAAATTCAACCTGGTTAACACATCAGCAATTTTCTGTGTTTGATGTACCAGAAAATTACCTGCTTGGTCCTTCTCCACCTGCAGAGAAAGATAGTTGGATACCTCACCAAGATCCTTCATGTCAAAGTGCTCCTTCAGCTGAGCTAGGGTGCTTTGGTAAAAAGCCTGATTCTTCCAAAACATCAGAAGATCATCAACAAAACATAAACAATACAGTTTGTTTTGCCCCTCCTCCTTGACAAACACACATGGATCAGCTTTGCCCTGGTGAAAACCTAGAGAAAGCAATGTCTCAGTGAGTTTTGTGTTCCAACACCTGGCACTCTGCTTGAGACCATATAAGGATTTCCGCAGTTTACAGACCATTCCCTTCTGTATCTGCATCCCATCAGGTGGAAGCATGAACAGCTCCTCCCCCAAAACCCCGTACAAAAAAGCTGTATTAATGTCATGGTGGGAAACATGCAGTTTCTCCTCCGCAGCGACCTTGAGCATCAGCCGAATGCTCTCATATTTGACTGTGGGTGAGTAGGTCTCGTGGTAATCCTGTCCTGGTACCTGTGAAAAACCTCTGGCAACCAATCTGGCTTTGTGTCTGACTACCTTGCCATTCTGGTCTGTCTTGGCCTTGAAGACCCATTTGCTGCCAACCAGTCTCATTCCTGGGACTACCGGTACCAGTTCGCAAGTTTGGTTCCTGTTCAAGGAATCAACTTCAGCCTTCATGGCATTAAGCCAAGGCTCAGCATCTTTAGAGGTTAACTCCTGAACCTCTTTGAAGCTTGAAGGTTCCCATACCTTCTCTGAGCTACTAAGAACAGCAGTTGCTGTCTTAGCAAACTCATCAGCATACCTCTTTGGAGGTCTGCCTTTGGTCGCCCTTTCAGACCTACGTACTAGACGCAAGTCTTCTGGACTCATCTCCTCTTTCTTAGGAGAAAAATGACCAATGGTGAACAGTGGTTCTTCCAGTTCATTGTCAGACGCATCAGATGGTCTGACTGAGGCCTGTGCGCTCTTGTAGTCTGCTGTGTCATCACTGTCACTGACACCAGCAGCAGCAGCAGCACCGCCCACTGAACTGGAATCCGAACTCTGATCATCATCATCATCATCATCATCCTCATCATCCTCATCCTCATCCTCAGCAGCAGCAGCTTTCACATCTTTAGCTGCTTGCTTGACATCACCTTCATCCTCCTCTGGGTAACTCTGGAAAATTCCCACATTTTCCCCCCACTTAGGATTGTACTCAACACTCCTTGTGAACTTTATGGACTTAGAGTCAGTCATCCATACCCTGTATGCACCTTTTTGTACCCCATAAACAAACCATGTGCCCCACGCTTCCCAAGCTTGTTGGTTTGTTGTGTGCATACCCACATGTCCGAACCAAAAATTTTCATGTGTTTGGTGTTGGGTTTCTTTCCAAACATCTTCTCATAGGGGGTACAGCCAATTGGTGATGACAATCTGCGATTAACGGTGTAAACCAAATTCCCCAGAGCCTCCCCCCAAAACTTATCAGG
Organism: Podarcis bocagei; assembly: GCF_964188305.1. NCBI lineage: Eukaryota > Metazoa > Chordata > Lepidosauria > Squamata > Lacertidae > Podarcis > Podarcis bocagei. The sequence continues at coordinate 37,509,581 of NC_138134.1, forward strand.
GAGATTGGCATCATGCAACAAGGTTTTGATTCCTTGCAGCAATGTCTGATTTGCTCTCTCCGCAAGTCCATTCATCCATGGCGATCTGGGCGTTGACATGTCATGCTGGATTCCCTTCTCAGTCAGGAAAGCTTCAAACTGCTGAGAAGTAAACTCCCCGCCCCGATCAGTAAAAAAACAAGAAATACGTTTACCGTGCACATTCTCCAACCAAGCACAGAATGCCTTAAACTTTGGAAACGCTTGCGATTTCTGTTCGAGCAAATACACATGAATGTACCTGGAAAAAGAATCAATCAGAATCATGAAGTACCTTGCTCCTCCTATAGAGGGCGCAAGTGGTCCAACCAGGTCTGCATGCACTAGCTGGTAGGGTTTGGAAGCCTGCCTGCTAGACTCCTTGCCTTTTGGAGCAACCTTCACCTTGTTCTCTGCACAAGATACACATTTCATGTGAAATTTACAGGGTTTGATGTTCAAACCCTCAACCACCTCTGGCATCTTGGCCAGTGCCTTCCAAGAGAGGTGACCAAATCTTCGATGCGCATCATGAATGCAACCTGCATGAAGAACTTTGTTAGTTTGTGCAACACAACAAGAATCAGCATTATTCACAACAGCAGTGTCATCATAAGTTATATGGAACAAACCATCCATAAACTTTGCATGCAAATAGTCCTCTTTGCCTTTACTGATGACACAGACGCTCCTCTTGAAGGAAATCTGAAAACCACGTCCAGTAAGCTGTGGGACGCTCAGCAAGTTGCTCGCCGCTCCTGGAACAAAAAGTACATTACTGATGGTAGTGTGCAGACTTGCAAGTTTCACAGTCCCTTCTCCTGCAATTTGCAACGTCCTTCCATCAGCCAGGTGGATCTCACCTTCCTGAGGCTTGAAGGAGATAAAGAGATGGCGATCCTTCGAAATGTGGCGCGTACAGCCTGAATCAACAACAAAGCTGCCTTTGGCTGTTGGAGCAGTCCTTACAGCAAGCAAACCCTTGTTTTGCAGCTTGCCCCCCTGCTGCTCCTGGCCACCAGACGTGCCTTTAGCCTTTGGTGAAGCTGTGCCAGCAAGCAAAACCTTGCTTTCCACTGGCGTGGGCTTTTGCAGCTTGCCCCCCTGCTGCTCCTGGCCAGCTGACGTGCCTTTAGCCTTTGGTGAAGCTGTGCCAGCAAGCAAAACCTTGCTTTCCACTGGCGTGGGCTTTTGCAGCTTGCCCCCCCTGCTTCTGGTCAGCAGACGTGCCTGTAGCCTTTGGTGAAGCAGTGCCAGCAAACATCGCTTTGTTTGGCGCGGGCTCTTCACCCTCCCTCTGCTCCTGGCCATCTGCAGATGTCTGCCTGTATTTACCTTTGCCTTTCCGGCCTCTGCAAAGGCGATGGCCTTGGTTCCCATGAGAAACAGAGCTCTCAGCTGCCGACTCCTTGGCTCCCCCTGGAGGCTGGTATGCTGCCTGGGATGACGTGACGGTCTGCTCCCCCTGCAGCTTGCAACCGGTGCCCTCAGCATCCCTGCAATCACCTGCATTCTGGGAAACAGCTAGGACCTCCGATGCAGTCAAACTCTGGGCAGGGATTACTGGCTTGTGAGCTTTCATCAAAGCATACCACATTCCACGTGCAGTGGTGTTGCCAGCCAGCGTCTTAATTTCCTCAAGAGATACGGATAGGACTATTATGTCTATCGCTTTCGAATCATGTGATTTCCATCTCTCTGTCAGAGGAACTGGGGGGGGGGGGCTCACTCACGACATGCCATACCCCAAACTGACGCAGCAAAGATTCACACCATTTTGCCCAGGTTTCATAATTCTGCCCATCCAACTTAGGGCATTCAGCATTTCCATAAGCTTGGAAAAACTCCATTCCAGCTTTTGGCATTAGCTGTGAGTCTTATGCCTTCAAAGACTCGTTATCTTGGCAGCCATTAATCACGAAGCCTTTCTGGCTCGGCTCCCAGGCCAATTAATCTGCCGGAGATCAAAGACTCCTTGCGAGGTAAAACAGAAAAGCGTCCCTTTGCTTTCGCTCTCCCCACGTACCTCAAACGCAGTCTGTTGCAGCATTTACTCTCCTGTAGGTGCCGTGAATCTGGGCCCATAACCTTGTTGTTGGGAAACTGCCAGGGAGATAACGTCCATCTGAGCCCCCAAGCCGGAGTGTCGGACGTCCATCGGCCTCCCGTAGCTCAGGCAGATCCAACAGTTAGGGGCAGAAAGCCTTTGGAAATTCCTAGCCACATTCCTAGGCTTGGTGCACCCTCTTTCAGCAGAAAGCACAGTCAAAAGCTTGCATCACAGAAGAGCAGAAGAGCATAATTTACAGACTTTATTAGCGTTTAACAGAACAAAAGAAAACGTGACCGTTCTGTGTCAGCATCTCTGTCCGACTGACAAAACCGAAAGGAATATCAGAACAAAAACATCCCGTGATCGGGACATGCGCAGACTCTGTGACTCCCCAAAGCCTGCTCCATTTTAAGGTGGAACGGAAATATCCTAACATAAACAACCCCCCCCCTCCCGGGCCCGGGAGCATCCTGCTTTTGAGCTTGTGGAAGAGGTGCGGAGTTTGACAGCTGTCAAAGCTGTCAAACGGACAGTTTAAGCGGAAAAATCGTTATTTAAGATCCCTCTGGATTAAAATGAGTTGCAATTGAGTTAAAATTGTTGGAAACAAAGTAATAACAATAAGTTGGAGGATTGTTGGAGAAAGATTACTAAGTAACCAGATTCCCTCTAGGGGGAATTCTGTGAAATTACAATGGCTGTGGATGGAAAGTTACTAGTGGAAATCGAAAGAATGTTTCATCTGGTGGGAGTCTTACAAGAGCAGAGTCTGGCTATGAATAAACAACTTATGACCTTGACTTCTGGAACAAGCAGCTCTGCTGAATGTATTGAGGACCTGGATGAGAAAGAATCCACAGCTGAATCGGAAATGATATCTAAAGAAGTGGAAGAGACTAAACAAGAAAAAGAGAAAGTAAAGTTGGAAAGTACCAACCAGAAGCTGACATCTGTGGAATATAAACAAGGAGACTTTTGGATTATATCTAACACAAATCTGCGAAAGATGCAAAAGATGAAGGAGGAGGCCCCGGGAGTTTATGGAACACAGGAACTTAAAATAAAGAAATATGATGGGGGCCTCCACTTTGACTTTGACTCTGAAGATGCAGACTTTGTGGAAATTTTCCAGCAGCTGTTTTCAAATGTACTTGTGGGAAGAGAATATGGTTGGATGGTGACAGAACTTTTTCGAGATTCGACGACCGACATAAAGGATTACCAACAAGACCGGCGGAGAGGGACTGAAAGAGACTTGAAAGCCTCGGACGTGAGGAACCCAGGCTAAGAACTGATATTTTGGATATGTACTGGGAAGGGACGAAAACCGGGGATGGGAGGGAGGGAAGAATAGAATTGTAAAAACACTCAAGACCTTTGGGTTTAGTTAATATGACTTTTATTTAAGACAAATTGGGAAATCAATGGAAGAGAACTTGAGTCCAACTTAGAAAAAATTTACCTTTCTTTATAAAAGATGTAATTTTAAGATGACTAAGAAGAGAAATACCAATTTGCTGACACAATTTTGGGAATGGGGATGCATGAAGGGGGGTGGGGGGAAGTCAGGGAACAAGGTTAGGAAAGTAGGATTTTCTGAAATTATACATGTTTTTGTCTTTTGTCTTTTTTGTGTGTATTTGTCTTTATAAAAGGTGAAAAACCAATAAAAATTTCTATAAAAAAAAAGAGAAAAGGGGTCTGTGTGTGTGTGAATTCTCTTCTGTGCTGCCATTAGAAAGGGACCAACTTTCTCTGCAGCAGGCGTGCAAATATGGATCTCTGGTGCTACATTGTTAATAACCAAGTGCAATGCAAAGATAAAATGTGAACCTCATCTACTGAAATCCTGTCTCCAACCATCTCTAGGACTCAGCTACATTAGTAAAAAGAAGTGACACTAGATGGTGCTGTGGAGCTGAAATTGGAACTCTGTGAAATTTTCCATTGTGAGCTTTAAAACGGGTTCCCTACACTACCCCCGAGCATTTTCAGAGCATTTTTTTTTGTAGCTGTGTAGATGCAGCCCTGGTCTCCATTTTTACACCCAAGGTCAGTTGTGCAGACCCCAGATCTTGTTTTTGTCCTCGCCACCACTAGTTAGGCTGTCTAAGAAGAAAAATGTTTATCTGGGTAAGCTGCCACAGTTCTACACAGTCTGGTAACCTCTCAGCTTGACTACTGTCATGTGTTCTACATAGGACTACACTTGAAAATGGTTCAGAAGCTGCGGCTAGTGTAGAATGCTGCTGCCAGAGTACTCAGTGGCATTTCAGTGTGCACTCATATAAACACCTATTCTGTGGCATCTGCATTGGCTGTCTATATGTTACCAGGCCCAATTTAAAGCACTGAAGTTTATGTATAAAACTCTGAGAGACTTGGATCCTGGGTATTTGTCTGAGTGTCTCTACCCTTCCCAGGGTTTAAGGCTGGCTGAAAGGGTATTTCTTGTTGTCCCATCAACAAAAGTTGCGTGTTTTGTGGCATCTCAGCTGTCACAGTGGGATTTTCCTCTCCTAGAATCACAGGTGACTGATTCAGAACAAGCTTCAGGAGAGTCCCAGAGGCCAGACAGAGAGGCCTAGAGGCCACATCCCTATAGTCAACCCTATAGAATTCAACCCTATAGTACATTGTGCATACACTGTTAGTGTCTTCACTATCAAAGGCCCCTCAGTAGTCAAAATATAGGCTGGAATCTCTCACAACTGCAGGAGGCTCACACTTTCCATCCTAGTGTTGACGGAGCCCTCAAAAAAAGGAAAGAGGATCTAATTTACAAGCTCAATACATGTGGAAATGCTCTGGACTTCTAGGGCCATTTATTCACTGGAGCGCAATGAGATCAATTCACATCTGAAAAAAGAGGAAAGGGAGAGAGAAACAGCCTCTGAGTTAATAGGCTGTAAAGGACAAAAGTTGAAAATTAAATGTTATGGCTTAAGCAGTTCAACATCCAGCTCCTCCATTAGGGAAATAAAGCAAAACTCCTCACAGAGGAAAGGAAGACAATCTCTCCTCTAATAGTGCAGAGTTTTCTCTGCAACATGAATTTGAGCTATAGTGCTTGATGTTGTGTGGCGATAAAGGGGAAGCAGCAAGAAGGAAGGAGGGCGTAAATGTGGTGCTAAAGAGAGAGGAGGAAATCTTGGTGTCCACACACTGGCTCATTAGAACTGGCGGTGTTTTAACTGCTTTTCAAAAAACACCACAAAGCTTGGAAGAGCCTCCTTATTTAATTCCAGGAGCAATTAAGGAAAGGGAAACACAGGCCGGGCGACTGCAGGCTGCTCATTACATCTGCTGTGCCAAAGGGGGCATATTTGAAATGTGAAGATCAGATAATTTATAAATGTAATTTTGGATATCAAGGACAAGAAGGGAGCTGAAACAAGATTAATGGAGGGAGCATCTTCTGCACAGCACTATTTTCGATATTTTAACAGGCCAGTGTTGAAAGGTGGCGCCTCGTGGATCAACTTCTCGTAAAAGCGGTTTTTATTTAGGCATAAGGCAAGGCTTTTAAAATATATTCCACAAAACACTTTGATTTAGTAGTCGCACACATTAACATCCTCCAGCAAGACTTTGCTGCTCAGGAACCTGTGGCAGTTTTATTTGTTGATGTTATTTATATATGGCAAAGCCGGTGTAGCAGAAGCCTCCGATTCATTTGGAAACTTGAACTCTCGCAGCAATATAACGTACAAGGCAGCAAGGAAAAGGGATATCTGAGAGCAAGACGCTTCCACTCTCAGTCCTTATCTCAACAACCCATTATATGGTAAAGGGCTCAACCTTGGCTCTCATTTCACACTGTGAATGCTACATAAGCAGAGGTGTCGCATACATAGTAAGCGGAAGAGGCAAGTTTCAGATCCTGCCCATAACAGATGTGCTGAAATGTATGACCTGGGCTTCCTATAGAGAGGGGCAAGCTCTATCTGCAAGGGTACCTGAGAAGGAATTCTAAAGTCCACCTAGACATTACTTCTCCAGGGCCAACCAGCTGGTAAGGACACACGGAGCACAGATTCACAGAAAATAACTGCATGCAGCCAATTTCAAAGGAAAGAAGTACCAAGCAGTTTAGGACTCAGTGGTGATGGTGATGACAGAGACAGTAAATGCTGTCATGGGCTAATAATTGGGAGTGGGGTGGAGTTATTTACAAGACTGAGGGGAGTGAGGAAACAGACCCTAGTCCAGGGCATCTGAACCTATTTGCAGGCAGGGCCAATCAATCAATGGAAACTGTCAGCAAGTCCTGCTTTACAAGAAACAACCAGGAGAGCACTTGAAGACTCCCAACAGTTCTTTTGTAGCTATGTGTTTATTTGCCGCCGCCCCCACCTGATGTCACATATAACATCAGGTGTGGGGCAGGTGATTGTCATGTGGGGAAAACAGCCTCATGGACCAAATAAGGATCCTTGCCGGGCCTAATATCTCCCATGGGCTGGAAGTTTCCTGAGCCTGCCCTAGACTCATGAGATCTAAAACCCATTGTTATCAACATGTCCAGGAAATCTCGCCTAGTTAGCACTTCATCAGAACTTCTGCAAACCAGTGGCTTCAAAGCCAAGGCGCTCCGTCACCTGATTACTGATCAGAAGAGCAACACTACATTAAAAATGTATTTTCTCCATCACTGCTAGGCTTGTTTCTCTGAATATCTCCCCCCCCCCCCCGTCGGTACTGCTCTTTTCTTTAGAGTGCTAGAATTTGTTTAGGTGTCACATCTCCCTGAAGTCATGTTTCAACGATAGCATTTCCACATACAGCAAGAATCTTTTTTATTAGCTCTCCTTTTGTGTGCTAATAGTATAGAATTCTTCATATTTGCTTCCCTCGGTTCTTTCCACCATCCTCTCCCCCTCCCCCCCCCCATCTATATCTTGCCTCCATGTATGGCATCTGGAACAATTTCAAATATAATTTCACTCAATTTCCAGAAAAGTAGGACACTAAGCAGATGTGTCAAGCATCTGCTATCCTTGTTGGGGTCTGGATGACATTGCCAAATAATTTATTGTCTAAGCTTTTACTTGTAAAAAGAAGGATAAAAGCTGCTCTGTGGGGGAAAACTATATAGGCATCAAGGCCATGACTCAGCTACTCTAGGGCACTGTTTGAGTTCCTCCGACTGCAAGGACCATTGAGTGTACTAGAGGACATAAGTCTGCAAAATACACAACTTCCCATCCACAGAACTGAATGGGGCAGTTTGCATGCATAGTGGGATACAACGCAGGACTCCTGAACGGCGGCGAATCTCTTCCCGAGCCTCCAAGTGAACAGCTTGAAACTGCAGTTCATTTCACCTCTATAATAATTGCCTCTAAATGAGAAGACATCATTTTAAATGGGACCATTTACTATTTCACTAGCACTATTTTTTAGCAGACAGAGTGGCTCAAAGAAAGAATTGAAATCTGTGATACAGAAAAGGATAGGCAAATGAGAAAAAGATTCAAAGGCAGCATCAAGAAGCAGAGGAAGGAGGGTGAGCCAGAAAAGAAGGAAAATGATAGTTACTCTGTCTTAAGGAGGGGATTTGTTTGGATGTGAAATGTCAGTAATAATTTGAATTATAATTCTATGCTATTGTATTTCACTTTTTTTTTTTTTTTTTGCTTCTTAGGGTCTCTGTTACAATATTTTCATCTGCATTATCTTCAGATTCAAAGCTTCTTTCACAGTTGAGCAATGTCATTCCTAAGTATCTTAAAATTTGCATTTTACAAGCACACAGTGTACTTGGACTGCCAAAATGCTTCTGAAAAGGTACTTCACCAAAGGAGACTGGGTAAGCTAGTGGCCATGGAATAAGATGAGAGGTTCTCTTGTGGGTCGGGAATTGGTTAAGTAGCAGGGAGCTGATCCACAGAATCGACATTCCGCTTCAGATGTACACCCAAGATTCTACAACAGGACATATATAATTTTAATACATTTTCTTCTTAGCACTGTACTTTTGTTCCATTTCTGCTTTCTGAACCATATTGAACAACAGAATAGTTCCCTTTTCATCTCTCTCAATCGAGTTTGAATAATTTATAGTGGTCTGTACATCTAGCATTTTCCTAGTGGCAGTCCTGGTTCACAAAGCAGCTTCTCCTTTTTCTCCTTTCCTGGAATTCCAAAGTTCCTTCTCTTCTTTATTAAGAAATCTCTTAGATGGCAGCACTCCCAGGCAGTAAGCTTATATCCTTGATTCGTGCCCCACTGTCACACACTGATTGGCCATGTCAACAATGCTGGCACACATATGGACAAGTCTCTCTCTCTCTCTCTCTCTCTCTCTCTCTCTCTCTCTCTCTCTCTCTCTCTCTCTCTCTCTCTCTTACACACACACACACACACACACACACACCCCTTTAGGCTACACAGAAAATGACAATGGGGGGACCCACATTTCTTCATCCAAATTAATATGACTATTCAATGTATCATTTCCAAAATTGCAGATGTGTTCAACTGATTACTTTCTTTATAACTGGTTTTATTTTATTCTGGTTAAAAAATGCAGGTTGAAACACTTATGCCATAGTAGTGCACCTCTGCAATGGCAGAACTCTGATTATCCCTACCACCAGAGGGTCTCTGCTGCCCCATCTTAACTACATCTAGCAGCATGCATTAAATATATGAGGGAGCCATATTATTCCATGACAAGTCATTGCTTTTCATTTTTGACTTGACAACATGAGAACCATTCATTATTTTATAAACCTTATAGGAGTCACATTCCCTTCCAAGAATCAAAGACACTAAACAATTTCTTCTCAAATGCTTTTTGAATAATAATAATAATAATAATAATAATAATAATAATAGTAATAATAATTTATACCCCGCCCATCTGGCTGGGCTTCCCCGGGCACTCTGGGTGGCTTCCAACAAAATATTAAAATACAGTAATCCATCAACATTAAAAGTTTCCCTAAACAGGGCTGCCTTCAGATGTCTTCTAAAAGTCTGATAGTTGTTTTTCTATTTGACATCTGGTGGGAGGGTGTTCCACAGGGCCAGTGCCACCATTGTAAAAGATTTTAAAGACTGTAAAAGATTTTAAAGATATCACAACTCCATAAATTCTCCATTATTTTAATTCTTTACCCCCTTTATTTTGTCCAGGGTATGGGTCTGAACACATGCCTCCCATATTCAAAGGTGCATTTGTTTTCTCCCCAAGATATATCCTCCACAACTTTTCAGTCCCTGTATTATAAAACAGGAGGCTATTTATAAGAACAGAGTGTGCAGACATGGCAGCTTCAGGCACACATGCACCTTCCCAGACACCCACAGTGTCCTTTCCTAGCCCTTCTCCCTGCTGAAATTAGACTTGAATTCTATAAGCAGCCAAGAGAAAAGATTGCGGTTTCTGTGTTACGTTGTGCTCACAGCAGTTTCTCTGGCTTGCAAATGTGCCCCAGGGCCCAAAAATTATGGTGATCCCTAGAAGAACAAGACCTTTCCAGCTTCTGGAAATCTTATAACTGCATGGGCTATTCTGCAATAGTCAATGCAGCGTGAATCATCCTGCAGCCTACTTAAAAGTCTATGCGCCAGCTTCATTCACCCAATTTAAATTTTACAGACTAGGGTTTGGGGAAGAGGGATGGGGGCTATACTATGTATATGGGGAAAGTAGTTTTTGCACAAATGACAGAGGATATTTGCAATAGTTTTTGGCACTTAAAACAATTTATCCCTAACCTGTTATCAAATTCACCTCAAGTCTTGGAGTTGAAACAGTCGCTATTGTTGCAGACATTTTTGCTGGTGGTGTGTGACAAACGTAGTCTAGAAGATGGCATTTCAAGAATTACTTTCTAAACTAAAGAGAACAGTGCAGGAAGAAACAAATTCATCTCTTTTGGGAAAATTAATTTGAAACCTTCTGTAGCCCACATTCATCTTAATAGACAGTCATACAGCAGACTCTCAAAAAGCCTACTCTGAAATGTTAAGCTATCAAATACAAGGGTGGGTGGGTTGGTGTGTGTGGATTGAATGCATCTGGAAGAATCCAGTTCCTCAACTCTCCACAGACCACTGTCCTATGAAGTCAGGTGTCTGGAAATTCACACCACGTTTGCAAAAGAAGAATAGAGTGCACATTAAAGTATGCTCCCAATTCTTCCTTTGCACCCCCTGCTTGAATTTGGCTCCTTTTTTCTGTTGCCATGCAGGGCAGCAGAAAAAGGCACCACATTCTGAAAGTGATTAATTTTGCTTGTAAAAGTAGAATAGGCGACACACTTAAGATGGTGTTTCTGAGCCCTCCTTTGCATTGCAGCTTGAATTCCCACCCCTACCCCACCCCAGTCTAATGCTATATGACAGCAGGAACAGGAAAGTTTCACCCAAAACAGCCTGTAAGGCCAACTGCTGAGACTTAGCAGGCCTAATTGGGCCCACAGACAGGGGTGGTGCATCCCATTTCACCACCTGAGGCAAAACAGGAAGTGACGCCCTGCTGCCGCCACCAGGCTTTCGCCCCTGTTGCCGAAGTTGCATGGTAGTGAGCAGCAGATTCCAGCGAGACCTCACCAGAAATCAGTGCCGATGCTAGCCCTACTTCTCCACAGATGGTGTGACAGGCTGGTCATTCATGGGAGTACAGGGCTTCCACTACCCAAGGCAGCTGCTTCATCCCGCCTCATTGGTGGACCAGCCCTGCCCAAAGGACAGAGTTCCCACCACTAATCTATATCATCGGTTTTCACCCAGCACGAACCATAAGTGAGGCACACCCTCGTCTAGTGTGTGATCCAGAGAACAGAAAACAAGAAAGGCAGGTACCGGTATATATGGTGAAAATCTACAAGTGGGTCCTTGTTGACCACTGGAGTGGCTCCTGAGTCTAGAAGGTTAAAGATACTTGATCTGGACCAAAGGCAAAATCTCCTTAAGCAACATCAGGGTTAGGATGCGACTTCTTCCTTTCTCCCCCTAAACAGCTTTTGACAAAATGCATAGCGCCCCTTTCCAACTGGCCTATTTAAATGCAGATGTCTTTTGAAATCTCTTTTGCACTCCCACTCCTTCCCTTATAGGCACACCTCTCTTGTTAGCCTTCCAGACATACCCATTAACTTCCCTTTTGTATTGTTGATGACTTGGCATGCCACCTCTTAAAGCACTTCATTAGCATGTAAATGGAAACCTTGCCCTAACAGGAGGCACTAGCATGCAAAATACTATATGATTTAATGGAAAGTAAAACTTTGGTGTTTTTTGTTTTGTTTTTGTTTGGGGTTTTTTTTTAAAAAAACAACGACCCTATATTCTTGTAAAGGAAACCTGTCTAGATGACAAAAAGGGTGGTGGTTTTTCACATATTCTGTGGGGCACAGCCCAATGAGAAGTTCCTCAACATAAATCCAGCTGGGGGGAAAATGAGAACTACACAAGACTCTAATTTGTGTCCAGTGTGTAGGTGATTCTCTAAAGCAGGCTTCCTCAAACTCTGCCCTCCAGATGTTTTTGCCCTACAACTCCCATGATCCCTAGCTAGCAAGACCAGTGGTCAGGGATGATGGGAACTGTAGTCTCAAAACATCTGGAGGGCCGAGGTTGAGGAAGCCTGCTCTAAAGAAACTCACCAAGTTTCTACTGCAGATCAATTTTAATTAGCTGGTGACATTCATTGGACAAGAAGTGATTGAGCCTTTAGTGTCATTGGCCCAATGCAGTACAATATCCTACCAACAGAGATTCAGCAGATGCCTTCTGTTTCAACTTTTAAACACCTGCTGAAAACTTCTATTCTGCCAGCCTTATGGAGGCAATTAAGAAGACATCTTTACATAGTAGTTAGCTGACTTCTGCTTTTAACTTTTTTATATGGTTTTATGGATGATTGTTGATTTTTTAAATAAATAGCGGTGTATACATATTTATATAACCAAAGGAGTAAAGACATATCTGAAGTCTGAGCTATTTTCTATGCATTGAAATACATTGGAAGTCTGTATAAACTCCCTTTTACCACATTGAAACTGTACCAGCTTGACGATAGGCAGGATTATTATAAATACCGCCCACTACAGGTCTCTAACAGCACAATCCAACATGTCAACTCAGAACTAATTACAGATAGGTAGCCATGTTGGTCTGCCATAGTCAAAATAAAAAAAAATCCTTCCAGTAGCACCTTAAAGACCAACTAAGTTAGTTCTTGGTATGAGCTTTTGTGTATCTGAAGAAGTGTGCTTGCACACGAAAGCTCATACCAAGAACTAACTTAGTTGGTCTTTAAGGTGCTACTGGAAGGAATTTTTTTTATTTTAACTCAGAACTAAGTAGCTCAACAGAACTTACTCCCAAGTAAGAGAATATAGTATTGCAGCCAAAGTGTGCTTTACAATTAAGGCCATGCAGAATTTGAAAATGACAATTTCTGGCCTCTATAAAATGTTGGTGAGTTGTAAGGAAGAAAGTTAAAGTGTAAGTGTTCTCTCACACAAATGAAGGAGCAAAGTGATGTAAGCATGCCCTGTGTACCACACCAATAAGAGTTTCTTATAGTTGCAAGAGGTCTGTCACTCCACATTTCCGCAAGACCTCAATTTCTTGTTCATTCTACCAAAGGTTCTGTACTGCAGCCACAATGATTGATGTTTAGCTTTGAACTTCTGCAGGGAGATGTCACGACTGCTTGTGATTAACTTGGCTAAAGGGGAAGGAAACAGAATGCCCAACCCTCCAACCCTGGGGGGTCTGTAGCGATATTCATAAAAACCAGGCAGAAGTGATGAGATGCCAAGAATTTGCATTTCTTAATGCAGAATTCCTGTCCTCGTTCACTTTGTGGGGCCCTAAGGCTCTGCATCAATAAATATAGATAGACTTTCCAATAAAGGGAACAAGACAGAAATACAAGCACACACTGAGTGGCCTGGAATACTGAATACCCTCTCAACCTGCGAAGCATGGCAACAACAAGAGTATCAGAGTATATGGAGGAAGCAATTCATGATGGCCTTCCTCAGCTGTCCTAAGTCCATAGGTCCAGTGTTACTTCCTTGACCTTCCTGCAATGGCAAATAATCTACACGTTCGATTTTACGCAGCCAGCATTGTTTCCAAACCCTCTAGATTCAGACAACCTATTCTTCTGCAATGTTTTCCCATAAGACATCACTCTCTTTTCCTTTCCTTCACAGTAAGAGGACTGCTAACATGGTGGCAATTGTTCCAAACTGCTGCTAACATATTCACTGAGAGGAGATGGTGTTAAATAGTCTGTAACATCCCATTTTACTTGCACATCTGCATTAACCTTTAAGGCTGCTATTAAAAGAGTGCCAAATCTCCTCTGTGCTAAATAAAAACAGCAATGTGTAGGTTAAACACATTGCTTCATCCTCCCAGCCTGCGATCTGGAGGTGTTTTATTCAGCAGCATCTGCTCCCCCCCCCCCATTTAACAAGCAGCCCTCACTTTGAAACTCACACATACTTTTCTCAGTCTTGCTATGTGCATCAAAGTGTAAAAGAAGAGGGAGCAAATCCACGGCCTGTCACTTTTGCCTCGGGTTCAAGTTTGAATTGTGTTTGTTAATTCACTCTTGGGACAAAGGCCAGCTTGGTTGGTGCAGAATGGGATATAAGAACTGCCACCTGTCTTGATGGATTTGATGGAAAGGCAGGGCTGTAATGAGAATGGAAGAGAATCGGGAAAATACAGTACTCTGTCACTCTGAACTAGAATGGTGTCATAGCATGGCTAGGGATTTAAGTGCACTTTAACACTGATAAGAGAGGCAACATTTCGTTTCTCCAGCAACCGTAAGTCAAGCCTCTTCCACACAAGAATTCTCTTTCATTTTTATCAGAATTTAGACGTCACGTGGATAAATTATAGACATTCTTACAAAAAGCATGCTGTGAACACCTTAACCAGGTGTCAGTCAGCAATGATGATGATGAAAATGGAAGTCGCTCCACATCTAACACCCATACCGTGATTGGCAACTGTCACTGAGGGATGAATGATGGAATCTCAGCACAGGGAACTCTTGCACTCACAAATGCTTACTGATGGACATGATACCTGACAGACATGGAAACCTTTCCACTAGTCAGGCTTTTTATGCCACTGCCAAATCAACAGAAACCTACCGAGAAAAAATTGTCAGCAGGACCGGTGGGTGGCAAAACGCTGAAGCTATCTGTCTGCAATTTGCTAGGATTAATCCCCTCATAAGGACCAGCTCCTGCCAACCTAGCAGTTCGAAAGCACGTCAAAGTGCAAGTAGATAAATAGGTACTGCTCCGGTGGGAAGGTAAACGGCGTTTCCGTGTGCTGCTGTGGTTCGCCAGAAGCAGCTTAGTCATGCTGGCCACATGAACCGGGGGGGGGGGCTGTCTGCAGACAAATGCCGGCTCCCTCACCCAGTAAAGCGAGATGAGCGCCGCAACCCCAGAGTCGTTCATGACTGGACTTAACTGTCAGGGGTCCTTTACCTTTAGGAGCTAAAAATTTTCTCCAAAGCTCATGCCCATGTGCAATTAAAAAAACAACCTAAAAAGTTACATCCATGTTAATTTTAAAATATTTTAAACTGTAAAGTGTGAAAATCTCTGGTGCTACCTGTCTGCAATTTGGCATAACTAATCTCCTATTGGGGGCTACAGAGTCTCCAATTTCATGCCCCTATGTAAAAAAAAATACGCAATGGCTATTTTTATTTTATTTATTTATTTATATTTTAAAGGCTAGCATGTAAACCCTTGGAACGACTTATATGCAGTTTGACAGGGTTAATCCTCCATGCAGAGGCTATCATGTCCTAATATGAACAAACAAGAAAGTTATGGCCATTTCGGTTTCCAAATGCAAGTCAACAGGATTCTTGAATATTTGTGTTTTTAGATAGCAATTTGGATCCCCACTGCCTACACTGACTGGTAGCCCCCTCTCTGGGGTTCCAGTCAAGGATCTTCCCCAGCCCTTCTGGGAAGGAATCAAACCAGGGACCTTCTGCAGGCAAACAACATGCTCTGCTCCTGAGCTACATGCCTTCCCCAAAGGCTGTTGAACACATTACATACATGCTGGAAAATCAGGTGCTAAGGATGGAGGTTGAAGGATAAAGAGATGGTGCTTCCAGAAGGAACTGGGAGCAACTCATCAAGCTACAGCAGATCAATAGGAGCCCAAGAAACAAAGACTTGCAGCAACTCCCTCAGTACACAGATTTTGTTAGGTCCATTAGGGCAAATGAGCTGCCGCCCCACCAACCTCAGCCTGTCTTCACCTTCACTTTCTTACTTGCAACTAGTGCAGGACATGATAGTGCCTGTTGGGTCCCTCCTGCTTAGTCTCAGTGTTGCTCTTGTACAACTAAACAGGGAGGAGGATGGGGACAGAACTAGAATTAGTTGTTTATGCCTATTATTGGCTCTGGCGCCAACTTCTGTTGGGCTCCTTGTCTTTTGCCCTACCAGTCCCAATGGACACCAGCTGCCACTAAATCAGACCTATGACGTCTCCTTGTGGAGATGGACTCTGGTAATATGACACCCTGAGCAAAGCCAACATTTGGCACCCCCCAAAATCAATCTTCTCCGTTATGGATCTTCTCAATTTTGCACCCTCTTACCTCAGCGCCCTAGGTGGGGGAACTGCCCACACTGCTCTAATCCTTCCCCACACATTACATATAGAATTCAGAATCAGAACTATGCAGCAAAGTCTCAGAAATGTGGACCCTGCGACAGATGTAATGCCATTAACTTTTAAGTTTAAAATACCTTCTCAGTTTCAGTTACCTGCGTGATATAAATTACATCAAACAGTAAGAGAAGGCTTTGCTGATTACTGCATTCATGAAGGTTAAACAGTTGAAATCCCTGACATTCTCAAGCCCAGGAGAGACATTCTTGCAGGGGGACTGAAAAAGTTATTTACTTTAATAATAAAAAAACAACAACCATCCCTTCTGAGTTCCTTATGCAATGAGCCTATGAATATTAATGTTTTCTTATTTTCTCACCTTTGCGATGTGGTAATGAAATACCTCCAGGTTGCAAGTGATGCAAATTAATTACTTGTGTTTGATTAGCTAGTTCCAAAGAAAGATGGGGGGAGGGGGAGAGAAAAAAGGAGGAGTGTGAAACCAATATAGTTCAAATACTTTTCAAAAAATAAAAACACCCATAGTTGAATTAACATGTAAGAAAATTAGGCAACAACCTATGAATATGAAAAGATGCCAAAGTTTTCAGAGCAAACTACAAGTGCCACGTGGAATGAATCATATAATTATAGAGTAGGAAAGGACCCCAAGGGTCATCTAGTCCAACCCCCTGCAATGTAGGAATCTCAACTAAAGCATCCATGACAGGTGGCTATCCAACCTCTGCTTAAAAACCTCTAAAGAAGGAAAGTCCTCCACCTCCCAAAGGAGTCTGTTCCACTGTCAAACAGCTCTTACTGTCAGAAAGTTCTTCCTGGTGTTTAGTCAGAATCTCCTTTCTTTTAACTTGAAGCCATTGGTTTGAGTCCTGTCCTCCATATCAGGAGAAAACAAGCTTGCTCCATCTTCCATGTGACAGGCCTTGATATTTGAAGATGGCCATCTCCTCTTATTATCCTCTTTTCTAGGGTCAACCGTTCCTCATAAGGCTTGGTTTCCAGAACCTTGATCATATTGGTTGCCCTCCACTGCACACAATCCAGCTTGTCAATATCCTTCTTAAATTGTGGTGCCTAGAACTGGACACAGTATTCTAGGTGTAGTCTGACCAAGACAGAATACAGTAGTACTATTACTTCCCTTAACCTGGATACTATACAGCCTAGAACAGCACCTGAAGGAGCGTCTCCACCTCCATCGTTCTACCCGGACACTGAGGTCCAGCACCGAGGGCCTTCTGGCGGTTCCCTCACTGCGAGAAGCCAAGTTACAGGGAACCAGGCAGAGGGCCTTCTCGGTAGTGGCGCCCTCCCTGTGGAACACCCTCCCACCAGATGTCAAAGAGAACAACAACTACCAGACTTTTAGAAGACATCTGAAGGCAGCCCTGTTTAGGGAAGCTTTTAATGTTTGATGTATCATAGTATTTTAATATTCTTTTGGAAGCCGCCCAGAGTGGCTGGGGAAACCCAGCCAGATGGGCGGGGTATAAATAATAAATTATTATTATTATTATTATTATTATTATTATTAGCTTTTTTTGCTGCTGCATCACACTGTTCACTCATGTTAAGCTTGTGGTCTACTAAGACACCTAGATCCTTTTCACATGTACAGTGATACCTCTACTTACGGACACGATCTGTTCTGGGGTGCCGTTTGCACCCCAAAAAGTCTGTAAGTAGAGAGTCGCTCATGCAAAGTGTGCAGAACGCTCCTGTGCGTGGCGAAACCCGGAAGTATACACTTCTGGGTTTGCTGCATTCACAACCCAAAAATCTGCAACATGAACCCAACGCAACTAGAGGTATGACTGTACTACTGGTAAGCCAGGTATCCCCCATCTTATATGTGCACAGCTGGCTTTTCCTGCCTAAGTATAGAACCTTCCATTTACATAGAAATTCATTTTGTTAGTTTGGGCCCAGTACTCCAATCTGTTTAAGGTCGTCTTGAATCCATTCAGTTTGCCTATTTAGAAGATATGTGTTCCCTCTCCTTGTGTCAATCAAGCATGGAAATGACTGCGAAGCCCTCTAAACATGAAGAACGTGCCAAATGCAAGCAAATATATCCCTTCTCCAGCCAAATCAGCAGCCCGCTCTTTGCTTAACACTCTTTCTTGTTAGCTCTTTGGAAGCTTTCCATTCATTGCTAAGGCACAGGAGTGCAAATAAATGGAAATACAGGTCTATTCCCTCTCTAGACCAGCTCATTCCCACTGAATAGCATCTGGATGGGGTATTGCGCCACGACCAGTGGAACGGGGTAGAACACAAAAAATAGTTTCCTTTTTGCTGGGGATATTTTCAGTCATCTGTGAAATCCTAATCTTCCAAGTGCTTCATTAAACAGTTCTAAAGCATTAGCAACTTACTAACTTTGCCACACTTAATAAGCACACATTCTGAAACTGGGACTAATTACACAAATAAAAGCCCAGTAATGTAAGGAACAAAATCCGCATAGTCAACCAACCATAAGATAATGAAGAGTAATTTTCCTGGAACCACAGACATCGCTAAAGGAAAAGGATGCTTTAAATTAAGAGCTTAAGAAGTTGCCATTGTGTTATCTAGTTCATTATTTCCTGCACTAGCAATGGTCTTCCAAGGTTTTAGACAGGACCCCTTTCCCAGTCCTACCTAGTGACCGCCTGCATCCACAACGTATTTGCCACCATTGAGTTACAGAGTTCCCCTAGTTTACTTCCTCTAAAGGATGAACAGTATCAATTTATACATTGATGGGTTGGGTTTCGCCATTGGTTTGCCCTGTGAATCTGGCAGGCTATTGAAGTGCAGTTAGGACAGTACTGGATGTGAAGGCCCCTGTTTCCGAACTTAGACATGAAAACTCAATGGTCAACCTTGAGCCAGTCTACCTCAAGGTATTGTTGAGGGAATAAAATGAGCTAACAATAAGTATGCCATCCCAGGTAGCTTTGAGGAGAGATGGCGTGCTAATGTATAAATGAATAATGGGCATAGAAGCTTATACTGTTCATCCAGCATCAACATGTGACCTGCATAAGATCGGGGGCCCCTCCCAAAAAAACAGTTTGGTTCTGGGTGAGATTGCAGCACCCAAAATGGCTGCTGTCCTCTCACATGAAAAAAAAAGAAGATGTCCCGCTTTTTCCAGGATAGTTGAGGGGTATGCACTATATGCAGAGATGCAGCACCATCCTATATAAGTGCTATTTATTTATTTATTTGTTTAATAAAGTTTATACATCTGATTGTAAAAAAAAACAAAAAACACCTCAAAGTGGTTTACAAAAATATATATAATCCAGGGCTACTGCTCTAGTGGGAAGCCTATGTAACCTTGCTGGGGTAGGGCAGAATGAGAAATAAAAAGGAGAGCTCATGGCCTGTATGGAAAAACAACACTTGGAACCAGCCTCTAATTGCAGAAATGAATCGCTGATGGGCAATTGTGATTTATTTTTCACAGTTTAGCAGAAGAATCAGGTTCTGTGCTAATTAGGCTCCTGAACAAGTGAAAGAAACGTAAGATTCTACATGTGAACAAGAATTACATTTTCTTTTTTTCTCTCTCTCTCTCACCCCAGCCTAGAATATTAAATCGAAGAGATGATTTCATTGATATTTTGTACCCCCATTCTCCTCCTCCTCCCGCCCCACCCTTGTCAAAACTCACCATGCTGCTATAAATGAATCCATTAATTTTTAATCTCAAACACTTTCAATTAATTCAGGATGTGAAAGGTTAGATTTGAAATAAGGTGTAACACAAAGGGGATGTCAGGCACCCTGATGGGAGCCAGATTGCCTCTGATCTTACGCATTCTGAATGAGATGTTGTTGTTCAGTTTTAGATGAAGGGGCTCATTATCTCCAAGATAATTGCCCAGATGCCATATCAGTGAGGTCATACTAAACAAGGCTGTGGTTTCTGAACCAGTCTTTAGCTAATCAACAGTTAACAGTGGCAGCAGTGACTTTAGGAAAATGTCTCTGACTCACGAAACCAAGATCTCTGCCCTACCAAGCCAAGAATAACCATTTCTTTGCTCTCCTTTTGCTTCTCAAGGTTTGAAAACAGATCACAGGCAGGTGGATTCAGACACCTCTTGGGGTGGGCACTAATTTGCACAAACAACCTGAAGTCAGATGAAGTGGTTTTATGAGCTTAGATGACGTATTTGAAGCTTTTTTGTGGACCGAATGCACCAAGATTAGCATGTCTATGCCCTACAATACCTGGGAAAACATGTCAAACTTTTGCTAGGCCACACACTGGGGATGTCGGGGAAGAGGGAAGAGACTGTGGGACAAGGGTGCCAATGTGAATAAAACGTTGTGGGGACCCAGCCCCCTCAAATATTTTATTGTGGGGGCCAAAGCCCCCACACTGCGAGGATATGGCTTCTATGCTGTGGGATCTCCTATGCTATAAAAGCCATCCAAAGAAATAGGCAAATCCATGTACAAGCTGTGCCTCTCTTTATATACTGCTTCCTGCACTTCCAGTTACTGTTAATGGGAGAAATAACACAGGGGGTAAGAGAGTGGGAAGACCTCCAGTCAACTTGTCCAAAGTGGAGTAGCCAACTGAAATGCACACAGCACTCATATGTCTACTTTATCACAATTACGTTTGAATTGAGGCTGCCAGGCTTTTCATAATGAAACCTTGTGGGCATTCACAGAACTGTTCCAGTATTTCTGCTCAGTTTTTTCTCTCTCTCTCTTTTAAAGGTAAGGAGGTGCTGGAGAATTGTGACAGAAACCTGCTCTTTACAAGGTGTTGCTAGTTCCTGAAAAGACTTGAGGCACAGACCTATGACAGAAATTTGCATAACATTTGCACACACTAATTTACATGTAGAGACGCCAATTTAGGCTGACCCACAGAGGAAAAAAGAACGCTATAAACCTAAAAACCAAAGTTTTTCTAAGTTTTACAGAAGGGTGTAGAGAAGGGGTAGGCTACCTAAGGCCCATGGGCCACAAGCAGCCCACGGGGGTCGTTTAACCGGCCCACGAGACACACCCAAACCGAGCTGCGTGCTGCACTAAAGCAGCACAGCGCAGCACAGCGTGGGGACTCACTTCTGCTGCGCTAGAAGTTGGAAATCGCATCTGCGCAGACGCTGGAAATTGCAGGTGTGCGTGTGAAATCCGGGCCGCAGAAAGATCTCTGCTGGAGTGAACCGGCCCAGGTGAGGTAAACCTTGCCGACCCCTGGTGTAGAGGCCAGGAGACCTGAGGCTTAATGAAAGTTTCCCTGGGCCACCACCAACTCTTTGGCTCTTTGTTTTTTGGGCAGCATAATATTTATTTAGGTGAGGATTAATTTCTAGTAACAGTCCCAATGTGGAATACAATGTTAACAACCCAGTGAAGTACACAATATCACTATCAATCAAATCAGTCTATAAAAATATCAATAAAAACAATAACAAACATAAAAACCAACATATCTATTTTCCTATGTTTCTGGATCAATATAAGCATATTGATAGAGAATTCATCATGGCTAATCAGGGCCTGTGATGGATTTGATAAAAGTCTTGGGTCCACTGTTATGCAAAGAGTTAATCTTTCAATGGTCATTTACACTTATAGTTTCTGTATGATCTTAAATTTATTGCTTCATCTGGATTTCCAAGCACTGGTGGTAATCCAGAGAATTTAGAGCAGGGGCGTGTTAATATATTTTCATTTGCTTGAATCTTATCTTGCTTTGTTCCATTTTAATAGAGATCTGCATCTGC
Organism: Podarcis bocagei; assembly: GCF_964188305.1. Taxonomy (NCBI): domain Eukaryota; kingdom Metazoa; phylum Chordata; class Lepidosauria; order Squamata; family Lacertidae; genus Podarcis; species Podarcis bocagei. Next base: position 37,531,058 of record NC_138134.1, read on the forward strand.
TTTTTCATTTGCTCCTACCTCCACTCAGATTTGGGCTTGAATACTACATTTCAATATATTCACCATCAAATATATGGCTTTCTGCCACTTGGAGCTGCTATCCCATATGCACTTATGTGGGTGTGAAACCCAGTATATTCAACAGGGCTCCCTTCTGAGTAGACATGGATAGGATTGCACTGTAAATAACTTACAGATAAGATTTGGCAGGGACAGTAACCCAATGCCTTTCTACCTTTGCAGATTCAGTGATGGAAATATTAAGAAACTAAGACCCTGTGGGCAGCAGTATACTTCCCTCTTCCTGTCAAGCTTCGAGAAAAAGCCAAATTTGAGGAAGAAGCCTGAAGTAAAATAACTGCAGAGAAATGCTCTCCTCTCCATCCTGACTCTACAGAAAGGAACAGGCAAGTCCTTTCATTTTGAAGGCCAAAGCTGAACTCTGGTGAATGTCAGTTCAAATTAAACCCTGGGGCTGCAAGCCACAATGGATGGACCCACAATGTTCCCTATGATATATAGAGCTCTTCTGCAATATAAAAATTGGGAGATGATAAAAAGGCAATTGCAAAATCTCATCTCACATTGCAATTCATACTGACACAACAGGCCTATTTGCTACTTCCGAATCATTTGCGCCAAGTACTTTCTCTCAAGATCGTTATACCCAACAAATATCAATTTCAGCTAGTTGATCTAGTTAACTTTAATCTGGTAAGTGGTCAACACCAACTTGCTCCACAAAGAAAATTATCAAGATCATAGATTGCAATCCATAAGCCACTCAACGCTGAATATAGGGAGTTAGTACTTTGGGGTGTATCAAGGGTTCAAGATTAAGAGATTTATAAACGCTTTTGTTCCAGATCCTTGGGGGGGGGGGATTACTTCTCTTGAGACAGCAGCCGAAAGACACTTACTAGCAGGGCCAGCCTGCCTATGAGGCAGAGTGAAGTTGCCACTTGGGCAGCGGAAGCCTCAAGACAGTGCCCCTGTAAGTGCCCTGCCCTCCCTGCTGCCTCTGTTGCAGGCACCACGCAGGATTTTGGCAAGATCTCACTGGTACCCGCTGCCACAGCTTCACAACCCAAGGAAAGGAGGTAGCAGCAATGGGGTAGCGGCAGGGCAAGATGGCATGTTCCCGTTTTGCCTCAGGCTGTGAAATGGGATGTGCTGCATCTGCTTACTATGGAGAAAGCCTCAATGAAGCACTGGAACACTAACAGAATTGTGCTTCAGGCATGGGTGGGGCCATAGCTTAGCGGTTGGAGCATCTGCCGGGCATTCAGAAGGTCCCAGGTTCCATCCAGTTAGGGCTGAGACGGAGCCTGAAATCCTGGTGAGCTGGTGCCAGTCAAAACTGAGCTGGATGGATCAATGGTCGGACTGAGTATAAGGTAGCTTCCTAATCATGGATTCCTGCAATATTCTCTTTAAGACCACCTTTTCTACAAGGAATTTTGTACATGCTTTGAAACCCAAGACTCCTGCCACTTGCAGGTTTTTGAATTGCAGCACACTTTTTTGCGGGGTAAGGATGATGCTGAAAATGCCACTACCGCCTGCTGGTTCAGTATTGTGGAACATTTTGCTTGTTTCTTGGAAGAGAAAGAGAGACCCCTGCTAACAGTTTGCATCTTTGGGTTAGCTGTGAGTACAGGCAATGAGCAAGCTTTTCATTGGCACATCTAGTCATTCAGAGAAAGTAGAGTTGGCACCCCAGGTTACTGTCATGGCTTTGACTATGCTACTATTCTTGTTGTTGATGCTGTTCATTAACATAGGTGCTGCTGTTCAGGCATATCTCAGGTGTTAGGACATATCCAGCTATCCTGATATCCAAGGGGACAGCTATCCAGATATCCAAACTGGGGTCCCAGGTTGTTCTGGCTAAAACTCAATATATAACACTGAACCTAGCTCTGGGTGTTTATCCAAAGGGAGACACAAAATTATTGGTGCATTTCAGCCTCCAAATTCTCCCCAGCCCAGATGTTATGTCACCCCACATAAATCCCATGGTTTAAAGTGCCCTGACATGTATCAAAACAGCAATACTGCATGAAGTCTATCCAGTGCCCAAGACCAGGCTTCCTCAATCTCAGCCCTCCAGATGTTTTGAGACTACAATTCCCATCATCCCTGACCACTGGTCCTGCCAGCTAGGGATCATGGGAGTTGTAGGCCAAAAACATCTGGAGGGTCGAGGTTAAGGAAGCCTGCCCAAGACAAAGCACTTTCGAGAAAATAAATTCTGTGGCAGGAAGTCTACAAGAAGCGGGGGGGGGGGGTGCCACTAGGGGCGCATTGGAAGATGGCCGACAATAACATCTCTCCGACCCACACAAGGTAATGAAGAGGCTGTGATGGGAGTAAGAAGCCTCCCGGCCCACCCAAGCAAGTGAGGGGGACTGCCCTTGCCTGCTGTGCCCTATACCACCCCCGAACTCGAGGGGGTGGGGGCACTAGGCAGAAAGCCCTTGTGTGGATCTCGGCTCTCCTGGACGCTGTCTCTGATTCGCGCCTCTAACTGCAGCAACTTCAAAAGAAACAATTAGGAGGAAGCTAATGCACATATTTCAAGGAAGAATGGGGAGTAAAAACTGCTAATTAAAGAGATCTCTGATAAAGAAGACGGGTTGGATAAACAGGAATATATCATGAGAAGACACACCAAGGCTTGGTATGTTGGCAACGGGACTGGATGGGGGGGGGGGACTTTCTTTTCTCTATGTGATTAACCAAGAATCCCCCCCACAAGTCAGAAATGCCACTTAAATGACCTAAGCTGATGATTTAAGACTGTGGGGAGATAATTTTCTAACCAAAAGCATGTTTTAAGGAGATTGTGGAAAGTATAAGAGCTTTGGGATGACGCAGTAAAAAACAGCGTCGCCATTTTGGCAAGTTCTGTCAAAAGACTTATGTCTGGAAGGAGGAATGGATCTGCTTTCGTATTGCGGGCGAGCCTCTTCAGAGGACTAAAAGAAGGCAACAGATTTGTGAAGATTAATGATGGAAAGAGTGCTTTTATTTATGGAAGTGATGATATATGGAAACCATCTCGATATGGTGATTGGATGAACGGAAAAATTCACACAGGATTATAACGTGTTTACTTGCTTAAGGAGATTATCAGAAGAGATCACAAAGAAAAAAGAAAAATACTATGAATAAGATGAGACGTGGGAACAGCAAGATAGGACTGGATAGAAATATGAACATTATTTGGACAGATTTGTGGATATTAACGCAGCAGTAAGAAGATGATTGGAATCCCCTTCGGAACTTGAAATATGGGTACCCCCAACAAAAAAATTAAAATTCGGCTTTGTAATTTGGAATTTATGTGATGTGATTTGATTTGATTTGATTGGTCGGTTAATAAAAATTATTTTTTAAAAAAAAATAAAAAAATAAAAAAGGAAGTCTACAAGAAGCAATGTATACCTCTTGGAATTGCAGACTGCAAATTCCATCACACACACACATCCAGAAAAGCACAGAGGTGTTCACATAAAAAGCCATTCATATGTAAAGGAGAGTGGGATCACACCTTGTGACCACCCCCTCACCCATCCATGAATTCAGCATTCAGGAGAAGGGGCTGTTTGCACATTCTGACACAGCATAAAAAACAAAATGAGGACTAGCATAAATTCTAATTTCAATATGCAGAATCAGTACATTTTTTCATCTGCTCCAACAACCTCATGTCACTATAGAATCTGCCCAGAAATTGCAAACTTATAGGAAAAGGCTTCATTAGCATCCCAAATAAGGGAATGTATTTTCTGGAAAAAGAACCCACCACAATAGTATCCATTCATTGTGCAGTAACCTGTCCTGCACAAATTTAAAAATTTAAAAATAAAAAAGTTGCTTGTTCTTTGAGTTTGACATGTAGCAGAAAAAGCATCCTATATTATATTATTGATGGGCTGAATTGTGGTGGCCTATGGCTCTGAGCAATAAAGATTCAGTTCAGTAATTATAGATCAAAACCACTCTCCTCCAGAGTGTAAAACGAAAGACTATATAGGGCACTATCTAAGGCTTAGTGTTTGTGTACACTTGAATATAAGCGTCCAGGAAGCAAAATGTTCAGCTGCAAGACAGATCAGGGTAAGACAGACTGGGGGACAGGGGGGCTGAATCCAGAAGATCATCTATTCTGCAAACCCACAGCAACATACTTTGAATGAGGCATCCCCCTAAGAGGAACTGTCAAATGACATTATGGTGGACCTACTATAAAGAAGTTTTCATAGCAAACAGATAGCTGCTTTTGAAGACCATATAGCAAGGTTATACATACCAAAAGCATTTGCAACAATTAATTCACCATTGTGTAGCATAGTCCAGCAAAGCCATACCACTTGGTTTGTTGAATTCATAGGGTCGTTGCAAGTATCATGCCATGCAACAAAAGGAGATGTTAAGATCTCCTTAGATCTATTGAATCATGTTGATTTTATAGAATGGTCTCCATGTCTACCTGGATTCATAGAGCATAACCAAGTTCTGTTGAATTTGCCAAGCAAAATTAACTAATAAGGAATATAATTAATTGCCTATCTTTCCATTAAGTTCATTATCTGCCATGTAGCACAAGCATGGCTTTCTGTTGAGAAAAGACAGCTTTAAAAATAGTATTTGCATTTTTACCATAACGCTCAAAATGTTTTAAACATTGAAGCAGCCTCCTCTGGAATAAAAAATGGCATTTGGGTTTTAAAAATGAGAATGTAATATCAAAGTGAGTCAAGCTTCAGGCTTTCCATGTTTTAATGTTATTATGTATGACATTATGCCACTATAATCTAATATTCTGTTATGGTGTCACAGCACAGAAGAATCACAGTAAAGTGATTACAGATCACCAGGGACGTGAGATGTAAAAGGCTTGCACAGCACGAATAGCAGGAACATATATAGTCATTTCTCTTTCCCTATACATCAGATATTTGCTTGCAATGGGGGATAAGAGGTTCAAATGGAACAATGTTGCATGCCATTGACAGCTGTTAGAAATCAATCCTGTATACTACGGCATTGCCTTTTTTCAGAACACTAATACAATATAGGACCATTTGGCTAGAACTGGACAGGAGATGAATCGTGTACTCATTTGCTTCTTAACCTTGTCTCCTGCTTTGACTTGTGGCTGTGACTTGTTCTTTGGTCCCGTTTAGTTGTCTGATCCCATGGCTGGTGGTTCCCCAGCTCCTGGTTCACCTCAGATGGTTTCCCTTGCTTGTCAATAGTCAAGATAAAGGGGACAAACTGTTCAAATAAGGTACAGGGGCAACAGAGCAGGTAACATGTGCTGAACTGGACAGAACCAGGTGGGGTCAGAAGTCTGCGCAGAGGTCTCAGAAAGATCCCCCCATTCTTCTTTTCTGAGGTAGGTGGGTGGGTGCCTTTCTATTGTAGTAGCTCCATACAAATAGCAGTGCTGGTTAGTCATCAATGACTTAAATGTTACAACCTATGCAAATATATTATGCTCACGTTAGATCACACAAGATACCATTTAGGCATAACATTTTTAGAAAAACAAGAGAAAGGAAATATACTACAATATGCCATCGCTGTTCCAACAATTGAAATTCATTTTAAAAAGAGGTAGGAAACCTCAGGTGCAGGCGCCAAATGTTGCCTTCCCTCTGGCCCTCCAAGCTCTCCTCTGGCCACACCCCTCATCAGACTAGCTCTGTGCCTACCTTGGATATATTTGTATGGCTGGAATGTGAGCATACTTATCATCTCAACAGTTGGTTCTAGAGGTTGGAAGGGAGAATGTTAACAGAATATCGAGTCAGGAAGTACACTGAGAGTGAAAAGGCGAAAGCACCAGAAACCTCTGCTTGCATAAACGTTCTTGAAAGCAGGATTGTGTGTGACTGTCCCAATAGCATCACAAATGTGCAATAGAAAAGGTGTCTGGAGGAGCCTCTGATGTCATAGCACCTCGCTTTTTGAATTGACTAGATTTTGGATGCATCTTTAAGAAACTCCTTACCCCTTTCAAAACAAAATTTGTGAATTTTGCAAGCCAAAGGTAACTTCTTACAACCCCACTCCAAAATAAGAATATAGTTACATTTTTGCCAGCTAACAGCCTATTAAGAATGCCACTGTATCACACCACCCAAGTTTTTACATCTCCTTGTGTAAGTCTGTGGGCAGATCCATACCATACATGAAAAGCACATTTAAAGCACACTCTTCTCCCAAAGAATCCACAGAACTCTCGTTTCACTCTCACAGAGCTACAATTCCCAGCCCCCTTAAGGAACTACAGTTCCCAGGAGACGCCATGTGTTTTAAATATGAACTGAATGTGTTTTCAATGTATGGTGTGGATCTGCTGTGTGTGCGTACACATGGTTGTGCATGCACAAGCAGTGATGAAAGGCACCTCAGTCATTCTTCACTAAATCTAATCTGACCCCAATGCCATAGGAAGCTTCTGCCAAGGAAAAAAGGGGGAAATAGGGGGTGGGAAGGCCTGTAAGGCAACTCCATTAAAACATCCCCATTGTCATCTTGCTTTCCTCACAGATGGGACAGAGGAGAAAGTTCCTGTCTTGTGGGTGGAGTGAACAGAAGGCTACACAGTCCAAATCACAGACTGTGCCACTCCCAGCCAGCCTGGAGCCAAGGAAAATAAGACTACCAGCTGGCACTAGCCCCTCATGCCTTAAAAGCCATCCCCACTAGCATGTTGAGAGGGCGTTCTTTAACATTAGAGGGAACGCTTCCAGAATGTATTTCTATTTAGGCTAATAGGCTGCAAGATTGCAGTACACAGCCCTGCTGTATTAGGGAGATCTATTTATAAATACCATTTGGGAGTGTATTGCATGTGCTTAGAAAAGCAGGCGCAATCGCCGATTCACTGAGATAGGACTGAGCACACTCTACTGGCCAATGGTAAACACTACAGTTTCTTTCAACGTTGTCAAAACACTTCAAGAACAGTGTAAATGTAAAACCTATCTTCTTCTTTTTTTAAAAAAGGTTGTTTTTCTATGATTCCACCTGGAAGACACTATGGGGATGAAGACAGGAGGAAAATACAGATTCAGAGCTGCTCCAGCTGCCTACTCTGCACATGAAACCACCATATCAGGTTACATGGGGCTGTATCCCGGCTCGCTTGGCTCACCAAACCCCTGCCATTCCCTCTACCTTAAACTCCTATGCAAACACTAAGCTCATTTCTCAACTCCTCCACTCTGTTTCAGAAGCCAACTTCTCTTTTATACTGCAGTTCTGCTTTGCCATTGTTTAAAATTGCCACTTGCCGCTTCTCAGTGTCTCTCAATTCCCTCTTTACTCAAACCTCTGCCATTGTTTTAAACCACCACTTTCTCCCTCTCAGTGTCCCTGCCTTCACTCTCCCAGGCCACAGCCACTGCCGTTGTGCAACCTGCCATCACGTTTGCTCTCCTACCCAGCCCTGACTTCATGCAAATCCAGGATTGTGATGTGGCTCTACAAATCCTCCAATATGGACTGTGTGATGACATTCTTTCATTTTTATTGTATAGATAGTTGTTAGATGGTTAGGAAAGACAGTGACCAGATATAAAATCAGATGGAAGTGATGAAGCATAGAAAGCTGCACAGTAGAGACGCCATTCTTACACTGTACATGATATTGTTGCTTAGTTTCAAGCCAAATCCCAGAATGGCTGGCAAAGAATGACTGGACATTTCCAACAAGAATATATGTGCAATTTTCTAGAGAAGAGACTGCACACCTCACGCTAATAGACACAGGAACCCTGGGAGTAGAAAGAAGTAAAGTAGTCCCTTGGTCTAAGGATCCAGGTAAGAGGTAACTGTGGCCAATCCCACAACTCTAGAATGTATTCCTACATGAAGCACATGGTTTCAAGCACCTCTTGGTGACATTTATACTCCACATTTTTAACTGTACCCTCAGAATTTATGCCTTTAAAAATGGCGTGTTAAGAGTCTTAAGACTTTGTATTCCTGTCTCTTCGTACTCTTAGGAGGCATGGTGATTAAATCAAAACACCACTCATGCCCTTGAAATCATGTCCAATAAACAAGATGATTAAAAGTGTACCTGCATGAATACAAATCAGTGGATTGAGTCATATTTTCAGCTGTCTGCCAACCCACAGCTGACCTATCTGTTGTATACTTGCTGATAGCTGCAGATTTCACACCACTAAGTTGGACTACACAGTTTTTGTCGACAAAGTTTCCGTGTTGCAGTCTGCACAGAGCTTGGACTGGTGTGCGTGTTGAGCCCCTCACACCTTCAGTCTGCTCATGATTCCAGAGGTACAATGGGATTCTCCGTCATTTCTCCTTGTCCCTGCTGGGATGGTGCAGAAGCAACAGATGGCACAGAAAGAGCTAAAAGAAACCAACCAGATTATGATTTAGCTCCTGTCTGATAGCATTTCTGGGTGATCTCCCCCACCCCGCTGGTTCAACAAATGAATTACTTTCTTTCTCTATTTGGTTTAGTCCCCATCTCTCTCTTCCGTCCCTCCCCAACAAACACAGAATCAAGCCAAAACCTTATTAGGCACGGATATTCTGAAGCAAAGCAGCAGTTCCGAAAAATTCAAGACTGGCATAAATCCATAGCCCACAGCAGCTCTTTGCTTAAGACACATTGCCATCTAGCCACAGTACAATGTAATCTACAGCCCACACACCATAAAGAAGGGCTTTAAAACATTTTTTAAAAATGCCCTGCCACTCTGAACAATAACAAAGCGTTGATTCTGTGCTTTTCTATTAAAATGGGCAAGAAGAAACTCAGCAGAAAAGGGAAGAAAATAAAGGGATGCATTAGTGGAAGATGGAGGAGGGGTAGTATGCCGTATTTCACCCCCCCCCCCAATATTGCCTTTTTGAATTGAACATTTCCATGTCCTAGGAATAAATGATGTTCCCTTGTATTAAGTAAAAACCATTGGTTCATCTAGCCCAGAACTGTCAGCAGGTCTCCAAAGGTCTCAGAGGGGTTGTGTCCAATGTTAGTCCTACTCAGAGTAAACCTATTGAAATAGACATGCCTAATTTATGTACACTGTTGTGTGGGTCAGTCTTGTCTCCCATGTTCTTGAAAAGCTGCATAAAACTGCTGGGTGACATCATCCCAGGGAGGAAGAGAAGATCCTAAACAGATGCCTGAGATTAGTGGTGGAATTGAATGAGGACAAGTGGATATGTGCTTATGTGTTCAACTTGTTTTGGATGGGATCACACTCTCCATGAAGACTGTTAAGCCAGAGAGCAGGGACTTGTCACACTGCTAACCTTTGTAACCCTCTCGGAGAGGCCTTTTCAGGCAGAGTGGAGTAAAAATGCAAGACACTGTTATTTGGAAGAAAAAGCAATGGAGCTCCAATCTAGATCATGCAATACACTGATACGTGGCCTATGCTGGTTTCCAGCCAAAAATCCCCTTTCCTGATTGCAAACTGAGTTTTTGGGTAGAGCAGTGCAGTGGTACCTCTGGTTAAGAACTTAATTCATTCTGGAGGTCTGTTCTTAACCTGAAACTGTTCTTAACCTAAGCACTTTAGCTAATGGGGCCTCCTGCTGCCGCTGCGCCACTGCTGCACGATTTCTGTTCTCATCCTGAAGCAAAGTTCTTAACCCAAGATAATATTTCTGGGTTAGCGGAGTCTGTAACCTGAAGCGTATGTAACCTAAAGCATATGTAACCAGAGGTACCACTGTAGCTGCAATAGAGTTGGATAAAGTGAATCTCACTCCAAAGCTTGTCACCCCCTCAGAAAGAAAAAAGAGGAACAAAATGACAGGAAGGCCACATGAGCATTTCTTCAAAACCATAAAAGATTATACACATCATCACTTTGCAAAGGTTTCAGGTAGTGGATAGGTTTGAAGGTTGGAAGTATAGCCTGTAAGTTTCCCCTACAATAAATAGCATTTGCCTTTATTATTTCTTGGCAGGAAGAAATAGCCTTTACTAGTAGATAAGAAGTACACTGCATTCTGCTGGTCAGCTCTCTTGCTCTAAAACATGCAAGCAGTCAATCAGCAGATCCTGTTTCAAAGTTTTCAGTATTTTTCTCACTGTTTTACTGCCTGTGAACCTGGGGTCAGGGAGCTGCTTTCTTGCTTCTTTCTGCACTACTATTGTAGTGATAAATTTCCTCTGCATTACTACTGAAACTCATTAGTGTCTTCGGAAGTCATTGCTCTGACAGTAAGCATGTGCCTCTGCTGTTGATTTAGCTGACATCTTAAAAATGAGTTTACATGAAGCAAGTATTGCTGTTCTACTCTATTTTCTTCAGAGATGGCACTATCGACACATGAACCCTCATGGTTCAGTAGTTTCACAATGCATTAATTTTCTTCACTAGATGACTAACAAGAGAAAGTTGACTTTGTCAACTTGATTTTTCATTGGATAATGCATTGGGTTCTCTGACACGCCACCTTATGAGGACAACAAGAACAAGCTGCTGAATGTCCAAAGGAAAAGCTCAAAGAACTCAGGCATTTCACATCTCATCCATTCTTAAGAATGTGGGTAGAGTGTTGGAGTTTGGTGGACTGGACACAGGAAAGCGGATAAAATGCTTATTCTGCGAAGCTCAGGGCTAATTATGTAGTAATCGGGTTCATACATGGCTAGGCTAATATCACAGCTGGATTTACTGCAGTAAACTAGAAAAAAATCCAGGGTAAATGAACACTCCTAAACAATCAGGGAGCACATACTTGGAATCCACAGCCAATCAGGGTTTCCCCAACAGTTGCTCCCAAGAGAATTGTCTTTGTTTGTCCCCAGAGCTGAAGTTCTTTAACCCTCACCTGTAGTTACCACCACCATACCAGGAACGGAAATGTAATGGAAGAAAGATACATGTGCTCCATTTCTGCTGACCATAAAACCTTTTACATTGGGGGGCAGACAACAGTTCTATCCTTGTCTGAAGCTTGTCTACATACTAGGGATGGGAAATAAATTTGATTCAGTTCACATTTGAAGGTGAACCTCCCTAGATTTCCAAAGCAGTACACTTTAGCTTAGCTATTTAGTCGATAGAGCATGAGGTTCTTAATCTCAGGGTCATGGGTTCGTGCCCAATATTCAGCAAAAATATACCTTAATTGCAAGAGTTTGGAGTAGATGATGCTTGGGATTCCTTCCAACTCTATAATTCTGGGAGTCTATGATTCTAAACACAACCTTCAAAATTTATACTTCTTTGAACTTTGCAGTCCAGAACTCCAGCCCATTAATGCATACAAAAAGGCATATCCTAGGATAAAGTGTGCATAACCATGCATACATTTGTAAGCATAACATACCCTGTGAGGGGTAGAGGAAACAAGTATTGGGCCCACCTTCCAGAGCCAGTTTCTTACACCTGCATTAGAGAATAACATATTTTAGATTATGATCAGGAATTGACTAGATCCTCCCCAATCCCTGTAATTAACTGTGTTGCTTTCAGCTGAGCTGCTGTACCTCCATTCAACACAACATTGCTAATTTGAATTTCCAAAAGGTACAGTAATATACAGTGGTACCTCAGGTTACATATGCTTCAGGTTTCAGACTCCGTTAACCCAGAAATATTACCTCGGGTTAAGAACTTTGCTTCAGGATGAGAACACAAATCGTGCTCCAGCAGCACGGGGGCAGCAGGAGGCCCCATTAGCTAAAGTGGTGCTTCAGGTTAAGAACAGTTTCAGGTTAAGAACGGACCTCCGGAACAAATTAAGTACGTAACCCGATGTCCCACTGTACATCGCTTATACCATTTTTTTACACCATTCTCCTATGCATGTTTACTCAGACATACATCCTACAGTGTATTATGCAGCTGATTCCCAGGTAAGTGTATACAGTGGTAAAGGTAAAGGTACCCCTGCCCGAACGGGCCAGTCTTGACAGACTCTGGGGTTTGTGCACCCATCTCACATCTATTGGCCGTGGGCCAGCGCTGTCCGGAGACACTTCCGGGTCACGTGGCCAGCGTGACAAAGCTGCATCTGGCGAGCCAGCGCAGCACACGGAACGCCGTTTACCTTCCCGCTGGTAAGCGGTACCTATTTATCTACTTGCACCCGGGGGTGCTTTCGAACTGCTAGGTTGGCAGGCGCTGGGACCGAGCAGCGGGAGCGCACCCCGCCGCGGGGATTCGAACCGCCGACCTTTCGATCGGCAAGCCCTAGGCGCTGAGGCTTTAGCCCACAGCGCCACCCGCGTCCCATGTATACAGTGGTACCTCGAGTTAAAAACTTAATTCGTTCTGGAGGTCCGCTCTTAACTTGAAACTGTTCTTAACCTGAGGTACCACTTTAGCTAATGGGGCATCCCACTGCCACCGCTGCGTGATTTCCGCTCTCATCCTGAAGCAAAGTTCTTAACCAGAGATACTATTTCTGGGTTAACGGAGTCTGTAACCTGAAGCGTCTATAACCTGAAGCGTCTGTAACCCGAGGTATCACTGTATAATATTTCAGCCTTATTTCTAGTTTGGTAACTGATTGACTGACCTCTTTTACTCTCCCACAACGAGCATTCAAGCAAAGCCTGCAGTAGCTGCAAATGGCCACATTAGGGAGACAGCCGACCACCAAGAACAGACAAGAAAGAAAAAGGCAGAAATCAATACACACTTCATAGAGGTGGAAGCTTCTCTGCTTTCATTCGTTTTAGATAAGGTTAAGCCACAATAAACTCAATACCAATGCACACTGTTGGTAAAAAGGTAAAAGCATTGCCAGCACACAAAAGTCACATTTTCCCTTTCTACTGCAAAAAAGTTCAAAAGCTTGTTTTGCCTTTGGAAACCTTTCATGATGCTTTTATAGTGCACTTTAGAAAAATGTTATTTCCCAAGGGGTAGGGATTTGTTTTGGGCCAAAAAATGAATGGGGTAAATAAATTAACATACTAGCAAACATTGTTGCAGATTGGCAATCATTTCCCCACAATTTTTAATTAAACTAACAACAAAAAATGTCTCTACTAGAGGTATGCATTAAGGGCAAGCAACAGACAGTCCCTGGGTACACACTAATTCCCTGGGTGCTACCATATGTCAATTCCAGAAGGAAAACAGCATAATGGAACCACTGTATCATTGGCAATATGATTTGACACCAGAAGAAAACGTCTGTGGCCCTGGGTCAGGGGTGTGGAACCTGAAGCCCTGCAGGTGTTGCTGGACAATACCTTCTGCCATTCCCAATAATTTATCATGCTGTCTGGGAAGGGCCACAGGCCCCATCTTTGCCCTAAGCCCTTTATTTCCCTTATCAAAGTAAAGACTATCATACAGCCTATTCAGTGCCCTTTCCTTAGCCTAGTTCACAGCACCTACACCACCCCTATCTCAGCCATCTTTTGACAGCATTGGCCATGTTGGCAGGGTCTGGGGCAACTGAGCTTAGTACGATCACAGATTTTCGCATTCAATTTATCACGCACAAAGATTTAGCATGCGCATTCAATTTAGCATGCACTCTTGATAGGAAGTCTGAAGGCTGCTTCTTACATGATGCTTTGTGCTCTGTTGCCACTCACAAGTACAAAAATACAGGAATATAGTATTTTTGGAACACCTACATGTATAAATCACTCCTTTATCAAAATGCATGTGAGCTTTGTGTGGGAAAGGTCTAGCTACTGTTAATGTTATCATTGTATTTATCACTGTTTGTAAAGCAATCAAAATAACATAAAACACAACATAGAGATTGTCCACGTGCTTACAAACTAAATTAATTTAAAATGAAAGGGGAACAGAAATAACACTAGCATGGCCTTTATATCCAATGGTATGTGCACACACAATGTCATCCAAATGTAGAACTGGAAATTGTAATTGTTCTGGGATGTAAATAAATGTCACAAATAATTCTGTATTAACACTGTAGTACTTAACTACAAACACAAGAGGTCTCCTTAAGTATGTATTTCAGATGCTGCTTTATCTCGTTAACATACCTACACCCAATATATATTCTGCAGGGGGGGGGGGGAATTAATAGTGCACAGCATACCATCTGGTAAAATCTTAGAATTACGTTGCTGAAGACTAGGGGTGGGTGGAAATTTAGTTCAGTTTGCATTTTACGATGAACCTACCTAATTTACCTTTCAAGAAACAATATGTGAACCCAAATACAGCCGTCCTTTGAAATTCACACTACTCCAGATTTTGCTGTGCTCTTCTCCAACCGTGTACCCAAAAATGTGTACAGTGGTACCCCGCAAGACGAACGCCTCGCGAGACGAAAAACTCGCAAAACGAAAGGTTTTTTCGTTTTCGAGTTGCCTCGCAAGACGAATTTCCCTATGGGCTTGCTTCGCAAAACGAAGCTTGCCCCGGGGACAGCGGGTCTTCTCTTTTGAAGCAAGGGGCGGCGGGGAGAAGCGATCTTCTCCCCGCAGCCCCAGGTCCCGGGACAGCGGGAAGCGCTTCCCGCTGCCCCCGGACCTCTTTTGAAGCAAGGGGCTGCGGGGAGATCGCTTCTCCCGGTGCTCTGAAGCCAGGCGGAGGGGAGGGAACACCTGCCCCCACCGCCCGGCTTCGGAACGCTGCTCCGAAGCGGGGCGGGGGGCGGGAACACCTGCCCCAGCCGCCCCGCTTCGGAACGCTGCTCCGAAGTGGGGCGGGGGGGCGGGAACACCTGCCCCAGCCGCCCTGCTTCAGAACGCTGCTCCGAAGCGGGGCGGGGGGGCGGGAGCACCTGCCCCAGCCGCCCCGCTTCGGAACACTGCTCCGAAGCGGGGCGGGGGGCGGGAACACCTCCGCTGTCCCGGGGTTTTTTAAAATGCTGGGGGTGGGAAGAAAAGCCCTTGTCCCCCCCCCAGCCTTCAGAAGAGGTCCGGGGACAGTCTGAAGGCGGTTTCCCTAGGAACGCATTAATTGATTTTCAATGCATTCCTATGGGAAACCGTGCATCGCAAGATGAAAAACTCGCAAGACGAAGAGACTTGCAGAACCAATTAATTTCGTCTTGTGAGGCACCACTGTACATTAGTGGAAAGTGAACATAAAAATGCACATACCCATGAAAATAACACACAAACACCTTGCAAGAATGTATATATTAATCAAAACAGCATGCAAAAGATGTATGTTAGGAGAAATGGACTGAAATGGGAATGTTAGAAAAATACAATCTGAAGTAAAACTATGGGGAACTGAATTTAAGATCAGGAAAATGAAAAAGTTGAAATAGACAAAATTTCCATCCCTTCTGAATGCTCATCCCATATGGCTGCTATCACTTTAAATGACACAGCAAATACAATATAGGCTTCCTGTCACTATAAGGAGGTAGTTGTGGAGATTTCAGTTCCACCAAGTATTCCTGCAGTCTTCAATCAGGCTCATGACCTCTTCCCCCTGGGGTCAGATCCAATAGTGAACCAGTGCACAGAAATGGCTCACTGTGTGGAACAGCAACCATGTGGTACAATGCAGCTGAATCAAAACTGACTTCCCCCTGTTTTTCCTGTCCAGTTTGCAATGATGACTTGGGCAGGTCATTTTGATGATTCTCAAAATCTCTCTCTCTCTCTCTCTCTCTCTCTCTCTCTCTCTCACACACACACACACACACACACACACACACACCAAAAATGATAGACTCCTTCCTTTTACAAACAATTCTAACCAAATCAGAGAGCCAGTGTGTATAGTAGTGGTTAGAGTGTTGGACTAGGATCTGGGAGACCAGAATTTGAATTCTCTCTCAGCCATGAAGCCCAGTGGGTTATATTGGGCCAGTCGCTGCTGCCTCCCAGCCTAAGCTACTTCACAGGGTTATTGTGGGTATTAAATGAGGAGGGAAAGAACAGTGTACGCCACCTTGAACTCCTTGGAGGAAACGTGGGGTATAAATGTAATAAAATAAACAAAAAATCATGTCATTAATCTAGCCCCATTTGGCTACCCAGTCACAATCTCAGATTTGGATCACATGTAGACCAAATACCCAACATGCAGGATAGAAAACATGGGGACTTAAAAGAGCAGCAGCATTTTCATTCATTTATATATCCAGATTTCTAGCTTTCTCCATGTGGAAGGCAAGAGTGTGGACAACACAAAGGTCTAAACAACAACAACCACCCCAGCCTACATTCAAAACTGTTAATTAAAATCTGATAAAGCACCCCACAAGCTCTAATCCTAGTACCCATGAGAGCTACTGTAAAAATAAAGGTTTTACTGTGTTCCTATTTAAATACCATTGAACGGCCCATTAAATCCAGCCTCTCTCTTCTCAGCTTGCTTAACTTTTCCCGGCAGGTCAAGGCATGTACACCATCCCATGCACATTACAAGCACAAGAGGTGGATGCTGAACATGACAGCCAGCTCTCACATTTCACAGATTTGTAGAGTTGGAATGGACCCCAAGGGTCATCTAGTCCAACCCCCTGCAATAAAGCAATCTCTACTAAAGCATCGGAATTTTGTATCAGATACGTATTTTTCCACACAGACCTTGAGAAGCAACAGAAAAATCTGCACAGACAGATGGCAAAGTGTGCTAATTCCACCACATAATCCCATCCATAAACACCAGAAAGCTGTGCTTTTAAATATAGACTTCCAGCATTCCAGCTTTACATAAATATACAGCACAGAGAAAAAGGTTGTGTATGTTTTTCAGTACATCACAGCATAACCAGTATGAAAGTTAGCTGAAGCTTAGTCCATTTTTTATAAAGCAAGTTTCCAGGAAGGTACACCTCCAGTTTACTTCCTCCCTCTCCAAAATGGATGACCATAGGCTTGGGAGTCTGTCAGAGCTGCTGCTTTTGTGATCTATTCTAGCTTTCCTTTCACATTCTCAATAAAGGGATGCCTTTGCAGCAAGCCAGCTTCCCGATTCATTCACACTCTCTTTTAGGCATTTGATAGGTGTCATACTGCTAGGAGACAGTGTCCTAAAGTGACTAAGGCTGCAGCTCTATTCCTTCCTAACAGGGAGAAAGCTCCGTTATACATACTGGGACTTACTTCTGAGTATACATGTACAGGATTGTGCTGTAATGTTACAAGAAAGACAACTGACTGTATTACTACATTATAAATCCACCCTTCCTACAAGGATAATGTACATGGTTCTGCTCTGCTCATTTTATCTTCAAAACACCACTATAAGTTAGGAGAGGCTGAGAGACAGGGACTCATCCCATCTAGCTTTGTGGCTGGGGTTTGAACTCTTAGCAGACACCAGCACCAGAAGTGTGGCGTGAGGGAACAATGCTTGAACAGTTGCATCAGACCAAGCTGTTGTCATAGTTTTGTTGCTAAGCAACAACATACAGATCTCAGCGGAGTGGGAGGCCAACCAGCAAAGAGTTTATGAAGTGTACTTGCCTGGAGGCAGAATCAGCTTGCAAAGTCAGGTCAGGTCCAGCCCTAGGGTCCAGCAAACAGTAATCCGTGTGGTGAGACAGTCCAGAAGTCAAGGAATCCGATGGTCATGGGTCAAGACATGAAGGAAGCAGCAAGGTAGGGCCAGGAACTACAAGTGTTGTTACTAGCATCTGACTGCTGCTGGAAACTCTGCTTAAGAAGACTGAAGCCAGCTGGTTCTCATCAGCACCTCCTCCACCACCTCCCCTTTCAGCCTGCTGTTCAGCAGGTGAAGCTGATTCCTGGGCCATTACAGTTGTGGGTGTTGCAGTATAGGTATGTGGAACTTGTGGCCCTGCAGGTGCTGTTGGATTCCAAATCTTATTATCTCTGACCTTTAGCCATCCTGGGAGTTGGAGCCGGACAATGTCTGGAAGGCCACAAGCTCCCCATCCCACCTGTGGAGGATAACACAACATTCTAGCAGAAGAACAGTTGTATTGAGACTTGAAGAAACATGCTCCTCATCTCCCTTTCTCTGATCACGCCCTCTACCCGTCAGATGTCAAGGCAATAAGCAATTATCTTACTTTTAAAAGACATCTGAAGGTAACCCTGTTTAGGGATGTGCTTAATGTTGTATTGCGTTTTTAATATTTCATTGGAAGCCACCCAGAGTGGCTGGGGAAACCCAGCCAGAAGGGCAGGGTATAAATTTATTTATATATATATATTACCCAGCAAACACAAAACTGTTCAGGAGTGTTGAGGTTCAAGGAACTGCAAGAAAGTGCCTGCCCAGATATATTTTTAAAAAAGGTAAATGACCCCTGACTGTTAAGTCCAGTCACAGATGACTCTGGGGTTGTGCCGCTCATCTCACTTTACAGGCCGAGGGAGCCAGCATTTGTCTGCAGACAGTTTTTTCTGGGTCATGTGGCCAGCATGACTAAGCCGCTTCTGGCTCAATGGAACACCAAAACCAGAGCAGCGCACGGAAATGCCGTTTACCTTCCCACCGGAACGGTACCTATTTATTTACTTGCACTTTTTGGTGTGCTTTCGAACTGCTAGGTTGGCAGGAGCTGGGACTGAGCAACGGGAACTCACCCCGTCACAGGAATTTGAACCGCCGATCTTCTGATTGGCAAGCCCAAGAGGCTCAGTGGTTTAGACCACAGCGCCACCCGCATCCCTACAATATATTAGTTATTTAGAATTTTGTACACCGGGTGATATAGCAAATGAATGGCATGCAAACATTTTAGGAAAGCTGCCTTCTCTTGGCATTATTCCAAGGACTCATTTGGCCCTACATCATTGCAATCACATCCTGATTGCCATGGAAACTACAAATTCAGATCCAGTTCCAAATTTCCATGGTGAACACTTAGTAGTAAGAGGTGTTCTGAGACAAAATAGAAAGCAGGTTTTTTGTTGGAAGGGGAGGGGGAGGGAAGCTGCCTCATTAAATGATACATCAGACTCTTACCAGCGGATCTTTCTATCTTTAAGGTCAGTTGGAAATAGGATAGATACATATGCATAGTTTCATCCTTCAACCAAGAGGACATTGACTGGTTTCAAAGTACCTTAGGTTGAAGGCGAAAGATTTATACGATCTGAGGAGAAGCCAAAGTACCTTAGGTTGGACCTGAAGAGAGGCAATGAAGTCACAGACCATAGTAACCAAGCCCACACACAGACGGTCCCAGGACCAAACCCTAGCAGCTCCACCATAGCAAAGGATGGAAAAGGCTGCACCAGATCCTGGGGAATTGCTGCCATCCAACAGTAGGCAGCACTGGTCTAGATCAATCAATAGCCTGCACTTCAGAAAAAGGCTGTGTACTACATCCCTCTCCAATAGCAACACTTGAATATTCCTCCCACCCAAAGTTATTGGGTGTATTGAACTTTATCACAATACTAAGGGAGCACACAGTCACCTGGGTGTAAGCTCCATGAACACAGTGGGGCTTCCAATAAAACAGATTTCTGTATATTATATATAACATGTTATTATCATATTATTACAGAATCAGAATCAAGCTTTGGTTATCTGATGGTACATGGAGGTATAATGTATACAGTGTAGGAATTAAAAGAAACTCAGTGTGCAAACTGGTAAAAATATATGAATTAAGCTTTTATACTTCACTAGCTGGATTAAATGGAGCAGACTGTAATGTTCAGGATTACCTAGTAAACTGTCTACCCCCAGGGCCCACTAAGATGGCTGACTTAAGACCCACCAGTCACAAAATGGTGGTGCAGGGGCAGAAGTTACAAAATGGTGGCAAGGCAGAGTTTGGCACAAGGAGCTGGCAATCACTTGCATGATTTTCTACTGGTATCTAATCAATCTTTGCAAATGGCTATTTTTTACCTTAGCATTTTCCTTGCAGCAAGGAATCCACTACGTCAGTTTTCTTCGTGCTAAATACAGGCACTTTTTCTGGTGGTATTGGGAAAGCTTGAAGGGGTGAAGGTCAGGATGACCAATGGAGAGCCAGACCAGAGCCAGGCTAAGGACCTCTAAAGCCATTTAAGAACCTCTGACACCATTTTAGAGAGCAAACTAGAAGCTAAAAGCCTGAAGTCATTTTCTGAGAGCAAAGCCTTTCTCCTGTTTGCAACTGTTTGCAAAGAGCAAGTGTGGTTAGGATATTTTGCAGGTGCAGATAGCTTGCAAGGATGTGGTTAAGGGTAGCTTGCACCTGCAGGAAGTTTGCCAGTTGAGGTTAAGCCATTTCTGAGAAACGACCCCTGACAAAGGCAAGCAGCAGGATGTTTGCCGACCGCCAGGGTCCAGATATAACTTTTAGGTGTGAAGTTGCTAAGCCACACGACTTGCTTCGGTACATTTCTGGGAAGCAGGGGGTTCAGGGGTATTTCCTGGAACTAGTAAAGAGGTTAAGTAGTTTATAAGCCAGTAGCGCCACCTAGTGGAATAGGCAACTTGGAACCGAAAGGCCACCACCAATTTTTTCATTGGTTGAGCTTCAATGAATATGCATCAAAGACCATAGGAAATTGTCAATCATTGGCTAAAGGGGTGCCAAGGGGCTGGGCTGTGCTTTGCAAAAAGGTATATAAGTTGGCTGCCCCTAAGGAGGGGTGGGCATTTTCTCATTTTCCTAAATGCACCCACATTTGCTTTTTGTCTGACAAAATCCAAATAAAAACTTTTTCTTTAAGAAACCTTGCTGCCTGGTTTTTACATTCCTGGTCTGTATTTCTGCAGTCCCTTTCAAGCTGATCCAGCTTTAAGCACGGAAAGCTTTTGCTTTTATATTTTTATATTTCCACCTAGTCTCTCAAAAATATTTTACCCCTCTGTTGTGGTTTCTTCTCCCATTTTTTCTTCCATGGTCATGTACATTCACTTTCTTGTCCTGTTTCTTCTGATAGCCCCCCTTTTCCATTCCCGGTTTTTCTGTTGTTGATTATGTTATATATTAGCATTTTATCTCACTTTCTAATTTCCTTCAACATCTCCTCAGTTCCTTTTCCCTTAGTGGAAGGAGACATTTCCCTCCTCTCCCCTGCCAACTTCTCTGTCTCCCCTGCCCCACTGTCTCAGCATGCAAGGAGTTATAGGTGCTGGCATGAGTATATTTTCCCCAAGTAGTTTATAATATTGCAACTGGAGCTAAATTTAAGCCACTAAATAATGAATTTTAAAAGATCTTGAGGGTTTTAATCTCTGTTCAAAATGACACCTGCATTTGCAGCATCACAAACATATGTTCTTGTATACAATTTTGTGAAGTAAAACTAAAAGTGTATTATATTATTTTATATTATATTTAGCAACTGACAAACGCAGACACTGATAAACAAAAACACTGAGATTATGCACCATAAAATTGTAGGTCTTTTCTGAACTGAAATGTTCAATCAATATTTGTGAGTTGAAGAATCATCAAAAGATTATGGTAAGCAGTGGTATGGCTTATCAAAAGTGTTCTCAGATCTATTACAACATTGCTTTCCAAACACTGTTGGAGTAACAGACAGTTTTATAAACAAGGACCATTTTTAGTGCAAAGATATGGCTATGATGATCAGTAAGTGTTTGTTACTGTCAGATGGAAGTATTGTAATGAGTAATACAGTAAAGTCTATTCAGAAACTGCAGCTGTAAAATGCTGTGAGTCATTCCCTTAGTATACTAGCAAAAGAAGTATGTTATTACCAGAGGTTTAGAAGAGACATAACCAGCTCATTTGGATGCACTGGTGATATTGATTATAAAAGCCCTCTGTTGTCTGAAACATGGATATCTGACATTCAGCCTTGCTTTTCATAGTTAGTTGAAATGGTCAAAACAAATGTCTGAAGTTAATGATCCTAACATTAAATGTTTTAGAGCTGCAAACAAAATTTTACAGAGGCCACCAACTATCAAATCTACTTTTCTCTCTCAGATGCCTTAATCTTACCACCCTTCACAACAAGTAAGTTTCCCTTTTAATTAATTATTTTTATCTCGAGTACTAGAGCCTGGTGCATCACAGCTACATTTCCACCTACTCTGAAATTTAAGTGCAGATTAGGATATATTTGAGGTCTGCTGGGGATTGCTTTCCTTCAAGTGGCTTCCCTGTAAGACTGAGATGGAATAGTTGACATGTATGATTGCACTTGTAGGTGTGTGGACCTCTTTATATCTTAATACAGGGTGATTAATAATGACATATACCGTTTCAACACACTATAAAAAAGAACAATGTAATATATATTACCTGTAACAGAATTGTAGGGGAATGCTTAAAGTTTTTTAGAAACAGTCACAGATGTTCTATATGTGCAGCCATTGTCACACATCGAACCGGTAATCCTTATCTGCCGAAACACGACTCACCCTACGTGTTGATTTTCCCAGGCTTCGTTGAACAGTGGTGCAAATACTATTGACTTCTTCTGATACACAGGGTCGTCCAGGACTTCTAAGTTTGCACAATCAGCCCATAGTTTCACATTTTTTATGCCAACTGTAGATACATTTTCTGCTTGGAGGTTTCCCCCCCAAATCATGATCGAAAATGCCATCGTACAACAGTTAAAGATTCCGTTTTGCTCAATTCAAGAACACAAAACAACTTCTCCACTGCAGACGCAGCCATTTTGCCTGACTAGTCACATGAATCGCACACTATCGCCTATGTCACTTCCCTCAGTAGTGGAACACAAACTTTATGAGTACAGTGGTACCTCAGGTTAAGAACGTAATTCGTTCTGGAGGTCTGTTCTTAACCTGAGGTACCACTTTAGCTAATGGGGCCTCCTGCTGCCGCTGCGCCACTGCGACATGATTTCTGTTCTATTCCTCAAGCAAAGTTCTTAACCTGAGGTCCTATTTCTGGGTTAGCGGAGTCTGTAACCTGAAACGTCTGCAACCTGAAGCGTCTGTAACCCGAGGTACCACTGTACATCTACCTCACGGTTCACATTTGTGATCCGTGTCATTGCCTATTACTGTTTTACAGCATCTGAAAACTGTATACTTCATTATGAATCACCCTGTATATATTAAACCTTTGCCCAACTAATTTCTAAAGACCCCTCTACCTGAACTGCACACTTCCTCTCAACAAATTCAACTAAGGAAAATTTAACCTCTAGTAAACATCTTACATAAGGTTGCAACCTGAAACTTAAAGCAATGCCAAAATAAAAAAGGCAAGGCAGTAATTTATTCTCTGGTTTAAAATGCCAGTCTGGCAAGACACTGAAAAGGATATCAAAGCTTGGATTTGACTTTTTCAACATACAGAATAATTGCAAAGGAATTTTTTTATTGTAAGTTTATGATCTGTATTGCCATGAACATCCCCATACTAAAACGTTGATTTAAAATCCACTAAACACAGCAAGCATTTTTTGTTCCTTTTCTACTCCCCCAAGCTCTATGGAATAGCAATTCTGACAGGTTGAGTTCTTTCTGCTCTAGTACATTCGATTTCCTGAATGCCCCTCTCATCTCCAACACAGTCCAAAGTAGCAAGAAAACTATTGAGACTGTACATTTTCTGAAGTTTCAAGTATGTATTGTGGTTTAAGATTATAGCCCAACTTTCTTTAAAGCCCTCAAGGGAGCATTATACGGTAATGTTAAATAAATATACAAGAAACCGATTCAAAAACAAACACCACTAAAGAAAAATGCCTAGCAGTGTATACTAGAAGTGATTTTAATACGCTTGTACCATTTTACTTGGTTGTAAACTGTCCCGGTATGTATCTTTTTATGACAGGTGGTATATAAATGGTTTACAACAGATAAAACAATAATACAGTGGTACCTCGGGTTACATACACTTCAGGTTACATACGCTTCAGATTACACACTCCGCTAACCCAGAAATAGTGCTTCAGATTAAGAACTTTGCTTCAGGATGAGAATAGAAATCGTGCTCCGGCAGCGCGGCGGCAGCAGGAGGCCCCATTAGCTAAAGTGGTGCTTCAGGTTAAGAACAGTTTCAGGTTAAGAACGGACCTCCGGAACGAATTAAGTACTTAATCCGAGGTACCACTGTACTTGTATGCAATAATCAACAAATATCATACAATATAGTTACTTCATTTCTCCTGTCTATAAATAAGCAATACTTTGTATATTGTTCACTAATACTGAATGTGAAGCTTATTGACCGCATGTGTCTCCTTGCCAGTCTCTTAACTCCACATTTGGAGAAAATCATTTTCCTGTCTTATTACCTACACCCCAAGAGATATTTATCTAGAAATTCTACCTTGAATTGTTCTACTTAGTTTTGGCTGCTTCTCAACTATTTTCAGGTTCCAGGGACAACTACATCCATTTCCATTACCCCAGTCCTTTTAACATTGATTTGCATGCCCCCACTATCTGCACAGTGACAATGATAAATAACTGCTAACTAATAATAATGGTACAAATTTATTGCAAAATATTTCAGTATTCAATATTTCAGACTTTTTAGGCGTACTAAAAAGTAGAAGAAAAACAGAGCATTTATCTGTCAATTTTCTCAATGGGAATTTCCGACCGCCCACTGCGTCTCGGTTGTCAAACGTTTTGGAAGTCAAACAGTTTTCCAGAACAGGTTATGTTCGGCAACCAAGGTTCCACTGTATTTTAAAAAGAAAGGGGAACAGAAATAACTCTAGTATGGCCTTTGTATCCAATAGAATGTGCACACTTTGCATTTGTGCTTGATTAGCTGCACCATCATGGTAGAAGCAGCTGTTGGATTTAATTGCAGAAAAGCAAGTGTAATCCAAATGTAGAATTGGAACTGGGACATAAATAAATGCCACAAATAATTCCGTATTAAAACTGTAGTACTTAACAACAAACACAAGAGGTCTCCTTAACTATGTATTTCAGATGCTGCTTTATCTCCAGTTAGCACACCAACACCAAATATATATTCTGCAAGATTTTTTAAAAAAATACTGCACAGCATACCATTTGGTGAAATCTTAGAATTACATAAGAACTTGCTGAAGACTAGGGGTGCGGCAAAATTTGGTTCAGTTTGGATTTTACGATGAAGCTACCTAATTTACCTTTCAAGAAACAATATGTGAACCCAAATACAGCTGTCCTGTAAAATTCACGCTAAGTGTATATTAGGAGACAGTGTACAGTGGTGCCTCGCAAGACGAAATTAATTCGTTCCGCGAGTTTTTTCGTCTAGCGAATTTTTCATCTTGCGAAGCACGGTGTCGGAAAAGTTTTGGAAAAGCTTCAAAAATCACCAAAAACCTCAAAAAAGGCTACCACACCGCGTTCTATGAGTTGCTCCTTGAAGTCAAGTTGCAACTGTATTAACGGTGTTAAGAAAAAGGAAACAAACTTGCAAAAAACGCAAGACGTTTTCGTCTTGCGAAGCAAGCCCATAGGGAAATTCGTCTTGCGAAGCAGCTCAAAAACCGCAAAACCCTTTCGTCTAGCGAGTTTTTCGTCTTGCGAGGCATTCGTCTTGCGGGGCACCACTGTACATAAAAATGCACATACCCATGAAAATAACATGCAAAACACCTTATACTGTATCTTGAAAGGATGTATATATTAGTCAAAACTGTGTGCCAAATGTATTTATTAGGAGAAATGGACTGAAATGCTAATCTTTGTGGGAATGTTAAAAAAAAAGCAATCTGATGTGAAAATATGGTGAACTGAATTTAAGATCATGAGGAAGTTAAAATAGGCAAATTTTCCATCCCTTCTGAATGCACATGCCATATGATTACTATCACTTTAAATGAAACAGCAAATACAATATATAGGCTCCCTGTATTAGAGGTAGTGTGGAAATTTCAGTTCCATCAAGTTTTCCTGCACTAATATTCTGCAGTTTACACTCATCAACTAGACACTTACAGTCTTCAATCAGGTCACCATTTATTTATTTCTTGAAGTTTTAAAGCCATATGTCCGGATTTTCCTGGACATTTGATCTTACTTGTACTGTTAGGAAAACAGTCTGGTCTAATGGCAATTTACTTTGGAACACACTGCCTACTGATAGCTGGAATGCGCCATTGCTATACATAGTACATACCCTTCTGGGCACCTACTTAGAACATTTTTCTTTAGGCAAGCCTATCCAGGAATGTAGAAGTCACATGTGTTTTATCTCTTTATGTCTTGCCTAGAAGTTTTCTTACAATCAAGAAGTATGTGAATTATATTAGATGAATAAAAATTTCTGCTTGGCCTTCTCTCATCTTTTGCTCACAAAGTTTGTCCTACGGGAAGTGGGGGGGATATGGTTCGGTTGCTTTCATTTTTCTTTCTACATCTAGCGGGTGGCGCTGGGGACATGGGTGGCACTGTGGGTTAAACCAGAGAGCCTAGAGCTTGCCGAACAGAAGGTCGGCGGATCGAATCCCCGTGACGGGATGAGCTCCCGATGCTCGGTCCCTGCTCCTGCCAACCTAGCAGTTCGAAAGCACATCAAACTGTTCTTAACCTGAAGCACCTGAAACTGTTCTTAACCTGAAGCACCACTTTAGCTAATGGGGCCTCCTGCTGCTGCCGCGCCGCCGGAGCACGATTTCTGTTCTCATCCTGAAGCAAAGCTCTTAACCCGAGGTACTATTTCTGGGTTAGCGGAGTCTGTAACCTGAAGCGTATGTAACCTGAAGCGTATGTAACCCGAGGTACCACTGTACATCATCCCACTCACATTACAGGTTGATGCTGAACGTGACAACCAGCTCTCACATTTCCCAGATTTGTAGAGTTCGAAGGAACCCTAAGGGTCATCTAGTCCAACCCCCTGCAAAAAGCAATCTCTACTAAAGCATCGGAATTTTGTATCAGATACATATTTTTCCACACAGACCTTGAGAAGCAACAGAAAAATCTGTACAGACAGATGGCAAAGTGTGCTAATTTCACCACATAATCCCATCCGTAAACATCAGAAAGCTGTGCTTTTAAATATAGTCTGTCAGCATTCCAGCTTTACATAAATATACAACACAGAGAAAAAGGTTGTGTATGTTTTTCTGTATATCACAGCATAACTGAAAGGGACATCGGTATTCAGACCAGGAATGTAAAAATCAGGCAGCAAAGTTTCTTAAAGAAAAAGTTTTTATTTGGATTTTTGTCCGACAAAAAGCAAATAGGGTGCATTCAGGAAAATGAAGAATGCCCGCCCCCCCTTTGGGGCAGTCAACTTATATATCTTTCTGCAAAGCACAGTTCAGCCCCTTGGCATCCCTTTAGCCAATGATTGACAATTTCCTATGGTCATTGATACATATTCATTAAAGCTCAACCAATGAATAAATTTGGTGTGTCCTTTCGGTTCCAAGTTGCCTATTCCACTAGGTGGCGCTACTGGCTTATAAACTGCTTAACCTCTGTACTAGTTCCAGGAAGTGCCCCTGAACCCCCCGCTTCCAAGAAATGTCCTTGTGGTTTAGCAACTTCACACCTAAGCGTTATATCTGGAGCCTGGCGGTCAGCAAACATCCTGCTACTTGCCTTTGTCAGGGGTCGTTTCTCAGAAATGGCTTAACCTCAACTAGCAAACTTCCTGCAGGGGCAAGCTAGCTGCACCCACAAGCTTGCATGCTTGCTGCCTCTGCAAAAGGTGGCAAAGTGACAAACATGAGAAAGAGAAATAGTCTTTAGCTTTCTAAAATGGCTTTGTGCTTTTAGCTTTTAGATGGCCCTATAATATGGCTTCAGAGGTTCTTAGCCTGGCTCTCTATTGGTCATCCTGACCTTCACCCCTGCATTCCCCCCTTTCCATCACGAAAATGCTGACCGGTCACGGTTCTCCATTTTCGCTTGATGGACCTATAGGTGCAACATCATAGAGAGCCAGGATATAGGTACGTGTTGCTGCATTAACTGAGTGGCTTACCATTTGGCGTACAATCTGAATAAGGCAAGGCAAAAAACATGATAAGAATAATACGGTAACGAAGAGAAGTAAAATCACAAGCAAAATCTCTTTTAACCATGACCAACCTGGGAGCTAAGAACTAATTCAACTACATACACTGGGGAGACCTGCACCATCTAGACTAATTTTGTGGTACAAATCAGCCTGTAACACTCAGACCTGTTCAGGCTCTTAGCTACAGCTGTTGTCATATTCAGGAAGGTGTTTTCCCTCCCCCCGGTGGCCATCTGAGAGGTGAGAACCATCCGGAGGCGGGGTATGATCCACATCCTGATTCGAGGAATGTTCGGTGCCCCAGAACAAAGAACTGTACCACCAACACAGAAATACCACAAAAAGGGTAATACCACAAGCCAAAGGGATGGTGGCCCACGAAGGCCAGGTCATGTGGGCCTCTAACTCCTGGCCCTACTGAGGCGTGAACAGCGTCTACACACAAAACGTTCCCACTCTACACAGGGAAAAGTGGCCGCCTGGCACTGATACACTGTTAGGCCTCGGGAGCTATAGGGATGGCAATAGACTCTGTAAAGTTCAAAGGCTGGTCCTACTGGGTGGAGGTCACCTATGTGGTCTCTGACCAGGGCCTATGGAGGCTGAAGCCTGGGGTGGCAACCCTTATGCAGCCACAAGAATACCCTACCACATTCAAGGGTATTATGTGTGGAGTTACCAGGCCAGGTATTCTTCTGGGATTATGGGAGGCTCGAGCCACCACGACAACCACAGGTGGGGCTGCAGGATTTACTGGCACTTGTTCAGCAATTTCAATGTGAACCTGGTTCAGGCTCCCTCCCCTGCAATATTTGCATTAAGATGGGCTCCGTCCCATGCAACACCTGGATTAAGATTAGGACCTGGTCTACCAGATGGAGTTGGTACAGTGCTCTACCTCCCGATTGACAGTTGGTTACCCCCCCACAACAGCAAGAGCGGTCCAGAACTCGATAGATTTCGACTGTCTCTGCAACTTCCCGTAGGAGCAGTACCCATGTGCGCTGGACAGTGGTGTGGAAGAGAAGCCACAGTGGGGTAGTGGGATGTTTCAATACGGCAACCTCATCAAACCCCTGTTCCCAATAGCCAATGAGCACGCCATTTCTTACCACTGGCAAGACGAACCAGTCATAGCAGAGGTCCGCAGGCCAATAGGGTTGGTATGGCTCAGTGGGGTCAGGACAATAGGACATAGAGCAAAAAGGGCAGTAGGACATAGAGCAAATCAATACAGAACATAATAGAGAAAAGGGGAAAGTCCTTGTGAAAGTCCTTGTGATGATCAGTCGCAGGATCACGTTGCCCGTGGCCCAACGCGTTTCCGGTAGCGTCAGACACAAGGTGATGATCAGACGCGTGTGATGCACCCAGGGAATCACGTCGGCTACTCTCACCGCAGTTGGGATGGAGAGGAGGACGGTATACGGGCCTCGCCACTTAGGGATGAGGGGGTTGCGCTTCCACACTGTCACCCGGCTGGAACTTGTGGACGGCTCAGCGAGACTGCACGGTGTAGGCTCGAGGTAGTACCTGGAAAGGGAAGCAAACACACACGGGGACAGGAATTGCACTTGTTCCTGAGTGATGTGATCTCCCACCCGCCCCAAACTGGCGGGGATGTCTCAGACGAAAGGGGTGGCCTGCCATACAAAAGTTCAAAGGGTGATAGTCTCAGTCTCTTGGTTGGAGCGCTCTGAATCTGAAACAAGGCAATGGGCAGGACATCTATCCAGTGTAGTCCCGTCTCCTGGGTCAGCTTGGCCAAGTGGGTCTTCAAGGTGCGATTCATACGCTCAGGTTTTCCCAAACTCTGGGGTCTGTAGGCTGCGTGTAGCCTTCAGTTTATCTGCAGCGCCTTGCACACTTCTTGCACAACTTTATCAATGAAGGCAGGGCCATTGTCACTGCCAATACTTCTGGGGAGGCCAAATCGGGGTATGAGTTCATGTAACAGTTTCTTGGACACTTCACGAGGTATCTCTGTTCTAGTGGGGTATGCCTCTGTCAGGGTGCAGACAAGCACAAGCAGGTATTTGATGCCACTAGCTGGTGGTAGTTCAGTGAAGTCCACAATCAGGCTTTTCATAGGGGTAAAGCCCACGTGTTGTACACCCGGTGGGGGGAGGTGGCCTTGTCTGGGGGTGTTCTTGGCGCACAGGACACACCTCTGGGATATAGCAGCAACTAGTTGAGAAAGGTTAGTGATATAGAAAAGTCTCCCAAGGTGTGCTCTGGCAGCTGGACCCCCTAGATGAGTGGACTCGTGGTAATTCTTCACAATCACGGTAGCCAGATGTTGGGGCACAAAAACACGGTTTTCTGGTAGACGGAACCATCCCTCCTGGAGTGTTGCTCCTTCCTGGCGTGCCCACTGTTGCTCCTCCGGTGTGTAGCGTGGTTCCACATCGTCTGGAGTGAGTTGTGGGATGAGGGCTGCGTTGAGTGCTGGTGGAGGTTTCAAAGCTGCTTCACGAGCTGCGTTGTCTGCCTTCCGGTTGCCCCTAGTGACCATGTCCCGGCCTCTCCCATGGGCTTTGTAGTGCATCACGGCAATCTCTTCGGGACCCCATACTGCTTCCAGTAACGTCTCAACTTCTGGACATTAGCCTTGCATCCTGCTGCCAATTGCAGGGCAATGCCTTTTGCTGTTGGACTTCGCCTCAAAACACAAACAACTCTTGGAGACTTTGGCTTTCTTAGAGCTCTTGGAACGGCTTGCCTGCCTTGCACCCCCACTTCTGGGTGCTCTGCTGCCTGAGGAACAACTTATTGAAGCGTAGAAACAGCTTCCCAAAACAGCCTCAGCCCCCTCTGGGCTTGGTACTTTTTCTGGGCATTCTCTAGCCCCCTCTGGGCTTTCTGGGCGTCCCACAGCCCCTTCTGGGCTTCCAGCCCCCTCTGGTCTGGCTGCCACTGTGGCCTGACATGCTGTCTTCAGTGGCTGCCACGCTACCCAGGGCTTCCTCCCTTGGAGTATTGCCAACAGCCAAGAATCAACGCTGGCCCTTAAAATGACTAGGACCCTTTGGTCTCTCTAGAGCATCAGGCACGTCTGCTTCACAAGCTTCCACTGCGCCTGCAGACTTCTCAATGGGTTGGGCAAAGCCTGTTTCAGTCTGTGTACCCCTTATATTCCATAAGGGTGAGAACCGAATGGGGCACATTCACATGCATCTCCTGGCCAAACGTGAACTTGCCTGCTTCTTCCACTAGTGTGGCGGTGGCAGCGACAGACCACAGACAGGGTGGCCAGCCTTTCACTGTGGAATCTAATTGCTTGATAGTCTCAAAGGCTTCTTGTTGGGCCGGTCCCCACTCAAAGGGGTCTCTTTCTCTTCCTCTGGTAACTTCATTTAGAGGTTTTGCTAAAATACTGAAGCCTTGGATCAGGATTCTGCAAAAGCCTACTGCTCCACAACTTTAAGCTTGTCTTTTAGGGATATCCCAATCTCTGCCTTTCCTTGCAGTGACCTTTTGACAATTTCTAGATGGTCAGTATGTTCAGCAAGTTGTCTGGATAAATTAGCTAAATCTTCATCCCTTTCTTTTTGCATTTTGTAAAGTGAGCTGGGTGTGTGAATCTTTCACTGATTTCAGCTCATTCACAAAACTTTGTTCTTTGTTTTTCTTTTAATTTTAGTAACTTGTTCAATTTCTCCTTTACAGAGATATGTTCATCGACCTGGGATTTAAAATGGTCTGTTCCTCCTTACATTCTATTTCTGTTTCTTGCAATTTTTAGCTGATTTACTTATTTGTTCTTTAAGCAATTTAATTTGTGAGTCACACTCCATGAGTTTGTTGTTGTAAGTAACATCACAAGTCTTAATTGCAGAATGAAGATCTTTAACTGTTTGGCTAGTCTCTTTGTTTTGCCTAACAAATTCTTCATTCTCTTTTGTTTTACTAGCGTTTTTCAATTTTTTTTTTTCCTCAGCCAGTTCTGATTTTATTGCACTTAACTGTTCAGAAAGTTCTGAAAGCTTTCTGCCTCCACTGTTCACACCTTTGGTTTGTAGATCTTTCAGTAACTGGACTTCCCTTTCAGCCTTAGACAACACTATTTCCCTGTCTTGCATTTCATCCTCTTTGCACTTGATCTGACATTTCAGAATATTAATCTGCTCAGAATACACATTTGTATTTGAAATAATAGCAGAAATTTCTTTGTCTTTCTCAGCTAAAACCTCTCTGAGGTTGTCAAATTCTCTTCCATGCCTCTGGAGGTCTTGAATTAGTTAAGACCTCTCTTCTAAATGACTTGTGTTTAATCTATTAAGTCCTTCATTTGTCTGTTCAAGATCCTGTTACATTAATTCTATAACAGCATCCTGTTTCATGCTCTTTTCTTTTATTTTCCTCTGTTAATGCAGTAATAACTGCTTACTGTTCTGTACACTCTTCTCCATAAACACTGCACTTCTTCTGGACATCTTCCCTCTCCAAAACCTGACATGAGGGAGTGACTTTGCAATGTTCAGTCCTGCATTTCTTCAACCAGGGGGGGTGATTGTCATCTACCACCTTCAGCCAGTTGTCTATATAGGGAATCTGGTCAGGATGTCCCCCCTGGTCTATGCTGATTTTGGTCCTTCCTTGAAGTTGTTTAACATACATTGAAGGGGAATTACTGGACCTTTCAAGCCTTTCAAGCCTCCCCCCTCCCATTTTCAGTATGGCCCTGTACAGCGTCCCCACACCAAACACTCACACATTCATTTCGCAACTTTTCTCACCCAGGTGCGGTCGCCCGACTGGGAAATGGAGTACTTGTTGCTACGACCCCAGGGGAATGCCCCGGGGTAACACACATACATGCACAAAATGCCTCTCTCGTTGGACGCTTGCACGACACACTAACCACCCTGTGCCCCCCCTTTTTCTCTCCTTCCTAATACCAAAGCGTGGGTGGTTGTCAGGGGTCAACCCTTCTCCTTAATGCCACTGTCCACGCTGGAGATTTGATCAGGATCTCCCTTCTCCTTAATTAAAAGGAGGATTTCCTATCCCCTCAGGGCTTGTTGCCATGTACTCACCCCAGCCGGCTGTTCTCTGCCCTGTCCTCCCAACCTCGGCTCTTCAAATCCGTTGTCCTCTGTCCCAGGATACAGCAAGAGGGTCAAGTTGCCTTCTGCCCCCCTCCGAAGAAAAGGTTCGGTGTGCACGTGGAAGCCAGGAGGTCCGTTGGCCCTCCGCCATCTCTGCCCAGAGGTCAAGGGAGCTGCCTCCTGGTCTCTGAGGACACTTAAAGTCCTTCTGATCCGAGTCACTTTTGGCACCAGAAATGAAAGGGACATCGGTATTCAGACCAGGAATGTAAAAATCAGGCAGCAAAGTTTCTTAAAGAAAAAGTTTTTATTTGGATTTTTGTCCGACAAAAAGCAAATAGGGTGCATTCAGGAAAATGAAGAATGCCCGCCCCCCCTTTGGGGCAGTCAACTTATATATCTTTCTGCAAAGCACAGTTCAGCCCCTTGGCATCCCTTTAGCCAATGATTGACAATTTCCTATGGTCATTGATACATATTCATTAAAGCTCAACCAATGAATAAATTTGGTGTGTCCTTTCGGTTCCAAGTTGCCTATTCCACTAGGTGGCGCTACTGGCTTATAAACTGCTTAACCTCTGTACTAGTTCCAGGAAGTGCCCCTGAACCCCCCGCTTCCAAGAAATGTCCTTGTGGTTTAGCAACTTCACACCTAAGCGTTATATCTGGAGCCTGGCGGTCAGCAAACATCCTGCTACTTGCCTTTGTCAGGGGTCGTTTCTCAGAAATGGCTTAACCTCAACTAGCAAACTTCCTGCAGGGGCAAGCTAGCTGCACCCACAAGCTTGCATGCTTGCTGCCTCTGCAAAAGGTGGCAAAGTGACAAACATGAGAAAGAGAAATAGTCTTTAGCTTTCTAAAATGGCTTTGTGCTTTTAGCTTTTAGATGGCCCTATAATATGGCTTCAGAGGTTCTTAGCCTGGCTCTCTATTGGTCATCCTGACCTTCACCCCTGCATAACCAATATGAAAGTTAGCTGAAGCTTAGTCCATTTTTCATAAAGCAAGTTTCCAGGAAGGTACACCTCCAGTTTACTTCCTCCCTCTCCAAAATGGATGACCATAGGCTTGGGAGTCTGTCAGAGCTGCTGCTTTTGCAATCTATTCTAGCTTTCCTTTCACCTTCTCAATAAAGGGATGCCTTTGCAGCAAGCCAGCTTCCCGATTCATTCACACTCTCTTCTAGACATTTGATAGGTGTCATACTGCTAGGAGACAGCGTCCTAAAGTGAGACAGCTCCATTATACGCACTGGGAATTACTTCTGAGTATACATGTACAGGATAAATGAAAGAAGGTTTTATACTTCACTAGTTGGATTGAAAGGAGCAGATAGTATTATTTAGGATTAACTAGATCATAAATTATTAAACTGTTTGCTCCCAGGGCCGACTAAGATGGCTGACAATGACTGAGGCCCAGGAGTCACAAAATGGTGGTGCAGGGACAGAAGAAGTTACAAAATGGTGGCAAGGCAGAGTTTGGCACAAGGAGCTGGCAATCACTTGCATGATTTTCTACTGGTATCAAATCAATCTTTGGAAATGGCTATTTTTTACCTCAGCATTTTCCTTGCAGCAAGGAATCCACTACGTCAGTTTTCCTCGTGCTAAATACAGGCACTTTTTCTGGTGGCATTGGGAAAGCTGATCCAGCTTTAAGCGCGGAAAGCTTTTGCTTTTATATTTACATATTTCCACCTAGTCTCTCAAAAATATTTTACACATCTCTTGTGGTTTCTTCTCCCATTTTCTCTTCCATGGCCAGGTACATTCACTTTTTTGTCCTGTTTCTTCTGATATTCCCCTTTTCCATTCCCGGTTTGTCAGTTGTTGATTATGTTATATGTTAGCCTTTTACCTCACTTTCTAACTTCCTTCCACATCTCCTCAGTTCCTCTTCCCTTAACGGAGGAAGACATTTTCCTCCTCTCCCCCGCCAACTTCTCTGTCTCCCCGGCCCCATTATCTCAGCATGTAAGAAATTATGGGTGCTGGCACGGGTATGTTGAACACATTTAGTGAAAGGTTTTATTCAAAAACAAGCTTCTGTATCGTGTATTTGTACATTAACAGATATTTTAGGCTATGTATATTCTGGTGGGAGTGTTTTCCTGCAGGAGGGGAGTTGACACACAAAAAATAAAAAGCACCTTTAAGGACAATCAGAGATGAAGGAGAAGAACGTTTGGAGGGGCTTACGACCTTGCAGCCGAGGGATGGGGGGAAACGGTTGTGGGAAAAGCATCCATGTTGAAAGAATAGTAACTCTGGCCAGAGCATAAGAGATTACATTTACTGCTGGAATATCATCTTGGCTGTGAGTCCTGCAAGCCCTGCTCCCTGCCTTCTTCCAACTGTCCTGGGACTGACCCCAGGTACAAATGATGAGGCTGCTGAACAGACTCTGGGTGGGGGCATTGCTTAGGGATTTTTGTAGAGGGGGTGTTATTGTGGCTGTTATTGATATTAATTTGTGTAGGTTTTTTTGTAGCTTTATTTATGTGGAATTTTTTCAGTTTGGTTGTGTACTTTTTGATGTTTTAATGATCCCTTATGGCTACTTTTGCTGTATTTTGAATTGTGCATTTCTTTTCATGGCATAAGCCACCTGGAGCATGGCTATTAACCGTGGAAAGGTGGCATGCAAATAAAATGACATATGTATGTACCGGTATGTATGTTTACTGCTAGGAGACCTATTCCTGCAGCCCTATTCCTTCCTAACAGGGAGAAAACTCTATTATACACATTGGGACTTCTAATTATATATGTACAGGATTGTGCTGTAATGTTACAGGAAATACAACTGACTGTATTACTACATTATAAATCCACCCTTCCTACAAGGATGATGAATGGGTGACAATATTTACAGAAGCAATATATAAACTGTGCTGATCTCTGTAAACAAAAAATACACAATGAATAAATACACTACATAATTTATCTCAGTAATCCTCAAATTCTGTAGCACAGAACATCTTTAGTATATATAACTGATAACTCTATGTCCACTTTGGCAAAACAAAAAACAAAAATACCACAACCAAAGCATAAACAAACCCAAGGACAGGGAACCTGCAGTTCTTCCAGATGTTTCTGGACTACAACTCATATCATCCCTGCTCATTGGCCATGATGGTTGCGGCAGGTGAGTGTTGAAGTTCATCAGCATTTTGAGGGCCACAGATCCCCCATTCCTACTTTAAATTGTTAAAGTAAGAACTTGGCTGTAGAAGGATTCCCGCCACCGCTACCCCCCATAGAAAGGTTTAAGGAGATTGCTGGATTTTGACCATAATAAATTTGTGCAGCCTTTTTTCAGTTAGAATATCAAAGTGAAGCACTGCTGTCAAGCACACAACTTCTCACTGGCAGGCTGCAGTGTGTGTGTGGATTCAGTCCACCTAACTCCATGCTTTTAAGATACTGACACACTTCATCTGAAAAGGTGTATTTCACAGCTGAAGGAAAGTGACCTTCATGAACAGTATTTTAAAAACTGTAAGGATGCAACTTGAGAAGTGTGCATTCATATATTGTTCACGCACACACACATATATCTATATTATACATATATGTTATTATCATGCTATTACAGAATCAGAAGCAAACTTTGGTTATTGGATGGTATGTGGAAGTATAATGTATACAGAGTAGGAATTAAAATAAACACAACGTGCAAACTTTTAAAAATATATGAATGAAGCTTTTATACTTCACTAGTTGGATTAAAAGGAGCAGATAGTATTATTTAGGATTAACTAGATCATAAATTATTAAACTGTTTTCTCCCAGGGCCGACTAAGATGGCTGACAATGACTTAGGCCCAGCAGTCACAAAATGGTGGTGCGGGGACAGAAGAAGTTACAAAATGGTGGCAAGGCGGAGTTTGGCACAAGGAGCTGCCAATCACTTGCATGATTTTCTACTGGTATCAAATCAATCTTTTTAAATGGCTATTTTTTACCTCAGCCCACTACGTCAGTTTTCCTCGTGCTAAATACAGGCACTTTTTCTGGTGGCTTTGGGAAAGCTGATCCAGCTTTAAGCGCGGAAAGCTTTTGCTTTTATATTTCCGTATTTCCACCCAGTCTCTCAAAAATATTTTACGCATCTCTTGTGCTTTTTTCTCCCGTTTCCTCTTCCATGGCCAGGTACATTCACTTTTTTGTCCTGTTTCTTCTGATATCCCCCCCTTTTCCATTCCCGGTTTGTCTGTTGTTATGTTATATATTAGCCTTTTATCTCACTTTCTAACTTCCTTCCACATCTCCTCAGTTCCTCTTCCCTTAGCAGAGGTAGACATTTCCCTCCTCTCCCCTGCCAACTTTGTTTTCCCTACCCCGTTATCTCAGCATGGAAGGAGTTTTGGGTGCTGGCATGGGTATATTGAACACATTTAGTGAAGGATTTCATTTAAAAACAAGCTTTTGTACAGGGTGGATAAAAATCAATGATTTAAATTTTAAAAGATCAGATTTTTTATTTAAATCGGATTTTTTAAAATTTAAATCGGATTTTTAAAATAAAATGCTTTTGGAGGAAAAATCTTTCTAAAGATATTTTTCTGTTTAAGTTACAGTATAGTCCAAAGGCTATAATGGAAATAAGGATTTGTTTTAAGTTTTTCATGTGTGCTAAAACTCAGTCTAAGTTTGTTTGTTTTTTAAGTTCAACCACATCAGTTAACAAACATGGATACATATGCTATAATATTATTGTTTAAGTTAAATAAATTGTTTAAATTGTTGTTAAGGAAATGATTATTTTTCTCCTTCCAAAAATGTACAAATATAAAGTTAACTTATTAAACCTCACAATAATTTCATAATTATCTGCCTAGTATAACTCAGTGATTTTTTTATATAAGTGTAAAAACTACTCTGAAAATTTATTATTCAAGAAATGAAACCTTCACCTGGTTGTAAATATTAAGATTAAACCAGCAAGAATGAGTATTTCTGTAAAAAAAAATTATGTAAATCAAGCATAGCTGTCAACTTTTCCCATTTTTTAAGGGGATTCCCTTATTCCGAATAGGATTCCTCGCAAGAAAAGGGAAAAGTTGACAGCTATGAAATCAAGTCTTACTGACTAGTAATTTAAATCAAATCCACCCTGCTTTTGTAACATGTATTTGTACATTAACAGATATTTTAGGCTATATATTTTCTGGTGGGAGTGTTTTCCTGCAGGAGCGGATTTGACAGGGGGGGGGGGGAAGGCACCTTTAAGGACAATCAAAGATGAGGGAGAAGAATGTTTGGAGGGGATTTTGACCGTTGCAGCAGAGGGATGGGGGGAAATGGTTGGGAAGAAAGCATCCATGTTTAAAGAGTAGTAATTCTGGCCAGAGAATAAGGGATTACATTTACTGCTGGAATATCATCTTGGCTGTGAGTCGTGGAAGGCCTGCTCCCTGCCTTCTTCCTCCCTTCCTTTTTTTTAAATAAACATTTTTATTCGATTTTCCAATACAAATTAATTTTTTAAAAATTCATATACATATTCATATACAGAGATTCCCCCAAATCTCAGGACTAACTCCCACCCCTCCCTGGACCCCCATTTTAAACATCTTAAACTGCATCATCTTCCAGACTCTAGTATATCAATCGATATTTCCCATGGTAATTTTTACACTACAAGTGAAATCAAAATCCTGCTAATGTTTCCATCTGCTTACAGTGGTTTTTATGTAAACATTTTTATTTGATCTCCCTGCCTTCTTCCAACTCTCCGGGTGGGCATGGCACTGACTGATGATGAGGCTGCTGAACAGACTCTGGGTGGGGGCATTGTTAGCTGCCCTAAGCCCAACTTCAGCTGAGGAGGGCAGGGTATAAATAAAAGTTTATTTATTATTATTATTGCTTAGGGTTTTTTGCTGAGGGGGTGTTATTGTTGCTGTTATTGATATTAATTTGTGTAGTTTTATTTTGTACCTTTATGATGATTTATGTGGAAATCCTTTGGTTTGGTTGTGTACTTTTTGATGTTTTATTTATACCTTATGACTACTTTTGCTGTATTTTGAATTGTGCATTTCTTTTCATGGCTTAAGCCACCTGGAGCATGGCTATTAACCGTGGAAAGGTGGCATGCAAATAAAATGATGTACGTATGTATGTTTGCACTGGCGACTCACAGAAATCCTCTCAAGGTGAAGTTTTAATTAAATGGTAATTCTGTATCTTGGCTTTATCAGCACGGGTGTGTGTGTCATATGGTATAATGCTTCTTCATTTATTTATTTTTTAATCGGTTCACATAGAAAATTGCCATGTCAGGAAGAAGACTAGGTTTTAACTACTGTATTTCCCTGGCACCCACTTTTCTATTTACAGGGATTTCCATTATTACTGAGGAGCACTCAGACATCTGAACCCCCACCTGAAATAGTACTGCTCAGATACAGTTTTATTGAGAATGGGGCTTAAGTGGCTTTGCAAATCTGTCAACATTGACTGTGAATTGTTGGAAACATAGTTAGGAAAGAAAGGAGCACCAAGCTGAGAAAAGGCAACAAAAGGGTTGAAGGCTGCATTCTTCTAGAGTTGGTTTTAAAACAAACATGATGCCAAGGAGCTGAGTCTTAATTCATTAGCATCATTTAGTGAACATTAGCGTAGCTGTTGTTATATAAGGCCAGGGCTTTACAAGTCTTGGTGAAATGTCATTGTATAAGCTAAAGAAAAGATCTGCTGGTGTCGCTATACTAGCTCAGGACAGCCTCTAGTAGTGGCACAGAGACTAGCAAGCACAGCTGCACTTGCAGTTCTCTCCCATATATATGAATAGCAAAGCCTAAGAAAACATCCAAGACAGCACAAAACAATACGGAGATCATTAACATTATATTTATTTATATTCCAGCTTCATACAAACTGGATAGAAGCATAAACATAGTACATTTCTACCATTTTCAACAAAAATATATAACCAATATGTACAATTATTGTATTAAAAATACAAAAGGGATACAGACTCCACCAATGTCTTTCTAAAAGACATACAGGTACAAGTAGTATCAAAAGTATGAGGAAATCACCAGTTAGTTGTACATTCTGCACTTGACATCACAGAGTGAACTGAGATTAGCAGTCCTATGGTCTACAATTACTTAATGCCTATATAACATTTGTGCAACTTGTGATACAGCTAGGTTTGTTCTGTCTTGCTATATGCACATGTGGTCCATACCCTATATAATGAAACTGGCAAATGCATATTACATGTAAAATTACAAATGTATAATTGACAATGTGATATATGAGCAAATAAGACAAAAGCCATGAATACAGGAGAAAGAGAATAATTAAATAAAGCACTGACATAATTCAATACAGTGAAAAAACACTGCAATTTGATCTTTAGAAGTTGAAGTTATTTACGTTTATCTACTGATCAATATGATCAGCTGAGTTCAATGAAAAAAATTCCAAGACCAGCAGTTCCTCACATCTGAGTACTGCTCAGATTGGCAGCCTTCACTTTTCCGGAGTCTGTGCAAAACCAACACAAAAACAGAAAGTAGGGGGTGTCATTTCATTTCAGTCACTCAAGGATTAATAGCAGCTGTGAGCATGTGATTGCTACCCGATTGGCCTTCTCTATACATGCAGTGTTCCATAAAAGTAATCCACAGTTGTGAATATTTTTGTACTGCTAAGGCTGATAGATCTTCAGAGATTGCTCCTCTTTATAAAAAGGTTGTATCACTTCCTAATGCAAAGCCAATAAAAAGAGCCTATTACATCACTATTAAGGGTTGGCATTAGTTGCAGTGTCCTGCATTGCCTTAA
Organism: Podarcis bocagei; assembly: GCF_964188305.1. Lineage (NCBI taxonomy): Eukaryota > Metazoa > Chordata > Lepidosauria > Squamata > Lacertidae > Podarcis > Podarcis bocagei. The sequence goes on from NC_138134.1 coordinate 37,571,709, forward strand.
CTGTAGTATTATCCTCATAATTTGTGTGTGACAACTGTTAGCGTATTACAAGGATGATAAAAAGGAAAAAAATATTTGAAGTAAAAGATGGAATTGCCATTTGTCAAAGTGCGACAAATGTTTTTATTCACCATTCTGTATTCCTCAAGGCACAGGAAAGGGATGCAAAATGGATTTGCATCTATTAAAACGCAAGACTAATTGCCCTGCATCATTATAGATGCAAATTAGCAATACCAGCAATTCCAAAACTGATCAACTGTGCTCCGAATGTAGAACACTAAAAATGAAGGTTGAAGGTCAATGAAAGGCCGAATCCTCCCTATAGACCACCCTTACTTAGATACACTATAGCTTTTTAAAAACCGCTTCTTAAAAAGTACAAAATAATACTGAAATTATGCAGGTGTAACTCCCCCCCCCAATACAACATTTAGAGTAGCAACAAAGGCATTGTAAACAAGCAAACAAGCACTGTGTACTTGAAGGAATTCAACATGTTTCTCTTAGTAGGGTAAAGGCCAAATGTAGCTTGTCAACTAGTTGATTTCATTATCCCAATGAGGTGAAGTGCACGGATTGTGATCAGCGGCAGGGCATGACCCGGTGGTGCCTGGGGTGGGTGGGAGCGTGCCACACAATGGGGAAAGGGCACGCCGTGGGGTGGAGTATGCCGTCGGAATGACTGCGTCCTTCTCAGCCGTCCTTCCTCGGATCTTAATCACAATCAGAGGCGTAGAGTGAGGGGTGCTGGGGGGGTGCATCGCCCCAGGTGCAATTTTGTGAGGGGGGTGCTGGGTGCCAGAGCTGCTGCATCCTTCTCAGCTGCAGGGCATTAACTTCACAGTATTTCACATGCAGGGGAGAGATGTGGCAGCTTCGTGCACCAACCCCACACTGCTTTTGTGGGAATTGTGGGACCTGTAGGGCACTCAAGCCACTGCGTCCCCCTCAGCCACCCTTTGGCTGGAGGGCACCCAGAAGAGATGTGGCAGCTTGGGCACCCTGTAAAAGCAGTGAGAGGCTGCAAGAGCAGTGTGGAGCCAGCGCATGGAGCCGCCACATCTCTCCCTTGCATGTGAAATACTGTGAAGAAATTGTCCTGGCACTTTTCAAACTGTGTTGCTTGAAATGCACAGTTCAGCATTTTCCCCAGCTACCACTGTTGCCGTCTTCCACATCACAGTATCATTTATATTACAGCTGTATGAGAGGACTAAAAAATTCTAAATAGGCCAAGGCTTTACAACCGAAAGAGGGTATCTCTTCTCCATCATTGAACCAGCCAGAAATACACGTCAGCATTTTTCTTAGTTGGGAATCAAAACGTGTACTTCCAACATCTACACGTCACAATGAATAACTGACTGTACTTCCCCAATGCCTGGAAGCATTTACAACCTTCCTCAGATCTTAATCACAATTACAGGCGTAGGTTGGGGCATGCTGGGGGGGACATCACCCCAGGTGCAGTCTTGGGAGGGGGCCACAGGGTGCCAGAGCTGCTGAATCCTTCACAGTTGGAGAGACGCAGCAGCTCCGTGTGCCGGCCCCACACTGCTTTTGAGGGCAGTGCAGGACCTGCAGGGTGCCCAAGCCACCGCATCTCTTCTGGGTGCCCTTTAGCTGGAGGGTGGCTATGGGGAACACTGAGGGTCCCACGTTGCCTGCAAAAGCAGTGCGGGGCCAGCACATAAAGCCACCGCACCCCTCTGGCTGAGAAGGAAGCAGAAGCTCTGGTGCCCTCTGCGCCGCTCCCCCCCCCCCAACAGTTCCCCCTCCACTATACCTCTGAATGTGATTAAAAACTGCTTCCAGGCATTTGAGAAGTTCAGTCAGTTATTCATTGTGATGCGTAGATGTTGGAAGTTAGAATGGTACTGTGATGTGGCAGACAGCAACGCTGGGAAACCGCTGCAATGTGCATTTCAAGCAACGCAGTTTGAAAAGAGGCAGGGCAATTTCTTCACAGTATTTCACATGCAAGGGAAGAAGAGTGCGGGAGGAAGGGGGAGAAGCCCCATGCTGCTTTAAGGCAGGGAAGGAGGCAAACAGGTCCACCATCCTTTAGAGTTCCAAGGCTCCTATACTAGGGGCGTCGTCTTGTGCTCTCCTTTAAGTTGGCTCACGCAGGATCCAGAAAGCCCCAGTTCTTAGACGGCAGAGACTTGCTCATCTTCTGCAAACACAACAGGATAGGAGGTAAATACATCTCAAGGTATTTAGAACTAAAATAGCCAATGTATTTATATGTTAGGCTTGTTCACTTGTAACACTAAACCCATAGTGTAGCATGCACATTCGCTCTCCATGCCCTCTCCTGTGCAGCCAGGATCAGGAAAAGGTGGTAAATACCAGCCATGAATTCTGGCTAGTTGGTACATAGGAATCAGATATTAGAGTTTAACTAACCAAAGTATGTTTTAAAACAAGCCAGTTTCATAACCTAAGGTTTTAAAGTTGGTCTGTTTAGAACAGGGCTGGCAAACCTGTGGCATACTGACTAATCTTGACCCACAAGGCCATTTCCCACACCCACTTGTCCATCAGCTAGTATCACTGAGTGAAATCAGCTGCTTATTACAAGGGCAAAGTACCTCCCTCTGTTATCTGTTTCAACAGCATGTTCACCTGGTGAGCAGAGAGTTATAGGATCTGGCTGGTAACAGGCATACTCAGCCAAAGCCCTGCAGTACACTTTAAACCACTGGTTGGGCTGTTTGCAAAAGGGCTTTCAAATATCTGTTCATGGTGCTCTGAAGTCCCAAAAGTGCAGGCTTCAAAGCACAATGCTACCTGATGCCCTTATGACATCAGGTGATTGACAAGTGGACAGCACTACGCACATGTTAAATTACACCCTCCAGGGGTGGGGAGATAAAGATTTGGTCTACCAGTCAGAAAAATGTCCCCAACCCACTTTAGAAATTAGCCAGAGTCTGTTTTGAGCTCTAATCTCTAGTTGATCAGTAATAAGTCAGGTTTCTTTAACACTGGAAGTAAATACTAGCAAAAGCCTTCTCAGGCTGTCCAGCAGAAGCTGAAGGGGTGAAGCAAGAGCCTTTGTTTGAGTTTATGTACATAGTGCTAAACCACAATTTTACTTTTGCATGTGAACCAGCTACTGTGTTTACATCTCTCTCAAGTAAATACTGAACCTTATGTTTCTTTCAGCATGGTTCTTCCATTTACCCTTTAGATTAAAATACCATTTGGCTGCTTTGCCATCTCCACTTTAATTTTACCAAATCAGACTGTTTTTAACATTCAACTCAGTAAATGTTTACACCTTTGCTACAAACATTACACGGCCCTGCACTTGACTCAATATTAAGTTAAAATCCTGAGAGCATTGATGTGCTGCAGAGGAAGTGCAAACTTTACAGCTTTTTAGTCTACAAAGTATTTGAAGACTTCTTGGATTTTACACCAAAAGAAGAATTCTGCCCATGGAAAATCCTCCCTCTTAGAACCAAGATATATAAAAAAATTAAAAAATCAATAAATGTTTGGATGAGCTGCCAGCACTTCTGTCATAAGAACAAGAAACAAAGCCAGAAACACTTCTGAGCTCAGAGCTGGATAAAAGTACACGCCCTCTCTTGCACCTGCATAAACTCTTCTGGATGCAAAAGAACTTATGGAAACGAACCCTTAACTTATTATTTTCAAAATGTTATAAGATGTTTACCATCCTCCTCTGTGGAAAACCCTTGAGACTGATAGTGAACCAGATGTGGGTCTGACTCATTTGGTTTGTGCCACTGAGGTTTGCCCACAGGCCTGCTAGATGGAGGACCCTGTGGTTGCTGCTGTGAAGCTGAAGTCCCAGGGGCTTCACTTGACCGTGCCACCATCCTAGACCTCTGAAGTGCCACGTTGTAATCCGGAGGTTTTCGGGCTGGGTGGGAAACTCCTTCAGCAAAGTCAGCAATAGGTATTCCTACATAACCAGGCGGGGTTGGTGGTGGTTCACGATAGCGGCCCTCTTTTCGAGCTGCAGTAAAATAGTGCATCATCAGCAATGATAATCATTTACATATATTTGTTACAACTACTATCTATGCCTGTACTTAGTTCTATTATGTCATAATCCTGGTAGCTCTGATGTGCTTCCAAGGGAGTTCAACAACTTGGCATTAAAAACAACCACAGTATGGACATGAGGCAGCCCAAAAGTAAAGGCATTTACATTTCACTGAGTCCAAATGGGAGTTGAGCACATTCTTAAAACTTTCCCATTCAAATCAATGGAATCCAAAACTGCTTAATTCTGGCTGGATTATACAGGCACAGCCATACCAAATACCTATACACCTACATATTAATTTTATATATATTATGCAATTAAAAACATAGACATAAGCAAAGCTACAAAGAAAAAGAACAAGTGAAATAGAAGATAACTAATACAAAACCTGAGCCAATTATAGAAAGCAGCTTGTGATAACACTTAAATTATGTATATAGGGCATGGTGACATCTTGAAAAAGAATCTCAAACTTAGATTTGTAAAGAACACAGTTGATAAAAAGGCACTGTGAAGCATAGACAATATATGACTGCTTTCATCTTCTAGCAAAAAAAGAGAAATAGCACTAACCCACTTTGCATATTGAAGTATATACAGTTCTCTCACTTGAGGTGATATTCTGACAAGATTCATGTTTTGCCTAATTCTCTCAGCACAGTTAAATAAAAATAAAAAGTATTTATAGTTCAAATAATAAAGCACATATATTGTGCTCAGGTTCGGAGTTCTGTACTCCTTCCTTACGCATCATTAATATACTTTTAAATGCCTATATTGTCTTTCCAAAAAGAAGTCATCCAAGATGGTTCACAAAACAATATAAAGAATAAATACATGAATTAGCTGTAATAAGTGAGAAGGAATCTTAAAATCCAGGAAGTAAAATATTTAAGATAAGCCAAAGAAATGTGCTCCCTATTATGTTGACTGGAGAAGAGGGGGCATGGCAAAAATACTCAACAACCTAAGAGTGAGGGCAGGAAGATCATTATGTGATCATGTAATCATGCAGCCCAGGGATGTGAATTTCAGGACAAGGGGCTAAATGCAGTCCTTTGGACCATTCTAGTCAACCCTTGGCCACACACCTCACTGGTTCTGCTCCATACCCATCCTCTGAATGCCTTTGCTGATTAACTGTGATAATGTTTCTCGCTTGCTGCATACATGTATGTGTAAAAATGAAGTAGCCACTGTTGTTGATTACTGAATCATTTTGGTTTGTGGATATAGCTGATGAGTGCTCGAAACGTCAGAGAGAAAGAATAATGTGAAGTCAAGGGATTACCCATGAAGAATATATCCCAGGGACCACCAGTCTATTTAGCCAGTGTCAGGGGGACATTTCCCTTTTCCCATATTTCTGTTGAAGGTTGTGGGGTTCCCCTTGTCACTCTACACACCAGAATCTGTGACATATGCAAACTGGCAGAAAAAAGTGTGCTGTCAGGAACGAAACATAGGAAAAAGCCTGCATTTCCTAAGGCAGGTTATTTGCCCATCCAGTTCAGTTTTATTGCTAACTGGCAGCAGCTCTCCAGGGTTTCAGACAGGAGTCTTTTGTCAGCCCAGATGCCGACAACTGAACCTGGACCTTTTGCGTGCAATGCAGTGCTCCACTCCAGATCTACAGCCCTTTCCCATTTATATCCTGAAATCCTATAGCAAGATTTATTCAAATCCTTTTATCTCCTGCTCTCTAACACCAGCATCTCCACCTTTTTATATCCCTAGACAAGTTTAAATCTGCATTAGTAATTGAGGCATAGAAGGAAATTGTGCTAAACAACAAATTGCAGTTGTTCCTGATGGAGGTATAGGGCAGAGCACACTAGGGCTATATTATTGACATACACAAAGAGAGAAAACTGTACCCCCATATTATAAGACATTGGACTAAGCATATTAACAAACTAGAAAGGAAAAGAAAACCAGAGTTTATGTTAATGACTGAAATGTGGGCAGTTCTGAGGCAAGATAAAAAAATAATAACTAAAAAATAACAATGGAATATCTGCAGGAGGAAGCATCACTTCAGCACAAAAGGCTTTACGGAAAAAGCAAAACACAAGTTAAGACTATGAGCTGGCTATATGTTTTGCTCAAAAAAAGATTAAGGAAAAATATTTGTAAAATAAATTCATATTTATAGCAAATATGTAGGATACTTTGTGGTAGACAAAGGTAAACTTACCAATAAGACCCTTTGTATTACTTGTTGACACAGCTATATGAGCTGGCATGGGAACTGGCTTTGAATCCTCTGCTGTCATAGATGTTATGCTACTGGTTTCAGCTTCAATTGACACATCCTTCCCACCCCTCCGTTTTATGGTACCTGTATCACCTTCAGAGTCCTCTCCCCAGTAGCCTGTGGAGGATGCCCAGCTTGCTCTGGACTGTGCTTGATCAAGGCCCTCCCTACCTTGACTCTGCCTGCCATACTTTGTGCCATGATCGGAGAACATCATCGGGTCCATGTGGCTGCCTGAGGCCCACAGTCCTGCCCCATCGCCTGAACTATCGAAATGAGCATGTCCAAAAGGAAGAATCTCCCAACTTCGCTGGTGCTGTATTGTCTGTATGTTGTCATGGGAACCACTTGAACAAGAAGTCCAGCTGCCACGGCCACTATCCGCTGCATCAAGTGATGCTCGATCTCCCTGATCCTGTGACAGCTCCTCAGTGCTAGGAGAAGAAAGCATGGTTGCCCCAGCATACAAGCCTCTATTCTCTGACAGTGGTGGGTAGTAGCTAGAAGAACACAGGAACAAAATAATTAATAGGCATAAAGCAACAATGTTGCCACTAGCAATTAGAATATCAAACCGCAGTAACAATTTGCACAAAGCATTTTGTTCAATTTGTAGTACAGATCAGTTAACTCTAAAGATGTCTGTGCTCAAATTCACATGCTTCAATAGCTGCCAAATATACGTCTAATGAAATTATTATGATACTTTGTGCACCAACTGAACACTAGATCAGAAGCATCATTGGGTGTTTTTCAAAGATTTTTCAAATTGTGAATCTGGTAAGAGTATTAGGAGCATGCATTTTCCCCATTCTTCCCCTATTATCTCTTGGAGATGCAGATATATCATCTAATACTTATCAAAACAATTGGGGAAAAGATTTAGGACATTAGTCACTAAACACTGTCTGGAATTGGATATGACAAAATGTCCCTCAACAAAAAATCAGTGCACATTTAAATGAAACTTTTTACAAGTTCATTTTTCTTTGGTGCTTAGAGGTCTCTTGGTATCTTAAATGGTGAATTCAGCCCTTTAATATTTAGTGAAAGAATTTGCATTGTATTCTATCTATGGTAGTTTAAAAACAACTTTTCCCAAATATTGATTCCTTAATTTTGAGAATTATATAAATGTAGTCCCCAGCACTAACATTTTCTAGATTTCCAATTTAACATACTAATTTGCACTGTCACCTCCTCTCTCCTTTCCCCTTATTGACAATAATTTACTTTTCTTTGTTCTTCTTGATGCAGTGCTTCTCGAGTCCCACTTGCTGATTCAAGTTGTATTTATTATCTTCATTATTCTGTTTTTATATTTGATAAGTTTAAGTGTTTTCCTTTCCAGTATCTGAACTAAATATTCCTTCCATCTGTTATTATCTTTGATTAGCTAATGTTTTAACCACAGTTTCTTATTCAACAAGATAAGTAGTTTAAATGAGGTCCCCCATTGATATTTTGTTAATTTTTGCCTAAGAAGTAGTGTGAGAAACTTGAATTCCATGATTTTACTTGAAATATCTGGGTGCATATCAGCTAGGATTTTAAACAGATTTCCAATTAAAATAAATTTCCCGCCTGTGCTGCAAGTTGCAGCTTCTTTTAAACTAATAAATGTAACCAAGATGTCTCTCAAGCATTCACTAAACACCAACTCAAAAACGAGGGACCATTCTATTTTTAGATCCTATTCTAAAAGACACCTCAGTCCAAGCTGATCAAAGTTTGTCCAAATGTACATAATTACACAAGCATTCTTTTAAGAAGACTACTAGGTTTCCCCTCTCCATTCCTTCTGGGAGACCCCTACATTTAAAAATAAATAACAGGATATTTTGGAAAGATTGGGCCAAGAAAGCATTATGCATTATGGGACATGGGTTGGCAGTGTTTTGCTTTTCCTTTAAAGGCAGAGTCACTCAAGTGATGCCTTGTAACAGAATACATGTTCCTAAAATCTGCTCATGAAAGAAAAAGCATCTACAGCTCTAGAGTAGGCTTTTAATAAATGTAATTACACTGACATGTACTACCTACCCTATGCTGTACTGATCTGGTTCAATTATGGCTCTTCGGTCAATCCTGCCCACTCCAAGGTTAGTCTCCACAATGCTGACAGAGTGCCTCTGCCTCCTGTCATCATGTAGTGATACTGGCATGGAGTCAAATGAAGAATTGCTGACAATGCTGGATCTGGAAGAAATTTCACTGTGACCAGAGTCTGAAAAGTTATCCACGGTACCACTGGGAGCCAGAGTATAACCTGTACAGGGAAGAGTGATTATAACAATTTTCATTATAAAATTTTCAGCATTTGTATAAATATTCAAATTATGCAGCCCCTGTACCAAAATAACTTTTTAAATTGTTGTTTTAAATCTGAGAACAAATAATTTATAAGGGGGTATTTATAGTATCATCTTATTTTTAAGATAGAGAATTTGGGGGGAGAAAACATTAACAGATGATAATTTAAAGATCAAAAAAAAAATTTTACTTGAAGTTTCAATATCTAACTAACATGATTCAAATGGGTTCTACACTGTATGCCTTTGCCATCCATTGGGATAAAATTTGATTAGAGAAAACCAACCATATCCCTGGAAAAGCCCACAGCAATCCAATTATAGGAATCTAATTTTGCTTAACGTGAAATAAATTTGGGGGGTGGGGCGTGCTGCCACACATATGAACAATGGTAAACATGCTTGGTTCCACAGCCAGGATTGATGCATAAGGGAAACATAAATGTGGTCTCATTTGTATAGGAAGCTTCATCATAATTCCAAAAAGAAAATACTTTGCATGAAGATTTTTATTCCACACAAATTGTCTTCATCGTGATACCCATATACATTTCTACCCATCCCTGATACTGTGGGAGGCTGCATACATGAATGGTTTCAGCAAATAGGGGTGAACAACTAATATTCAATATCATTATGGTTCTTGGCACTTGGATATGGGGATCGTTAAGCTGCTTTATCTCCTTTCCCAACTGCATCTGAGAAGGCAGGAACATAGGAAGCTGGTTGTGCCGAGTTAGGCTGCGGGTTCATTTAGCTCAGTATGCCTGCACTCAGTATTGACTTGTACTCAGTATTGACTTGCACCAGGATTTCTGACAGAAAATGTTCTGGCTTGCATACTTAGCATGTGACAACTTTGTGCTTTTAGGAAATGTCTGCCCATGCTAAACCACAACTGACTACATATTTGGCATCTTAACTACGTTTAAACAGTTATCACTAACAATTACAAGAGAGGAGAACTTGTGAGAGGTGAGGAGTATTTAGACCCTGGCATACTTTTCCTTGGAGAGCTCTGTGGTGAGGTGGGAGGAGAAGATAACTGTGAAGACGCATTTGAAATTGTATCCTCTGCTTGTTTCTTATGACGATCCAAGCTTCCCTCTTCAGAAAGTGAAAGAATTTTCTTTAAAGCTTGTGGAGAGTTTATGCCTTCAATAAAGAAGAAGTAACACATCTGATATAAATGCACGCACTTTTTCTTGCATATTCAAATGAGGCCATTCCATGGACCACTGATACTACCATTACTATGATATTTTAGCCCACCCTTCTTTTGCAGATCTGAGGGCAGTGTACATTACACACCCACATTTATTATCACAACCCCCCAGTTATACTGAGAGAATATGCTTAAAGGGGATTTCAATCTAAGTCACTCCACTACTCCACACCAATGCACAATTTATTCTAAGAAAATTATATGCAATTAATAAAAACAAATTTAAACGTAACTATTCAGCCCAAGTAAAATGTAGGTTAAACCAATGTTTCTGTTTTACATTCACTTGGAAAATGTTTGGTTCTTCTCAGCCATTCATAGAAAAACATTGACTACAGCTAGTACCCCAGGTTATCCCCTCCCTCAGGCCTGCAACTGAGACAGAAACCTGCAGCTTAAACATGTCTGAAGTGCCATTAAATTTAAAGGTAAATGGCTACTTCACTGATTCAATGCTGTTATATATATAAATGTAAGTATAAATGAAAAATAGAGTTAAAGAAAATATAGACTCAACAGACATTGATCACAAGATCAGGAACCATGGTTAAAATTGGATAGTTGTAAAAATGTGCAGTGGATGTCATCTGCTTCAGAGTGCTGTCAAGACTGGGCTTGCATTAGCAGGCCCCAACATAGGAAGAAGAGGAAGATTGGTGAGGACTAGAGTCAGAGGTGGGGGGGAGGGGCTCTCTAGCAACTGTCAGCTCCCTTAGCACACTACAGTTCCCAGGATTCTTTGGGGGAAGAATGACTTTTTAAAGTGGGATGATACTGCGTTAAATGCAAACTACAGGTGAGACTTTCATGTGATCTCTTAACATTGATTCTGTTACACTTTTTTACTGAACTTTCCATTTCCAAAACACAACAGTAATAACAATTATTAGAACCTGTGTTTTCCCCACCTTTGTTTGCAGTTGCTCAAGATGCATACCTGTCATTTGTGAAAATACAATCCTGAAACATGGAACTTCAGCTAGGAATTTGAAAATGTTTTTTTAATGCTCTTGAGAATTTGTTTACCCATTTTTAACATAAAATTATTTTTCTACTGAACAGAACAATCCACAATACTTACCAAAGGGTGGAAGGTCTTTGACTGGTACTTTCTTACGAGAGGGATAAAGTGATACAGCAGGGACCTGCAGTGCTTGGTTTGCTTTGTGCTGCTGTTGCTGCTGCACTTTCTGCTGGATCCCTGACCTATGTGCGACTGGGGATGTTTCAGGTTTTCCAGACCGTTTTTCCCCTGGAGTCTTGGGTACTTTAAATAAAAAGTAGAATTAAGATTACAGTTAAGACTACCTCAAGAGTACTTGATTTTATATTAAACGGTGTCCAGAAGAATGATCAATGATGGAAAAGAGATATCCTCTCTTGGTTGAAAAGCCTTGGAATTTTTTATTCCTCTCATTCAGCTATAATATACTACCACAAACTATAGTAAAATGATGCCCTAATCAGCAGTTGGAGAGCCAATTAGGTAATGTATGCCATTTAAGAAACAAGTACCACATATGCCAACTGTAATATTGTCTACAATTTGCAATGGCATGGAATAACTTGTTTTCTAGTGATCAGCTTGATTAGAAACACATACTTCCCTCAATGATGCTGTGGCCAAGCCTAAGCCTGAGGGACAGTTAAGCTGTAGGCTAAATAAAGATAAATTAACAGCTCATTTGCCATGACTGAGGTGCACACCCAACTAAGAAAAATGCTCACATGTATTGCTGGCTGGTTCACATTGTAGAGAGAGTGCCTGAAGGCTCTCTTCATCCATTTCCAGATCCAAATTGGAGAGATACTGCTTGACTTTCCGAGCCATCTGAGCATCTTCATATAGCTTTTTGGCATTGAGGAAGGAGCTGCGGCGGACCCGCTTTTTATGTCCACCCGTTTGTGCAACATCAAGGACTGCTGCATTTGTACTGCCTTGACTGAGAGACCTGGGGTGAAGAAAGACAAGATGGCATGTAACTTAGCTCATCGCTGCATCCTTCAATGACTTGAAACATGCAAAGGTCTGCATGAATGTCAGTCTATGGTCAAAGCTTACATGCCTCATTCAAGTAAGTCATACAGCTACAATAGGAAAAGGATAAAAATAAAGAACAACAATCAGTTGCAATTGTGAATATGGATTCATTAAAGTCAGCCCCTGAGAATTACTCTGCTCCAAGTATGAAATTCCATGTCATTGGGAAAATTGTTAAACTCTCTCCCAGTAGCCTTGAGTATTACAAGGACAGAAATATTAAGGCAGGCTCATGCAGCAAGGTGTCTCAGACCAGTAAACAGTGGTCAAGCCTCCTGAAACTCAAAATCCACTACTCTCAAAATCAGGCAGGAAATGTCCACTTTGTACTTTTCAGGTGCCTCTATTAAAACACTTAATTCCATCTGCAATGTGCCAAAAAGTCTACTGCATTTTCATTCCCCACTTCCCTCGCCTTAAACAGGACTTCATGTTAAATAAAAACGTTCAATTAGTTAATGAGGAAGCATGCAAATTTGGATGTGTTTATGTATGGGAGCTATTTTGCTTCTAATATGTTAACAGCAATAATGAAGGCTGGTTTGTAGAAAGAAAATTTAGTTAGTTGAGCTGTTAAAAATCACAACACTGTAATAAAATCTGTGGATTTGGATGGTTCTATTAACTTGTGTGACATATAAATTTGCTGCTTATTTTTATCTGAACCACCATCATGTAACCCCATTTTGGTATACTGTTCCCATTGAGACTGGTTATGTATGTACATATGTTAGGGATAATGCAAGCTGAGAGGCTAATCTGCATAACAGCCAGCCGTTGTGCACATTCATCATGACTCATGAAGAATGTGCACTTCAACTGTCCATAAAGATAAAATTGTGCATCTTTCCTGACCGATATGCATACTCTCTAAAACATGCATATCTCAGCATCATTTTTTACATTCTTTGAACAATATGCACATTCTCCTGTCACTAGGCATACTCTACAAGAGTATGCCCTCTTCCATGCCGCTCAGCTGTTTTGCACAACCAACTGACTCTGCAATCTCTTCTCCACAACCCAGCTGTTTCCTCACTGTTCAGCGATGTTAATGGATACATGGGAGATGAGTGTATGCAAATGGATGAACTGGGAGCTGAGGTATGTATGTGTGAATTCATTCACACAGACATTCCCAGTGTCTTCATGCAGGATGGAAAGACAGGTAGAAGTAGAGAGTGTGTGTGTGGGTTTGGGTAGGGGTGTGTGTGTGTGTGTGTGTGTGTGTGTGTGTGTGTGTGTGTGTGTCTAGAGAGAGAGAGAGAGAGAGAGAGAACCACCCACACTTTATTCCTCACACCTTACACTCTTATGCATCCAAACGCATACATTGTTGTATGTATGTAGTGCTTGTGTAGGAATAATGGTGTCCCCTGTGGATTCTGTGTGAATATTGCCCAAAGAATGTGGGGGGAAAACCTGTCATGATATGCACATTCCTTGAGGTCTGCTAGAGAATATGTATACTTACTGGATAATGTACAAAATGTTGTTGAGATATGCTCATTCCTTAAGACCACATAGAAAATTCTTTTGCATGGACAAATTATGTCCACTCAACTCACATTATCCCTAACATATATGAGGCAATTTTATGAATTCTAGATCAAACCAATGAATCTCACTGCTTTGCACTTCTTTAAGGTTTCACAGCTCTTGGGTTTATAACCTCAAGCAAAAGCAGCACTGGATTAAATCTGATGCAGGTACAGAAGGGTTAACAAAAGAAGGGAAATGCCAGAGCACCAGAAAATTAAGGGAAGCAGGTAGGAAACAATGCAGATTTTCAGAAAAGGAAGTTTGTCTGTATGTGTTCTCTCCAACCACTTACCCCAAACTCCTCCACTTCTTCTTCCTGCAAGTGAGAGCCATGAGTATTGAAGCATGGATTTAAGGAAGAGACAGAGAGATTATAAGCTCAGAAAGAAAGGATCAGACTTCAGGACAAGCAGTACCAGAAAGCCCAGAACAGCCTTCTCTCAATCAGTCAGCATAATACATTAAATAGGTGTCTATAGAGTGCCCATAAGATTAAAGCTCATTTCACATTAAACTGAATTCACCTTGGATTACTTACACCTTTAGCATAAAATAGTGTTCTAAAATCTGGAGTGAATTTTGTTTCTGTCTTCTTTCTGCTTTTCTGCTTTCACATAATATAATTTCGTTTTAAAACATTTATTCATTCAATATGCATTTCCTATACATTGAACCAAAGGGGATATTTTAACTATCCCAACTAATTCAATGCAAACTCTGCTTATATCTACTTTATCTAAGTAAGAATAAGACTAGTGATTAAATATCTATTATTTCTCTTGTTCTCCATGACCTTTAAACAATGAACGTAACATAAATTACGCAATGACAGGCAAGAGCCATTTCCATCTGTACTGCCTTTTCCTGATGGGGGCATTTGATTGGTTGCAACACTTATCCACCCCTGTGAATCAGTTAATTTGCACAACATTATAATTACAGGCCAGACAAGAGGGGAAATGTATTACTTGAATATTTCTTAAAACTCAAAACTTGTAAAACAATGGCTTCAGTCTAGCAAGTGTATGCGTCATAATTATTATAATAGTTTAAGTTATACTATGAGATTTCTGAAGCAGTCTTCAACACTGAACTCTTGAACTGCTTTTCTTGTTAATTGCTTTTTGGGGAAAGGGCTGTAGCTCAGTGGTAGATCATCTGCTTTGCATGCAGAAAGCCCCAGGTTCAATCCTTGGCACTGACAGGCAGGGTTGGGAAGAGAGCCCTGCCTAAAATACTGGACAGCCACTGCTGGTCAGTGTAGGCAGTTCTAAGCTTGATAGACCAATGGTCTAACTCAGTATAAGGCAGCCTCCTATGTGTTCATATGAGTTTAAAAGGAAACATGGTGATCTTATTTAGAACTCACTATTGGCACAAAAGCCCAAATAACTTGTAATGCAAGAACAGAATACATATCTAAGATCAAAACAAATCTCATGTATGTTTGTGTCTGAATTCATTTGTGTATTTGTAATATTTGTAATATTGTATTTGTAATATTTGTAATAGGAGAATATCCTTCATGAATGCACATATGTAGAAATCAAACAAAACCATTGTAAGAAAAAGTGTTGCGTAGAATGGTGAGGAAGAATCAAATTTTGGGTAAAAAGCAAGCAGGGTCTACTTGCTATGATTGGGCAACGCTCATTTTCATGAACATTAGGAAGCTTGGCGTAGATATCAAGAGGACAACACAGATGAAATGTGTTACTCTTCTTGATGAAAAGACAACTGCTTACTTTCAGGCTGATATATAAAGAGAATATCTGATTGCTGTCAAATAACTTGCAGCTAATTAGCTGGAGAAATAAAGACAATTCTATGTCTTACCCTTGTTCTCTGAATGCAAGCATTAAACACTAGCCAAGTTTAAAGTATGTATCTGTAACACAAGACAATCTTAGCTCAATGGTTTTTATTTCACACTTCAAGTGCGTTAGTCTTTGGTCAAAAGAACTCACCTAGTCCTGAACATTAAAGCAGGATCCATGTTAACAGAAGCCATTCGACCCACATGGCGAATTTCTTTTGCGATCATTCGTAATTTCTCAAAATTGACCAAACCTTCCACTTTGGAATCATTCCCTACATTGCCAAAAGAATGATAGGAAATAACTATAGTACTCTGCCTTTGGTCAGTGAAAGTAAAAACACACGTGTTGCCATCACCAAAGGGCCAATACAGAAAAAACACTTGCAACATTTACCTTCATGGAGGAACGTAAGGTCCTTTTTGATTACAGGGAACAATGGAATAATAGGAGGCTGTAGATTTTGGCTATTCAGGACATTGCGATATTTTGCCATGTTCCTAGATGGATCAAATAAATCCTGAAGATCTTGAAACAATTTTTCATATTTGCTTGGAAGTTTTTCCCAAGTAGTTCGTAGTCTTGCAACTGGAGCTAAGTTTAGGCCACTAAAGAATGAATTTTAAAAGATGTTGAGGGTTTTAATCTCTGTTCAAAATGACACCTGCATTTGCAGCATCACAAACATATGTTCCTGTATACAATCTTCTGAAGTAAAACTAAATGCATATCATATCATATTTAGCAACTGACAAATGTTGACACTGGTAAACAAAAACACTGCTTTCAGAGATTATGCACCATAAAATTGTAGGTCTTTTCTGAACTGCAATGTTCAAGCAATATTTGTGAGTTGAAGAATCATCAAAAGATTATGGTAGCAGTGGTATGGCTTTCCTGTCTTACCAAAAGTGTTCTCAGATCTATTACAACATTGCTTTCCAAACACTGTTGGAGCAACAGACACTTCTATAAACAAGGACCATTTTTAGTACAAAGATGTGGCTATGATGATCAGTAAGTGTTTGTTACTGCCAGATGGAAGTATTGTAATGAGTAATACAGTAAAGTCTATTCAGAAACTGCAGCTGTAAAATGCTGTGAGTCATTCCCTTAGTATACTAGCAAAAGAAGCATGTTATTACCAGAGGTTTAGAAGAGACATAACCAGCTCATTTGGATGCACTGGTGATATTGATTATAAAAGCCCTCTGTTGTCCGAGACATAGATATCTGACATTCAGCCTTGCTTTCTGTAGTCAGTTGAAATGGTCAACAAAAATGTCTGAATTCAGTGATCCTAACATTAAATGTTTTAGAGCTGCAAACAATTTTTTACAGAGGCCACCAACTGTCAAATCTACTTTTCTCTCTCAGATGCCCATATCTTCATCCCCTTCACAACAAGTATTAGTTTCCCTTTTCATTAATTATTTTTATCTGGAGAACTGGTGCCTGAGATTATTGACCACCTTTGATCCCCAAATCAAGTTTCATCAAGTATATTAGCAGAATAAGTTACAGTAATTTAACACAGAGGCATGAAATTTAACAAGGCATGAAAGTGACCAGTATCAAATCCAGGCAGACAGTGTAACTTATTTTACTTAATTTGAGTTGGTGAAAAGAATTCCTGGGTTGGAACTCTATCAATAATGCCCCCAAATCACAGTGTTCCATGCCCAGTCTTTTCTAAATATATTTAGCATCAATTTATGTAACTTTCCGAAATCACTGTCACCCATAGTGAAAAGCCAAAGGAGCATCAACACTGTAAGAAAAGTGGGCATCCTGAGTGTACTGATTAAAAATCCCTATCTTGCCTATGTTCACATATCAGACTACAGGAAGGTTTAGTAGAAATGGCATGAAGTTGTGGAGTGAGGAGTGCTTGAGAGAGGGATTCAGACTGTGAGGATTCTGTCAGGAGGGTTCGTTCTGACACGTGGCAGAGCTGAGGAGAGCCGAGAACTCTCAGTATATGCTCTAAGGTTCTGAATCGCAGAACACTGTTAAAACAGAAAAGGCACAGTCTCCCACGGTGTTTACAGGAAAAAGGGTCCTCAGAGGGAATACTCTGACATGAAAGTGATTCCCAGGCCAAAGAGGATTTGGGGGTTTGTAAGAAAACAGTCCAGTTAAAATCCTAAATTCCTGAAGTGTGTGTGGAAAAGTCTGATCTATGAAAGATATGTAAAAGAAAGTAACCTTAAGCCTCAACAGCATACAGCCTATAACCTGAAACAGTATACATTTTAATAAAAAGCAACAGCACTGTGCCATGAACAACCTCACTGTTTGATACATTTCTGTGGAAGAAAAAGAACCAAAAACTCCTTGTTTACATCTGTTATAATGAAGTTTGTTTGCAACCTGTTTTCCCCAAAGAAAAACCCACTGTCACTCGTGATTCATTCTCTATTGGGGGAATTCACCTGAGGGAAGGGAAACTGAGGGCTGGCACAGCGGTGCCAGGGAGGGAGAGTGCTGTTGCGTCGTCCCAGAAGTCCCTCTACATCGCCTGCTAGTTGCAAATGGTAATATGTCAAGACCAATGCTATCAATACTTGCTGAAAATGCTAATAAATGCAACAAAGCAAAGGTTTCCTTACCAAGGAAGCCTTCAAATACAGTCTAGGGACTGTAATTGCATTCAAAAGCTGAATAGCAGGCTCACATGAGGCCTAAACAACAACCAAATGTGCTTCATACAAAGTGACAATCTGTTTTGAAATGACCCTTTCAAAAGGAAGGTAACCGGAAAAATCAGAAGTGTACTTTTTGTGGGGGTAGGAAGGAGGAGAACCAAAGATTTAAGGCTGCCTTGTACCACCAACAGTCTAACAATTAGCTTCTACTGCATTAAGTTAAAAACCTGTGTAACCTATAACTGGGATTTTGCATGCCAACATGCAAACCTTTTAAATAATACTAAATGGATTCATACAGGACTGTGTGCAGTCTTTCACACATAAAACATACTCCATGGTTGCATACTAAGTGGAAACAGAGAAAGATAAATGACTTCTTTTGTAATTTTGCTTTTTCCAAGTCTGTTCCAAAGGATATTTTGATTTCTAGAGATAACAAATGCTTATAAAAATGACAAACACAACAAAGACTAATACATTTATAATGACACACGTGATCATGGAGTAGAGTCTACTTTCATCAGATATATCATTATGATGTTAGCAATGACAAGCTTGCAATGCTAATTTAAACAGCTTTTCATGGAAGAATCCTCTAGCCTTTCAACCAGTCTTGCTCTTTTTGGATTAGGATTTTGTCTAAAGCTGCTGCTGCGGACTGTTAAATTAATGAAATATTACTATTGTAGTATTAAATTACTAATTCATAAAACAGTAAAATGTACACATAGTATTTTTCTTAAAATTTAGTATCATCATTATGAAGCATCTATTTACACTTTATTTCTTATAAACTGTATGCAAAATCATTGGGGGGGTGATCTAGTCTTGTTTACCTTATTATTGCAAACATGGAGTTGAAGTTCTTGCATTCCCTGCAGTGCAATGCTATCTTAATGAAGTGCTTAATTATCTTCATCCTTTTCAGCTGGTTGGTTTCTCGCAGAATCTCAGATGCCACCCAAAAGGTTTCTTGGTTTATTACTTCTTCAAACTTTTTCAAGTTAGTACAGCTAGACTTAGATTTCAGTTTAAACAAGTCATCTATGTATTCTGTAGGTTCAATGTTACGGAACAGTTCAAAGTTACGCATAGAGAGTTGGGTTGCCACCTCAACAGTACTGAGTTGCAATAAAGAAATTTGACTCTCTCTCAGCAATTCCTGAGCATCTTCATCTGAACACAAGGTTTCTGTCTCCATGTTGTTCTTCAGATAATACCTGGGAGAGGGGGGAAGAGGGAATAAAGTTTTATAGAAATGAAAACACTAATAGTAATGGAAAGCAAAGGTAGCTTGTTTAGAATTTAAAAATCAGTATATTTAATAAGTACATTCAATTATATTCTGAAATGGCAGATGATGTATGAGTCTCACCTTCCACTAAGCTGTATTCTGTCAGCAAGCTTGGAAAGTTGATCTGGAAGCCTCCTTTGCTTGATTACTCCCTCTGGAGTGACTGAAACTTCACATAAAGAATATGCATCTGGGGTGGTGGTTAGAGCAAACTCTCGGATTGCTTGAATAACCACTTCCTTTGCAGTTGTGTCCTTACTGATCATAATGTAGCGGCTTTGTTGGTCTGCCTTAAAAACCCTCAGAACCTGGTCTGGTAAATCTGTAAGGAGGGGGGAAATCCTATTACAGCATATAAACCATAGAGTAAAATTATTTATTTTTCAGTCAGTATCTGAATAGGAACAGATACACAATTTTCTTTAGTTGCCATCTTGCTCCTGTGAAACTGTTCTAGTCACTATCCTTCTTTCGGATCATCATTCTTTTTTCTGCCAATGATCAGAAGTCATTTCCAAGCAAAGCAAAATGGATCAACATGCTGGCTTTGTGCCGTAAACGTTTATAAATTGCTAACCACAAAGTATATAATCAGTGCATTCAGCTTTGATACTACTGACTGCATACTGACATGCTACTAAATTGCAGTTTATTCTTAAATGAATGAATCTCAAGCTTGCCCCTCCCTCCATTCCAATGGGGACATGAAAATAGAAAATTACAAACTGTATTTTTTTATTAACCATAGTATACTGAACCAAGCCAACTTCAAATAGGAGAGGGCATGAGTAGTAACCTTCATTTTAAGTCATTATGAGCTCATAAACTAAAGTATGCCTGCCTCAATAGTTGCCTTACAAGACACTCTAAATACTCATTAGTACCTGTATGGCCCCAATTTTTTAGCTTGCTATATAATTTCCTGATGACTGGGTGGTGATGGACCTTTATTTCTTAGCGCTTATCAAATGTTATTGTTTCAAACTGAAAGAAAGGTTTCCAGGTCAACCAATAACTTTTAATGTTTCTTCAAAACTCTGTTTTTTGAAGTAATTATGTAAACAATCAAGAAAAGGTTGTGTCATCAGGTTTTTATCAGTTATTCATCTATCAACAGACAAAAAAAATCAGTTTCCTTCCTTTCCTTCCTCTTAAAATACTGTATATGTTGAGTGATTGACAACGGCAATCAAGAAAAATGAAACAATTCAAACAAGAAACAACAAAAGGGGAGAGGTTTATATTGGAGATATGATGGATGCCATAAGCAAGTTTATTTTTACTTATTGCTGTTAATCTCAAATAAAAAACGTAGCACTAGAAATCATAAAAATGTAGTATGATGTAAAGTATGGGTACGGATTTAACCCTCGCCCCAAATAAAGTCCCTTATTCCCCTGCTCTTTCCGGGGGGGGGGGGGGGGAATCCATGTTTTGCAAAGCCAGACACACACACACACACAAACCCACAGCTGCCTTTTGTTGAAATGAAGCTGGCAGTTTCTGTTGTTTTTGCCTCCTACCTATTGTGTGAACGAGAACAGTAGGCTGTATGAAGAGAGCAATGTTCAGCCCTCTCACCCGCTCTTTACTTGCTGGTTTCTGCACTAATAAACAAACCTCATCACACAATCAACTCTATTCCCCAGCAACAAGGGATAAAACCACATTGTACCCGTTCACGTCCTTGCCTGCTCTCGCTTATCCTCCCCTACTTCATCTTCAGTACCTCCCCCATGGTTCTGTAGACATGTTACCAAATCACTGGTTACCATTTCTACCAGTTCTCTCCCCTTTTCTTCCTAACTCCAGATGCATCACAGCTACATCTCCACCCACTGTGAAATTTAAGTGCAGATTAGGGTATATTTGAGGTCTGCTGGGGATTGCTTTCCTCCAAGTGGCTTCCCTGTAAGACTGAGATGGAATAGTTGACATGTATGGTTGCACTGTGGGACGCGGGTGGCGCTGTGGGTAAAACCTCAGCGCCTAGGACTTGCCGATCGCTTGGTCGGCGGTTCGAATCCCCGCGGCGGGGTGCGCTCCCGCTGCTCGGTTCCAGCGCCTGCCAACCTAGCAGTTCGAAAGCACCCCCGGGTGTAAGTAGATAAATAGGGACCGCTTACTAGCAGGAAGGTAAACGGCGTTTCCGTGTGCGGCTCTGGCTCACCAGAGCAGCTTCATCACACTGGCCACGTGACCCGGAAGTGTCTGCGGACAGCGCTGGCTCCCGGCCTCTAGACTGAGAAGAGCGCACAACCCTAGAGTCTGTCAAGACTGGCCCGTACGGACAGGGGTACCTTTACCTTTATGGTTGCACTTGTAGGTGTGTGAACCTCTTTATATCTTAATATATTAAACCTTTGCTCAACTAATTTGTAAAGGCCCTTCTACCTGAACTGCACATTTCCTCTTAACAAATTCAACTAAGGAAAATGTAACCTCTAGTAAACATCTTACATAAGGTTGCAACCTGAAGCTTACAGCAAGGCTGAAATAAAAAAAGGCAAGGCAGTCATCTATTCTCTGGTTTAAAATGCCAGTCTGGCAAGACACTGAAAAGGATATCAAAGCTTGGGTTTGACTTTTTCAACTTACAGAACAATTGCATAGGAAAATGTTATTGTAAGTTCATGATCTCTTTTGCCATGAACATCCCCATACTAAAATGTTGATTTACAAATCCACTTAACACAGCAAGCATTTTTTTCCCCTCCCTAAGCACTACTCGGCTCCTCCAAGCTCTACGGAACAGCAATTCTGACAGGTTGAATTCTTTCTGCTCTAGTACATTCGATTTCCTGAATGCCTCCCCCATCTCCAACACAGTCCAAAGTAACAAGAAAACTATTGAGACTGTACATTTTCTGAAGCTTCAAGTATGCATTGTGGCTTAAGATTATAGCCCAACTTTCTTTAAAGCCCTCAAGGGAGCATTATACGTTAATGTTAAATAAATAGAGTACAAGAAGCCAATTCAAAAACAAACATCACAAAGAAAAATGCCTAGCAGTGTATACTGGAAGTGATTTTAATGAGCTTGTACCATTTTATTTGGTTGTAAACTATCCCAGTATGTATATTTTTATGACAGGTGGTATAAAAAGGGTTTTCAATAGATAATAATACTAGTATGCAACCATCAACAAAGTAATATCACACAATATAGTTACTTCATTTCTCCTGTTTATAAATAAGCAATACTTTGTATACTGTTCACTAATACTGAATCTCTCTGCTTCTGAGAATCTATATGCCCACATATCTTCCAGGCCTTTCATTAAATGTGAAGCTTATTGACCACATGTGTCTCCTTATCGGTCTCCTAACTCCATGTTTGGAGAAAATCATTTTCCTGTCTTATTATCTACACCCCAAGACATAGTCATTCAGAATTTCTACCTTGAATTGTTCTACTTAGTTTTGGCTGCTTCTCAGCTATTTTCAGGTTCCAGGGACAACTACATCCATTTCCATTACCCCAGTCCTTTTAACATTGGTTTGCATGCCCTCACTCTTTGCACAGTGACAATGATAAATAAGTGCTAACTAATAATAATGGTACAAATGTATTACAGAGTTTTTCAGTAGATCAGACTATTTATGTGTCCTAAAAAAGAAGAAGTATTTTTATGTAAAGGAGACATGGAAATCCCAACTCGAGGAACATAGTTTTTGTACCCTCTTACACCTATCAGAAGTAGCCCAAAGAACATGCATGAAAATTTGAGGCTCACCTGGGGTTGTGTTGAAATCTAAGATGCGGTGATGTGACTGCATTAAGTCAGGATTGCTTGAAGACAGAGTTCCACTGACCGGCAGAGCAGGAGGAATGTGCTTGGTCTGCCTCAATCCCACAATGCTGTCATCCTGAGATTGGCCAATTCCAATATCGCTATGACGATGGGGAAAACAAATTCAGTGCTTTTATATTATCGTGACCTATATTGCTTTATTTCCCCCTGTATTTCTGATTTCCACATAAGCCATTCATCTTACAGATTTTTAAAGTATAAGCATTGCTTTGGCAAACTTACTCAACAGGAAGTTTTAACCAAAGCCATATTCACTAGTAAGGTACCAGCAAGATTGGAACTGTTACACCTAAATGTTGATTATAAATAAAGCTCAGGATTTTGTTTTTAATGTATGCAGAATACATGAAAGTATGTGATAAAATTTCCAGCAGCCCTGCCCCCCTTTTTTTGGAAAAGAAATGTTGATATATTTATTTTATTCTTCATGAACCATTTCTACACAGAGATTCAACTGGCTATTGGGTAATGGTATTATTTATTAAATTTATATCCTGCTCTTCCTCTCAATGGAGCCTAGGGCAACAAACAACAAGAAATAAAACGATAAAACATCTTAGAAACAATTCTAATACTGATGCAGATTTCAAGGCAATAACCAATACAATAAAACTATAGACTGAGTTGACATAATGGAAATCACTCTGCGGTGCTGTGCATCACACTCACTTGTATGGTTTCTGAGGCAGGATACTGATGCGGGTTTTGTCTAGTATCTTCTTCAGCTTGTTTCGCCCACCAACAGTGTTGGCTTTGCTCTTCTTGGTTACTTTTTCCAATCCTATCACCTGCTCGACGTCAACTCCAAGATCTGGTATGGAATAACGGCTTGCTTTTTTAATATCACCAATTTTAGGAAGATGAGGAGCGCCGTTTCTTTTCTCCTCTGACAATCTTGTTAGAAGTTCTTTAAAAACTGCACAGAAGATGGAAAACACATAGAAAAATAAACTCAAAAGAAATACATCATACCCTTGCACAGGCTATGAAAAGCAAAGTGGCATTTCACATTTGAATAGAATCCATGCTTGGACTTAGCAATACTTCTAAAAATCTATTCCTGGGCATAGAATTAAGCCTCAAAATAAGTTGTTCACTTTATACCTAATAAAGAGAGTTTAAAAATCCATAGACAGCTAAAGAGCAAGGGCACGTTTATGTCTGAAACAAGAAAAAAGCTATGGCATATTTCCTTCCAGAAGGTCAACTAAAATTCTACAGCAGCAAGTCTAGGAAAGCAATAACAATAGTTATGCAAGTTGTCTCAACATATTCAGAGGAATGCTGCGAGGTACAAGGGCCTCTAAGAATGATTTTCCACAAACAGTTTTAGTAACTTTACACTGCTTCCAAAATCATTTCACACTAAGGGTCTTGGCTGTAGTTACTTTAGAAACATTATGCAGACATGCATATTATGTTATGTATGAAGTTAAATTTCATTACTGCAATAGTCTTTTCTGACCTTAATCTTTCCTAAACTTCAAAAGGGAACATTTGTAATTTAAGGTTACAATTCCCACTTAAGGGGAAGTAAACCCCACTGAACTAAGTTGGACAGCAAATAGATTCCATTTCTTATTATGATCTTTTATCAGTTTTTTGAATTGTTATAAAATATTATAACATCTGCACATTTTGTTCTTATAAAGCAGTAACTATGAAGACTGAAACATTTATTGCAAGTGTGGATGTCTTGCTTTCTACCCTCAGTGAATCTTTTTCCACATCGACCTTGCCTGTGGAAATTCTGTTCTGCACAATTTAAAGATGTGTTCTGGAATGCACCGTAAAACATGGTCAATACTCATCTATGGTTGTGCATTGCAGAAAAAGATGGCAAGTAGTGAACAAGATGTCTTTGTGCTTTTAAGGACATCCTGGTGAGGGTACTCCTGGTCTCATCGCAACACAATTCTAAAACTATTGCATTATAATAAAAGTTACACTTAAACCTATGGCTTTAAACTTACCAAATAAGTTAGTTTTCACAGTGATAGACAAATGTGTGTTATTTCGAAGAATTTCCATGGCTTTAGACAGCTGAATGTTTTCAAAATTTTGGCCATTTACCTCCAATATCTAAAAAGAGGAACAAAAGGATTGAATCCTGTCAATTCATAATGATGAGGAGTCTCCACTACAACTATTGGCATTCCAAGAAAAACCTGGATGAAATTTAATTTACATACCTGATCACCACGTTTCAAGCCTGCTTCAGTGGCTTTGCTACCTGAATCAACACTGTCAACAAAGATTCCAAATCCCTTTTCAGATCCTCCCAATAATAAGAAAGGCAAAGGGGCTTCCCGAGATGGCTTTGTTAATGTTATCATTCTTCGTTTAGCTTTAGCAGCACATGCAATATTTAACAGCCTCAAATGTCCACCCATTTTCTGTAGGGAGAGAATCCAGAGCCATTTGTTAGATGTAAAGTCACCTCAGTGTAGGACAGCAAGTCTCTTATTTTGCCAACAATCCATACCTCTCTTTCTAAATTGTTCTCAAATTCTTCCAGAAAACGAGTCATTGCAGAATCTCCCTCAAAATCATTGAAGTGATTGTTCACCCACAACAATACTACCCGTGTAACCTGAAAGAAACAATATAAATTCTTTATATAAATGCAGTTTAAAAACCCAAGGAAAACTATTTTTCAGCTGCTTTCTTATTTTAGACATTTCCCCAACACCATATACTTCAGTATCTGATCTAGTGACATCTAAAAAAAAAAATTCTAGAAGTCCACCAGGTTAAAAAAAAGAAAAAGCAAGAAACTGGGTTTTAAACATAAAGCTTCACATTTGTACAAAATCCTTCACGTACTTCTTTTCAGAGAAGAGAAACCTGGTATCCTACATTTTTACTGCCGGACTTCTATGCAAATAAGAAACACCACCATATCTCTTCATGAAACTATAGTGTTGAAATGGTAGCGATTTTAAAAGAATTGCTTCTGAAGCAATAGGCTCCAAACAGTTAACTGTCTTACAAAAATAACGGATTAAAAAATAAATTTGGGTTACTTTTTCTTCTTTTAAAAAAAGGCCTAAAGGCCATTTCCAATTTTGCATGTTTCTGTAATATGCTTTTTAGCTATGCTACCTTAGTTCAAAAGGAAAACTTTGCTCCTGCTGTGTCAGCAAACTGAGTCACTATCAGAAGCCACTATTCATTATATAGATTTTAATAACATGGAATCAATACAACTACCATTTCTATGCACTAACAAAACACCAGATTCAATGCAGTCTTTCGTTACAGTGAGTTTAAAGAATCCATAAATAGACCTTGACAGGAACTGAAATTCCGACAATGTGCTGTTGAGAACCCATTACCCTCCAAGTTTCTAAAATCCCTGTTCTACTACAATGCCACAAATTTGAAAGTAACTGCTTGAATTCTTAGACCTAACATGAATTGAGGCATCCAAACATAGAATTCTAGAATTGTAGAGTTGGAAGGGACCACAAGGGTCATCTGGTCCAAGTACCAGCAATGCAGGAATATTTTGCCTAACATGGAAAGAAAGAAGCAAGGGACTTTGCAGATCACAGAGGTCTGCTGCCTTCTCCCCTGGATAACCCTGTTGGATCTGTCAATAGATCTTTTATCTTCATAGCCATTAAAGGCTAGAAACAATCTTTCAGGATGCTGAATTCTATGCACCATAAATTTAGTGCACAGCTGAGGAACTGGACCTGTATCCTTCCTTGCTCCAACCCACTGGCCAAGTGGGCGGGGCTGTCCACCTGTAAATCACCTGGTATCATTATGATGTCTGGTGACAACCTGAAAGGAGCTCACAAAGCCCCTTTGAAAGCCAGTTTTTGGCACCAATCAGTTTACAAGCTACCCCCTTTAAAGTCCATTTGCTAGTGGTCTGAATATAAGCCGCTTACAAACATATTCCAAAGGGTGACTGTCAGCACCCAACAGCTGATGAGAGCTGAGAGCCCTACCAGCTGCACTAGGGAGTTCCTGATGAAGAACCCCCTAGTAAAGCCAGCCAATCTCAGTGAAGCTCCCTTTTGGAGCACTGAAGGACAATCCTGTGTGTTTCTGAATGTGGTTGTCAACTCACCACTCTGCTGCTTCCAGCTGGGGCCTAGGACTGCTCTGCCCATTTCTACTTCCAGTTAAAGCTTTTTAACC
Organism: Podarcis bocagei; assembly: GCF_964188305.1. Taxonomy (NCBI): domain Eukaryota; kingdom Metazoa; phylum Chordata; class Lepidosauria; order Squamata; family Lacertidae; genus Podarcis; species Podarcis bocagei. The sequence continues at coordinate 37,598,848 of NC_138134.1, forward strand.
TCTTTCACATATCTGGCTAAAATCTACTCAGGCATGAATGTCAAATGTGAAAACTTTAATCTGATTAACACAAACAAAAGTTTTTAAAACTGATTTTCAGGTTCAGATGAAGATGGGTAAATTTAACGCTGTGGTCTAAACCACTGAGCCTAGGGCTTGCTGATCGGAAGGTCAGCGGTTTGAATCCCTGCAACGGGGTGAGCTCCCATTGCTTGGTCCCAGCTCCTGCCAGCCTAGCAGTTCAAAAGCACATCAAAGTGCAAATAGATAAATAGGTACCACTCCAGTGGGAAGGTAAACGGCGTTTCCGTGCGCTGCTCTGGTTTCGCCATTAGCAGTTTAGTCATGCTGGCCACATGACCAGAAAAACTGTCTGTGGACAAACATCAGTTCCCTTGGCCAGTAAAGCGAGATGAGCGCTGCAACCCCAGAGTCATTTGCAACTGGACTTAACTGTCAGGGGTCCTTTACCTTTTTTTCATTACATGCATTGCTACAAGTAGTGAAACAGACATAGGTGGCCAATCAGATTATATACATTCTTTTTCTCCTCCATAGAAATGTTATCTCCAGTGGGGGAGGGGGAATATTGCCTGCTTTGTTGTCCAATTAAACTAACCGATACCACTTTACAATTTATTTAATTAGTGTATATTAAAATATGGTCATATTTTAGAATGTCATTATTAATGCAACCTTATCCCTGAGGCTAGGATCATTGAACCACTCCAATAACTTCTTCCCCACTTCCATCGGGCTGGAAAGAAATGTCCTGTAGGTCAACAGGAAATCCTCGATAAATGTTGGATCAACCACTGAATGTTCTTCCACCAAATGCATTGTCAACCTTTCCGGCGTTCCCTATAAAATGTAAATGTTCAAATATCAATACACATGAATGCATCTCAGCTTGAGCCCCCCCCCCTTTTTTTTTTGGTCTCACTGAAGTTAACATACATTTACTGGACCAGATTTACACAAAGTACCATACACAGCAATTAAGAATAGTTCTTTGGTGGTTTTTCTCATTAAAAAGTCTGAAAAAAGACAGCATCTGTATAACATTAGGATATAAATAAGACTGTGGTTTGAAAGAAATAGATAAACTGCTATTAGGTATATTATAGTATAAAAAATATACCTTGATAACAATGTGACCCTTTCTTGTTCCAGTGCGATCCAATTCCCTATGCTCTTTAACCATAACAATCTCTCCTTCCTCTTCTACCTTCTGCATGTTTTTCTCCACTTGGTTGAGGATGCGGCAATAATCTTGCTGAGCTATGCACACAAACTAGGGAAAATAGATTGCAAGAGACAAGTTCAAAGGTAATGGTTTCTAAAATGTTAAGAGTACTTTGTCCAACCTGCCCTGCTGTCTAGAATACCTTAGTCCAAGTGTAAGGGATGCTATAGATTTGCTATCCTCAAATGTAGCAGAAACTATGAAGTCAGACCTTTAACTTCATGAGATTGATTAATAACCCCCATTAAAGCTCATTATTATTACCTTCTTTTTACTTTTATGGCACATACATATTTTTCTAAATTAGTTTTCCAGCTAAATGCAGGATAAATGCAGAAGTTGAACTTCTACAGGTTCCACCACTTCTCTGATTTTGGAACTGTTCACTATCACAAGGGCTACCATAAGCAATTTTTCTGTTATCACTGCAGATATAGTGCTTTATGAAATGAATATCCAAATGTGCCTTATGATCATTTCTGCTACACTAAGTGGTTGAATAAGCCAGGATGATATATTCTGTTATAATTCTTGCCTTAGGAAAGTGCATGATTAATTGATAAAATATGAATTAATGCCTATCAAAGAAATCTCATATCTCTATCCTTCTCCTATTGCCCTAAATAAAAGCTAAATCTGAATTGACATTTATTTTAAGGAAATTCCTAATTTCCATCTTGAGGGCATATAAAAAGTAAATGATGAAAGGAAAATGCCTTTTTAACAGTTGCTTCTACAATTAAAATAAGCAGCTATTTCCCCCTTTTAATCAGAATATTATTGCCAAGCATAATAAAGTAAAATAAAATATGTGATTCCTTCCACCTGACAGTCATGTCCTCACCCTTTCACAACATGCAAGTTTTTAACTGAACACACCACACTTGTGCAGTGTCCAGTTTTTATCACCCAGGGTTGTTGATGAACTATTTTGGTTCTAGAAATGAATGTACTGGAATGTTTAAAATCACAGCTTTTTATATTCTTGGATACAACTGCAGCTGAGATTCTCCCTCTGTCTAACTACCAACTGCTGAGGCCGTCAGAGGGAGAAGCAGCAGCAGCAAGGCACTCCTCTCTCTATCTGTTATGAATATGAATCTAAATTATCCTGTATTTAATACAAACTAATTACATTTTGTAAGCCACAATGGGTGGGCTTTACCTTGAAATACAGCATTTAAGAACAAAGAAAGAAATGAATAAATATTCATATATTTCAAATTAATATTCTTTCACTTAAAATTCATAAGAATGTGATATTTACTAACAAGTGTTGCAAATAGGTTCATTAACCACAAACACTGGATATTCATTTTGGTTTTTTGACAGATCAATGAGGCCGCGCTTGAGACACTGAAGTTATATTACAGCCACAAGTTTACATCACTTAATTTTCTCATATTTATGGCACATAATGGCTTTGTTCAGCTGCAATACAGTTTAGTGCTATGTGAGTGAGCCTCAGGCTGGCCAGCTCACCTCTCCATATTCCTCCTTTGGCACAGCGATGGGTAGGAGTGCAGAAGCAGTCACTTCCATTTTTAACTAACTTAAGGTTTTAGTTAACTGAACGACCCCAGTTGGCAGTTGTCCAAACCTGGATAAACCTTGGCTGTTCTTTTTATGGTTTAGTAAACAACTTCATACTGTGGTTTATTATTGTTGTTGCTACCCTTGTTATATTAATTGCCTTCTAAATTTACAGTTTCAAGGCGATTTAAATGTAAAATAATTCTTAAAAAAATTAAAACACAAACATATTTAAAACAGGATGAAGACCCTAACAAGTAGTCAGTTGTTAAGACCTATTTATCCAGATGGGAAAGCCTGTTGACATTTCCCAAACCCATAGATTAGGCATAGATCTCCAGATCTATGGCGTACGAGCGGCAGGGACTCCTTTATGAGACTCCCTCTGCCTTCGCTGGCATGGGTGAGCTACCTCTTTCTGGTTGTATTCCCTTGGAAGACACAGCCCACCCTCACAGGTGAAGGCAGCCAGGCAGTAGCCAAGTGTGTGCTTTGCCCCAGTACCACCACCAGGCAGCCTCTGCACCACTTCACAAGGTGTACGGTGCAAGCCACCCTATCCAGCCTTGCAGAACAGGGCTGCCTGATGCTGCTGGCGAGCGTTGGGCCTGGTATCAGCATCAGGGAGTCTCTGTACCACGAGGCTGCCTTCACGTGGGTGGCTGGGCTCCATCTTTCCTCCTGGGGTCTATCACTCACAAAGCTGTTTTTCCTCAGCCACACCCAACTGTCCCACAGCTGACACCATATGACAGCAGGTGTGAAGAATGCCAAGCTGCGGCTGCAAAGACACACTAGAGTAGTGCACTCCTGGTGTGGGACTTACATTTGTTGTCTTTTGCATTTTGTGTCAAATGCAAGCTCTGCTTTGTTCCACTTAGGAGCTATTCAATTAAATTTAGTGCTGATTGTGCATTGTTGGCGATTGGCTCCACTTAGAACTCCCGACTGGAACTTCTGAATGAAGTTATCTCTTCTAAGAGTGGCACTTGCATTTTGCACTGAATTTAAATCCACCGCCAAATGCAAGAATCACTCTAGGCATGAATCTTTTCAGCTTGAATTCAAGCTGAGACTCTGCAAAGAAAAAGTTCCTTTGCAAGCATAGCTTGAATTCATCCTGAGACCACAAAGGAGGAAGTGGATGCTCTTAAGAGTGGCTCCTGATTCCTTTGCCAAGGGTTCAAAGTTAGGTCACCTGATGTTTTATGTTATGTTATGTTGTTATGTTATGTTATGTTATGTTATGTTATGTTATGTTATGTTATGTTATGTTATGTTATGTTATGTTATGTTATGTTGTTATGTTATGTCATGTGAGTGGCAGGTGGGTGATCCTGACCACCTGTCAAAAGTGGCCTGTGGAGGGTAGGGGAATTCTGGATCCAACCCACTGGACAGTTTTGTCATAGAGTAACCACATATTCTGATCTCTTCCACACAGCTGTGCTGGAGAAGAGAGGAAAACACACCAATAATAATTCAGCATTACATCTGAACCTGTCATATATTTGCATGTTATTCTAACGGGTAATTCAGATTTTATTTTCTACCTGGCAATCATCCACTTTGGTTCTCATTACTCCTTTCATGTATTCTTTGTCCATGGTAGGGGAAACACCAAAACTGTTTCCCATGCATAATATTTCTGATCTTCCTTCAGGATGGGTTACTTCCACAGAACCATTCAAAATAACAGACCAGGAGTCCAGCTAAAAATGAAACATAGAGTTTGAGACATACAAACATAGGAAAACCATTTCACCTTTTTAGGTATCATTGTGTGAATTTGTTTTTCAATAAATGCTTGCAAAAGGGAAATGAAAAAAGCGGGAAAGTACACGTATACATAATAAAAAACCACTTCAAGATCCTGCAGTTTTACCAAGATAAACTTTACACATGTACAGACGTTAAAGGAGATGCAGACATATCTACTGGATATGCTGCCTTATTTATCAGCTACTTTTAAGGCAAAGAAGATAAAACATTGTATTTGCTTCTGCTATAAGCAGTATGGAACAGGACAGCTAACCTTTTCAGACCCATGGGTCACATTTGAGCTTGCCAAACCATCTGAGGGCTGCGTGACACATGGCTCCTGATCTCTCAAGCTCTTTCTTACACTTGCTTGCTCTGCTCTCTCTTCAGGATCTGCACGCAGACAGGTACACTTCGAGCACACTTTCCCCATGCCTACAACACTCACTGATATCACACACTAAATGCTGATATCGCACACCCAACGCTGATATCACACACCCAACGCTGATATCACACACCCAACGCTGATATCACACACCCAATGCTGATATCGCGCACCCAACGCTGTTATCACACACCCAACACTAATATCACACGACCAAACCAGACAGCACACTATCGCTTTCACTCCTGACTCTCCTCAACTCCTCTGATCAAAAGATGCTCTACGCCAAGCTGGCAGTTTTAGAACACGGAGGGTGGGGCAGTTGGCAGTTATAGATCACTGCAGTTGCTGCAACTAATTTGCATCTGATGTTATCTGTCAAACGCTGATATCGCACACCCAACGCTGATATCGCAGACCCAACGCTGATTTCGCACACCCAATGCTGATATCGCACACCCAACGCTGATATCGCACACCCAACGCTGATATCGCACACCCAACGCTGATATCGCACACCCAACGCTGATATCGCACACCCAACGCTGATATCGCACACCCAGCGCTGATATCGCACACCCAGCGCTGATATCACACACCCAACGCTGATATCACACGACCAAACCAGACAGCACTCTATCACTTTCACTCTTGACTCTCCTCAACTCCTCTGATCAAAAGATGCTCTAAGCCAAGCTGGCAGTTTTAGAACACGGAGGGTGGGGCAGTTGGCAGTTATAGATCACTGCAGTTGCTGCAACTAATTTGCATCTGATGTTATCGGTCAAACTGAAGCCTTGTGGTTGTAAGGAAGGGCTTGCAAATACAGGAACATAGGAAGCTGCATACATTTAATACCATTTTTCACTGGCATAACATTCAGGCTACATTACACCCATCTGTGATCTACTACAAATGTGAAAGTGAACTGAAGTCTAAGTCCAAGCTACATTAACAATATTCTGTTCAGCTAATGGTTATCTGTAAGCACCGGTGCAAAAATATTTGGGGGGGGGGGTTAAGAACATAAAAAAGAAGTTTTAGATCTCTCAGGAAGGACCACTGAATTATGCAACTACTTACCTCTTCTCCATCATTTAGAACTATGGTCCCCGCCCTTTCTACAACTGCAAACACCATCACAGCACAGAGTTCTCTCCTCACTGACATTGTCATATTAGCGAAAGCGGGTAACTGATGCATGAATTCCAGGAGTTGTTCTAAGGAATAATGAACTCACTGAGTTAAACATGTATAAGCAATGACAACTACTTGATAATGAGATTTTAGGAATATGCCATGGGATTCTAAGCTTTTATTATTCTACAATGTGTTGTTTACTGTATTTTCATTATATTCTACAGGTTTAACATGTCATAAATCTTACGACGTTTCAAGCATTTTACAACTTCCTTTTGTTTATAATATTAAAAATCTTTTTTTGTTAAAGTGTCATTTAGTAAAATTTTGGAAAATAAAATACATGTTAAAGAAACTGCAAATGCCACTAACATTGGGTTTCTTACCAATATCATCATCTGTCCTGTCTATTGGGTCTTTCTCCAGGCAATCTCTAACAATATCCCTGCTCATTAGAGGATCAGAAGCCCTCTCAATATCCTCTTCATCATCATCATCCTCAGAATCCACTGCTGTCTCTGGTAACCCACTCAGATCCATATCGCCAGCTTCACTCTCTGTGGCCTGAAATGATCATTAAGTATTGAGAAAAAAACATTCAGAGGCCTCTTATAATACTAAACACAACTCAAAACATGTACATGAAGCGAATTTAATATTTACTCCACGGACAAGCCAAGGTTCATTTTTTCTCAGCACTTTTCCATTACCTATGGGAAGTATATAACAGGAATTCACTGTATTTTGGGTAAAGTAGACACACCTGGAACATACTTAAATCAAAAGCAAGATTAATATATTTGTGGGTGCTGCTTAGTCCCATTTTCAAACCCATCTAAAGTATTACATGTTCGCGATGAAACCTAGGACACTGACATCAATTAATCACTCACTTCAGTCATGAACTCAGCAGGTGAGCACCACCAAAGGCAAAGCAGAGCTACCAAGAAGCAAATGGGATGCTTCAGCATGCTTTGGGGAGCTCTTATGTTTTATTATCAGACATTATCAGAATAATGTCTGATTGGGGCAGAAAAATTGGGATGCTGCTGGAATGCAATAGGGTATCCTACAAGAGGACATGGATGGAACCATGAATAGAAAAACTCCACGCTGCAGCATCTGGATGCAGGTCACATTTGTATCGTGAAATTGCAAACAGCCAGTCTATCAGATATGAGAGTTAACTTCCAGACACTGTACGTGTACCAGAGAGGAAGAACACTATCTCCCAATTCTAATCTGCTCTGTCGATCATATGGAAATCAGAAAATCCAGCCAACACATGGCTTAAGGTCATTAATAGGTACCCAGAGGTGAATACATTTTATTGTTTCAGTTCTAAGATGGAACACTTAATAAATCCCAAACATATTTGCCTGCCGTCTGAAATAAAGCTGCTTTTTCTGCAGAAGTAGATTTAATGCCACAGCATCTGCTAAGCGTCAACTGTTATGATTTGAAGGAGATGAAAACTATTGAGAATGCTCTGTAAACCATTGCTTTCCAAACTGATGTTTACTAGACTTGGGGCTAAAATATTAAAGGTCAGATAGCAGTAGAAAAGGTCAAGTATGTTTTTTTTAAAAAAAAAATTAATTTGAGATATGAGATTATATGAGATGCACATGCTAGACTTTCCACAGATATTCTATCCTTATAGAATTTTAAAAAGTTGTTTTCAATGGAGAGCTGGATAAATGCTCTAGCATAAAAATTGTGGATTTGACACTCTAGCCAAGCTATTCCAAGTACTGTACTGAAAAGATTTTTCCTACTGTAACAAATTTATCTGCCCCCCCATAAACTTTTTGTTTTAGTCTTAACTGATAGTCACTTTTCCCTTATAGACTCAATTTAGAGGTATTAATCGATTAACCACCCAAATACACTGTGCTTTATTTCAGCCCAATAATGTGGCCTTGCCAGATTTGTTCAGCTAATCTAGTACAGTGGTACCCCGCAAGACGAATGCCTCGCAAGACGGAAAACCCGCAAGACGAAAGGGTTTTCTGTTTTGGAGGCGCTTCGCAAGACGAATTTCCCTATGGGCTTGCATCGCAAGACGAAAGCCCATAGGGAAATGCTGGCGGTCGGGAGCAAAGACTTTCGCCCACAGCCGGCCTTCAGAAGAGGACCTCTTCTGAAGGCCGGCGGGGGGCAAAAGTCTTTGCTCCCCCCCGCCTGCCTTCCCCCCCCCCCGCCTGCCCCGGGCGATCTTAAAATGCTGGCGGGCGGGAGCGAAGCGTTCGCTGCCGACCCCCAGCATTTTAAAATCTCCCCGGGACAGCAGAGAAGTCGGGAGCATTTTAAAATCTCCCCGTGTCCCGGGGAGATTTTAAAATGCTGGGGGGCTGCCGACCCCCAGCATTTTAAAATCTCCCCGGGACAGCAGAGACTTCTCTGTCCCGGGGAGATTTTAAAATGCTGGGGGTCAGGAGCGAAGCGTTCGCTGCCGACCCCCAGCATTTTAAAATCTCCCCGTGTCCCGGGGAGATTTTAAAATGCTGGGGGTCGGGAGCGCTTCGCTGCCGACCCCCAGCATTTTAAAACGCTGTTCCGAAGCGGGGGGCGGGAACAGCTGCCGCAGCCGCCCCGCTTCGGAACGCTGTTCCGAAGCGGGGAGGGGGGGCGGGAACAGCTGCCGCAGCCGCCCCGCTTCGGAACGCTGTTCCGAAGCGGGGAGGGGGGGCGGGAACATCTGCCCCAGCCGCCCCACTTCGGAACGCTGTTCCGAAGCGGGGAGGGGGGGCGGGAACATCTGCCCCAGCCGCCCCACTTCGGAACGCTGTTCCGAAGCGGGGAGGGGGGCGGGAACATCTGCCCCAGCCGCCCCACTTCGGAACGCTGTTCCGAAGCGGGGAGGGGGGGCGGGAACAGCTGCCCCAGCCGCCCCACTTCGGAACGCTGTTCCGAAGCGGGGAGGGGGGCGGGAACATCTGCCCCAGCCGCCCCACTTCGGAACGCTGTTCCGAAGCGGGGAGGGGGGGCGGGAACATCTGCCCCAGCCGCCCCACTTCGGAACGCTGTTCCGAAGCGGGGAGGGGGGGCGGGAACATCTGCCCCAGCCGCCCCACTTCGGAACGCTGTTCCGAAGCGGGGAGGGGGGGCGGGAACACCTGCCCCAGCCGCCCCACTTCGGAACGCTGTTCCGAAGCGGGGCTGGGGGCGGGAACACCTTCTGAAGGCGGGCAGGGGGCGAAAGTCTTTGTCCCCCCTGCCTGCCTTCCCAGGGGCTTTTAAATCGCCCCGGACAGCGGAGAAGTCCTCCGCTGTCCGGGGCGATTTTAAAATGCCGCCCACCAGCATTTTAAGATCGCCTGGACAGCGGAGAAGTCCTCCGCTGTCCCGGGGTTTTTTAAAATGCTGGGGGTGGGAAGAAAAGCCCTTGTCCCCCCCCCCCCAGCCTTCAGAAGAGGTCCGGGGACAGACTGTCCCCGGACCTGGTCTGAAGGCGGTTTCCCTAGGAACGCATTAATTGATTTTCAATGCATTCCTATGGGAAACCGTGCATCGCAAGACGAAAAACTCGCAAGACGAAGAGACTTGCGGAACGAATTAATTTCGTCTTGCGAGGCACCACTGTATCATCTACTCTAACAAGCAACAGGTTTCCAGGACCTCAAGTTTTATCTCTGGTTAAAAGCCATTTTAGCAGAAAATCTAAGGTCTAAAACCTGACCTAGTATACAGTCACTTTCTATGTTTCTTAAGCAAACAAATTATTAGCCATGTTGAACACAAACTATACTATTTGCATAGACTTTATCTTTAAGGATCATAGACCGCATGCTTCTGTAAACCAGGAGGCGGCAGGAGAGGGCTTTTGCACTTGTGAACTTTCTATTGGCACTGGGGCTGGCCACTGTGGGAAACAGGATGCTGTGCTACAAGGGTGAGAAAACTTTCAGGCCAGAGTCACATTCTTATCTTCCCACCCCTGCTGGGCCAAATATGACAGGTGTGGGGAGCTTCACAGTGCAGAATTCTGATCGTAAGGTATTTACAGTGCTCTTTGAAAGCTTTTTTGGCAAATAGCCTTGCACTGCTGTTTAAACCTCTGAAGACTGGAATTCAGAAACACCTTTCTAGGATGCAACAGGAACACTTGTCTAGATGCACCCTAACTGAAAGCAAATATTCAAAAATTGAAATGAAGCAACAAGACCATGTCAATTGTATAATATTCCCAGTGACAGATTATTATACATGCCTTTGCTTCCTAAGCCTAGGCTTTAATTATCAGCCACTGCTCTGTTTCAAGGAGTTCGTCAGGATTAGCTTTTACTGTATTTGTGGACTAGTGCAAATGATACACACAACTTCAAACTGAATAAACTATACTGGGGTGGAAGAATTCAAGTTCAAGCAATCTGTTGAGCATCTAAGTATGTAGTGAAATTATGTCAAATTGGAATATCACTTGTGTTAAATTTGGCTGAATATGATGAAGTTTCTCTTTTTTCTTTTTTTGGGTGTATGAGTATACTTAATCAATTGATTAAAAGCTACCTCCACAGAGTGGCCAGGTTATATGGACAGCTGATGATAATGCCATTAGGTCAGACCATGCATCAAAGTCCAATAAAAAGTTATGACCACCATATGGATGCATAATTATTCAAAAGTGGTTCATAGCAGCCTCTACATAAAGACCACATTTTTTAAACTGGCACCATAACATCCATTTATTCTTTTTTTTTTTCAATTGGTAACAAACAAAGAAGGTAAGTGCCCCTTAAATTAGTGTGGCCAGGCACCGTGGTGTACTGGTGTACTGACGACTCTTAACATCCAAATTGAAGTCTAAATCATGAGGTATGGTGACTGCAGCCTTTGGGCAATGTGGGGAAGGTATTGGATGTTTCGTTACCTAATATTATCCATCCGATCGCCGCTGTCAGTATTTTTGAAGATACAATCTAGCCTTAAAGGCCAGGAATTTGTTATGGACGTGAAATTTGGGATAGCACAACATTCCAAGAAAAGCTTGAATGCTACACAATACTACTGTTTTGCAGGCAGAGAGCAAACTGCTTACCCTGACCCTGCAAAAGTATTAGAATTTTTCAGTATATTCAAAGGAACCTCAATGACCTCTTACAAATAGTGATTGTAGGAAATTTCATATTGGCAAGTAATTCTTGTTTTAAATGGATTTGTCTTTTATGTATAACACATGACATACAATTTTAGAAACAAACATAAATATTTAAACAGGAATATTCTCAGATTATTGCCGAAAGCATCTCAAGATTCAGCTTCATGATTTATTCAACTCAAAGGGACGTCTATGAATATATTTTCATTGCACAGTTGCTCTTAAACCTGCAGTATTAAATACTTCATATGAAGCAAATACCGGAAAGAGTTAACTGAGCATACAACACCATAAGTAATATTTGCAGCTACTATTTTTTACTCCATAATCAAACATAAGGTGAACCATTACTTCTGGGTATGATTTGTGAATGTCTCCATAAGAAGGTGCCCAAACAACTAAAGGAAGAAACCACACTAACAAAACCCACAGTGTAGTCAGTAACATTAATATTTACATAATTTACCATTTTAAAAAGAGTAAGTATAATATATATGGATATCAACCTTCTGAGAACTACAAAAGTCTCTTATCTTCCACAATTCATTTTCTAGTTCATTTATTTGTGTTTACTAGACTATGTTAAATAACAAATGATGGATAGTAGTTTTTATTAAGTGCTTGTTCAATTCAATAAAGTAACATACTCATCTATTTCCCAACCTATAAACAAAGTCACCTGCAACAATGTGAAAACAGAAAGTAGTCTCTAGTACAGCACCACAGAACAAAACATTACAAAGCAAAATATGCATTTTAATTTCTATTGATCACGTCATAAACAACTACTAATTCTACATTGGCATAATACCAGCTCTCACAAATACTTTACTGACCCCTCCTGACACTGTTGTTGCCCTTTCCTTTCAAATTACTTTCTTCCACACACTTCTCACTGGAGGTTACTGTGGTGGTGGCTTTTGCACTTCCAAATTCTCCCTGCTTCTGCTGACCTCTCATTCCACTGCCTCCCAAATTCATTCCGCAAAAATCTGTTCCCCTTTGCATCTCATCTCTATATTTCTATCCTGTATCACCTCCTGGCCACTCTCAACTTTCCATTCAGACTCCGACAACTTCTGTACCTTTCTCTTGTGATTTCAAACTTAACATTCATTGTCTCTGTGACACAGCTGCTTCCCATCTCCTGTCCCTCATTCCTTCTATGTTTGCTTTGGGATGCATTCCCTTACATACGACTTTGGGCATTTTCTTGTTCTCTACTTCACTTGGAAATGCTCCGCTTGTGCCACAGAGTTCATCCAATCTGAGCAACACATTCTCTCCTTCAACATGCACACTCTCTGCCTTCTGTATATTCTACTTCTTGCTCCATTTGCCACCTGCAGTCAAGTGGTGCAAGGCTTTCTTGGGAACATTGCCTACTTCTCTGTCATGTCTCCCTTTTGCTCTTCAGGGGTTAAGTATAGTTCATCAACCAACTCTAGATTTGTTTGCCCCAGCTCTCTCAACTAACTATTGACCCCTCTAAACACCCCAGCCTTTAGCCAACATCCTCAAGTCAATCTCTTTGAGTCAAACAACACATAATGATGAATACATAGCCTAATGATATGTGGTCATTTTTAAAACAGCTGCTGCCAGGAGGAAAGGACAATACAAGTAGGATCTTATTGTTTAGGAGGAAGGTTAACCCTTTCCCCTTGCATTATGTTTCTGACATACATTGCATACCAGTTTACTGTTTCTCACCAAACTAAGGGGAAAGATTTGCTTGGACCAAAATGCAGGTGTAAAGGGTAGATCCACCTCACACACATGGTCCTGATTTACTCATGTAAATGAGAATTTCTGTTCATCACACAATCATGAACACAGTATCCAAAATGCACATCTTTCATCTCATTTCCAGTTATTTTGCCTCTTAAACCTACTTCAACCATTTTTTGCTTTCTCTTTGGTTGACTATTATGTTGTCCTTTATTACCTGCCCCATGATCCTGACTCCTGGGTGTCATATCTTTTTATCACAAATATCCTTCCACATATTAAATTTCTCCCCATCCTCTGGCTCCTTCCTTCCTGCATCTAAACACGCCTCTCTTTTTCACATTCTTAAAAAAATGATTAGAGGCTTTACCCTTTGCTTTTGAATCTCTGGACTGTGCCACGTACTTCCCTGTCTTAAATTTCTCTCAATTCCTCTCTTAGTTCCCTGTAATCTGGCTTCTACCTCGTGAACTCCACTGAAGCTACCCTCATCAAATCACTCCTCAATGCCAAATCCAAAAGGTCTCTATTTATCTTCTTCTTCTTCTCATTGGTGCCTTTGTTGCCTCTAATACAGTTCATTACTTTTTCTGCTTCGCTCCTTTTACGTACTCTGTTTCTATGGCTCTGTTCTTAGCTGGTTTATTTCCTATCAGTCTAATTACTCGATCACTGTTTCCATAGGGAAAGTTCTTCTCTGCTGAACCTCCACAGGGAGTTATTCTCAGCCTTCTGCTATTTTCTCTAACTATACTGTCCCTTAGTGACTTCATTAAACTTTGTGGCTTTCAGTACACACTGATGACACCCAACTCTACCTCTCTGTCCAATAACTTTCCTCCTACATCCAATCCTTCATTACCAACTGCTTTTTGGTTTCCCTGTTTTATGTTTCATTGTTGTCTCAACACATACAGGGCTGAACTTTCCTACTGAACCTTACTGTCTTTGCACATGCCCCTTATCCATTGAAAAGATTACTACCCACTTGTTGATCAGACACTTGCTGATCAGCTTTGTGTTTATCTTTAATTCCTCCACTCCATTTTATACAATCTGTTAAGTCAAGTTGCTTCTCCCGGTACAACTTTATGAAAATAGCCCCTCTGACTTTTGTGCAGCAGTTTGGTTCATGCTCTAATCATCCCCCAACTTGAATTGCTATTCTCTCTAGCTTGCTGTTGTCACATTTAGCCCTCTCTCATCTCCATCCTCTATTTTGCTGCCAAAATCATTCATTGCTCAGACTATAAAACCACCCTCCCTAAACACCTGCACTGGCTTGCTCTTACCTTAATCATCCTTACCCTCTTTGTTACTGCTTCCATGTTGAACATTAGATTTGTTAGTGCCTCCTGGTAGAGAGTACTTTGTTATCTTGTAAAGCACCATACACATTATGGTACAATAGCATAAAGGAAATTGACTAGATACTTGCAGAATAAGGGGCACATGAACCAATCTACTGAGTATGAAGAAAAGACTGAGATGACACAAGACCAATATCCGTAAGCACAACCCTAATGGGATGAAGATACTGTATTCAGGATAACTTATTCTGCAAGAAGCCTCCAAATGTAAAAGTACTGAACAATGTTACCTTTCTTTATATCTCAAGATTGTGTATTCTCTTCTTGGTTCAGCTTTTTGATTTGGTTTGTAATTTTGGATGGTTCACTGCATCAGAAGAGCAAGACTAAGCAAATGCCTGGCTGCTCAATTCTGTTGTAATTCAATGCTTAATAAGGTGATCCAGATGGAGGGAGTCCCTAAAGGAAACAGGTTAAGCCACAGACCTGTTGGAAACAAGGAAAACACTAGGTACCCCCTTGATTTTGGGGACAATAGGGTATAAATAAGTCATGAGATTGCACTAGTTCCCTGAGTTATAGACTGAATATCTTGGATAATCAGTGCTATATTGTAATAGTCACATGATACAGCCAAAGACTGAAGCCATTATATTAATATTGTTGAATCAATATATGTTTGCTTAGTCTATCACTTACAATGATTTTATCTTCTGGATTTAGTTCGACCAAAGGGCTATCTTTTGCTTTGTTTTTGGTTATTCCACCTTCAAAACCCCAGTGAAAATTAAGTTGCTCTTTGAATTGCTTATTATTATTTTTAAGAAAAAAAGTATCAAAGAAGTGAGAAAGTGTGGAGAACTTCTCATGGATAGGTGCACAATTTTGTTGTTACTTTCAAGTTGGCCAAGGCACGTTTCTTAATGTTCTTTCAATCATTCTACAAATCATCTCGCTGGTACTCTATCTACCATTCTTCAACCTTCCTGTGTGTTTTCCTTCTCTGGAACCTCCTTAAATTCTCGGCTGGACTCAGCTGTGTAGTTGACAACTGCTCATTGTTATGGTTTTAAGTGAAGGCCTTTTACTTTTAAATAAATCAGTGTTGAAAGACATTAAAAGGTAAAAGGAAGAACTTCCATTAAAAAGCAAAATCAGCAAGTGCACCATGCTCAGGAATTCAGTATCCAGCCACCCTTTCCCCCCACACTTCATTTAAAGTTCAGTAGGAAATGTTGTGAGGTAATCCCTCCTATGGATCAAACATCCCAGGCAGACAGAGAGACTGCGGAGTGCTAATAAATATTTAAAGTATAGAGAAATGTACACCCAACCCATGGACACCTTGGAGCAATAAAGTAAATTCTAAACCCTGTGCTCACCAAAAATTTCAAAAGAAATGCAAAAGTGTCCTGAGAATGGGGATGGGGTGCCTTTTCACAGGTTTTTTTGTGTGTGAAACTGGAAGGCAGCATTTGGCTAATGTGCCTTTGTCTGCATTTTGCAGTAAGCAACTAGGACAGGTGATCCCAAAGGATGTGATATGCACTAATTATTTGATTCATTTTGAGGTTCACCAGTAAAAAACACATTGGCCCTAAAAATACAGTGTTTTGCTTCCAGGAATCCCATTTGCTTCACACTCCATTTTGGCTAGTTTCCTGTTGCTGGGAGTTAGCTAGTATAGGGAAGGTTTGATCTGATAGTATATTTAGAACATACTGATCACTGGACACCAAAATTACCACTTGACAATTATCAGTTCAATGGAGTTGACCAGCAAACTGGCCCAATGATTTCCAAAACTTTAAACTAACCTACAGACTGATTGAAGCGCCCCACAGGCACAATATGTCTAGCTGCAGATCTGAAAAGGCAGAGGAGGGAAACCCTGCTTTTTCAGGTTTTGCAGGGGCTTCACTTGAGCTTCAGGAAGTACCAGCATCACTCTCTCTGCCTACCATGGGGAGGGGAAAGCCGCTTTGCAAGACCCGAACATAGGTTTTCCTCATCTGGTGTGGGGAAGCAGGGGGGAGGAAGAAGCCTATTTTACAAGCACCATTAAACTCAAGAGAAGCCTCTTTCACAGCAGATCAGAAAACAGAAGGGAAAACCCTGTTTTTTAATTCCACTGTGAAAAGGGGTTCTCTCGAAGACACATTGCTTGTAAAATACCAGCATCTGTCTCTCCAGCCCCTGAAATGGCTTAAAGCGGCAAAGTGCTGTTAGAACCAGCCACCTGCCTCTGTCTAAAGGGAACATGAGGGCTAGCTTAAAGCGGCAAAGTGTCATTTGACCCAGTCTCTCCCATTCTTTAAAGAGCTGTTTCAAACAGCATTTTGCTCTGCTTCTTTCAGCAGGAGGAAGACAGCAGTGGTACCCTCTCCCCCTCATCCTTAAATAAGAAGGGAAGGGGTTCCAAACCCTGTCCTCTTGCCCAACAGTTGGTATCACCAGCAACATCAGCTAATGGGTGGATGTAACTTGGGAAAAATGGAACCCCTTAAGTGACCCAGGGGCTGGCAGTTCCATACCCCTGCTCTACATTATAGTTCTTCTACAAGACTTGAGCAAACAATCTTCACACAATCATCATAACCATTCAAGATCACATCTTTGTATTCCAATCAATACAAAAGCAGAGGGGTCAAACTGAGCTACAGACTACGTATCTATAATCAGACCCTTACCTTCTCACAATATTTGTTTTATTGTGGGACAATCAATCCCAACCTTTAGTAATTACATCCTACATTTATTCTGAATTCAAACTTTTTCCCCCTTAGGCATTTCTTAATATACAATTTAAGACATAATCATAGAATGAACTTGCAGAAATGCCCCACCACCATCACCAACGGCTGTTTACTTTGTTCTTCATGACAATGTTTTGGACTCTGAAAGTGTTATGAACCATATCCCTAAATCTACTAATTATTTCCTGTTACCTTACATACTAGAAACATAGGAAGCTGCCTTATACCAGCTCAGACCATTAGTCCATCTACCTCACTACTGTCTATGCTGATTGGCAGTGGCTCTCCAGAGTTTCATACAGGAGTCTTTCCCAGCCTTATCAGGAATGCCCAGGATTGAAGCTAGGATCACTAGCACAACCCTTCTCAAGCTGTATGTAATGTGCTTACATTGAAACATGTTCAGTCCCAGGCTAGGCTCTTCCTGTTCTACTTCACTTTCTAATCTGAGTTTTAATTATTTTAACCTACTGTTTCTAATCATTTATTTGTTTATTTTTTTGTTTCATGTCTGCTCTTACCCTGATTTTGTGTTATAAACTGCACTGGGAACTGTTTGGTTGAAGGGCACTTGATATGTTAAATAAACCAGCCAACAAAAAAAGTGGAACAAATAGTAAGATGTCACTTGTAGAAGGTTAGCTATTTCATGTGCGTGCATGCATGCGCAAACTGATTGCGCTGTTCAAAAGTAAAGACCCTTTTGTAAGAAACAAGTTTTATTTATGACATCTGGATAGTTTGCCTTCTACTTAAATGGATGGCAAGCCATTGTGAAATTGCTATGACTGCACTGAAATAACAAAGCATGATGTTCCCATCATTATCTTCATATCATCCAGATTTCTACCAAATTACTAATTACCCAGAGTAAACAAGGTCTTCCTCCATTAAGCATGCAGGAAAGTGTGTATCTCAACCAGTAGGGCTATAAAGTGTCATTTGCCTCCAAAGGTTCTAACTGGCATTTGCAAATGAATCTGTTTTCTAATTAAAAAAATTTAAAAAAATACATGAACACAGAATAGGGAAAGGAGATGGGTGGGCGTGGGTATAAGATTCTGTAGACTATGAAACTAACCACTACAATTTAACCGAATTCTCCCAATCTCCATGTAGTGATTTTGCTGGTCGCCATTTTTAAAATACTGACTTAGCTCAATTACAACTGTTCACTATCATACCTGGTAGATATCAGACAGGCTGCTGCTTCCAGAGTCGCTAGTGATACTACATCCTGAATGACTAGATGAAACGTGGGTCACCTGTGGGTGGAGACTGTCAGTAAGGTGCAGTTTTGTGAAATCTGCAGGAAGCTGTAGACAGAAACAGAAAAGGCATAATTAAATTGTGTACCTAGGCATTCACTTCATAAACATTTGAATGATTAACAGTACTCATCAGTACTAAAACCATACAAAATTCATTAAGCAAATCCTTAAGGACAGAAGGGTTGAGAGGGTGTTTCAAATGTATGCTTTGTAAATATGTGACAAACATAAACATTACTATGGCTGTTGCTGTAAATGTAAGAATGGAATATGACTTGCTAAGAACAAACCCTTTAGTGAGCATTTACTCATGATTCCCACTGGAATCATGTGAACGGTCTCAAAGGAATCAGTGGGAGTTACCATGACTGTATTTAGGATGGTAGTCACTGGCTTTTGTGAGATGAACACCTGTTAATGCACAAATACTTGTGCCAAGTAGGGTTGAGGGAGCAATGCTTAAATATTGGAATATGTTTCAAACTTGTTTGATTCAGTTTTTAGAAACTAATGAGAAGTAGGAAAATATTTCTTAATTTGTGAGGCAGAAATGCAAAACTATAGCTATGTATCATGCAACATGTAAGCAACTGAAATTGTGTTAAACAAAGAAAGCTCTGAAATTTCTATAGTCTGGTTTTTTAAAAAACAAAACATGATGCTCATGGCTAGCATAACCTCTCAACTGCTGTGTTGTTGTTGTTTAAACACAGGTTGGTTGACAACATAAAATACTTTTTTGGGGGGTTGTACTATTTTTTTCTAAGCAGTAATCTGAAGTAACAAATAAATAGTAAAATTATTTATCTCTCTAACCCTTAATTGTTCATTCGGAACCTATGTTGGTCAACTACAATCACCATTCATTTTATGCTTCTCCCATAGTGCACAAATTTCCAGAGGAACCAAAAGATACAGACCCCTGTGATGAATGCATACTTAATAAGAATTTAGAGGTAGTTTCCCAAGCTTTAGACATCCTTACCAGTGTTTTTCTGGAAAGTTCCCACACTCCAGACCCTCTCATTCTATTAGAATGAAAGTGGATTGGGGAGAGAATGGGACAGGAATAATAAACCTGCCTTTGCTATCTGCTCTAGCTACTTTCTTTGTTTCCAGTTCCCCTATAGGAAATGAACCAGCAGAAGATGGAGCTCAGCTAGATTAGTCTCTATCTGGTTGCCCTCTACCCAAACTACAGCTTTTAAAGAAGTTACAAGACACTACTGAAAAGCATGGCTCCAAAGAGCCACACAGTCCTCTTTAAATATTTCCACAGCTGAGCCTGAAGCGATTCAGCTGATATTGACAGTGGGAGGTTATGGAAGAAGCTACTACTTGTCAGCTAAGCACAGTAATAAGATCATTCCAAAGCAAACCTAGGTCTTCCCCACTACTGGACTCCACTTTCGAAATATTGTTTAACTAAATCATTGCACACACAAAATAACATCCATTAGTACAATGGAACTTCCCTTCTCCTACTCACCCTGCCCCCTCAAACATGCCCCCAGAGCAGATTTTGGGGTAGCGCAGGGAACAGGCGGTAAGTGAAAAGGAATGGAAAACTATGTTGCCTTTGCAGAAGTCATTCCACACATACACAATAATTTAGTTGGATACAACTCTAAATATCTGCATGTTAAACTAAGTGCCTAAAACCCCCACTCCTTGAACTGCTCATATGTAGACCTAAGACAAACCATGGCTAAGTGCAAACATGTGGGTTCCTCAAGAGGAGATTATGGCCACTTTGGTCTTGCATTGGCCCTGCTGCACTGCAGCGAACTAATTCATGGCTTGGCTTCATGCTGCAAACAAGGTTTGTTATTGGTTTATAACTCGTTGCTTGTCTGGAGAAAATAAACCACAAGCCCTGGTTTAAATGAACACACTTGATAAGTTCACAGCAGTGCAGCAGGACCAGATGAGCAGCAAATTTGCTACAATCTCCTCTCTGGGAGGCTGAACACACAAAGCCATGGTTTGGCGTACACACACACACACACACAGAGAGAGAGAGAGAGAGAGAGAGAGAGAGAGAGAGAGAATAAGGCTTCACAGGTCAAAACATTTACAGAATACCATCACCATGTATAGAGAACACTTCAATGTAGAGTTATGATTCGTGTGTGTGTGTGTGTGTGTGTGTGTGTGTGTGTGTGTGCAAGGTGGCCACACCTCCAGTTGGTTTGTAGGCCCCAGAAAGTTGGCCAAGGTGGAATTAGCCCTACCCTCAAAACAGGCTAGCCACCCTTGCTCTACAAATGTTCTTCTTTTTTCTGGTATTCAGGACTGCTCTTTTGTTCTTTTGTCTCTATCAAAGCCAGATTCCAAAAACTAAAGCAGAATTACACGGTGCTGTTAAACACTGATCTAGGAAGCACCATTTTGTACTAATTAAAACTAGCATACTGATGAAGAGTATTACCCAAGAGTCATTTATGGGGTGGGGCAAATGGGGAAAAACAACAGAATACAGAAGTGTTTGTTAAAAGTAGCCTAGAGAATATGGATGCAGAAATGTAAATTCGTTATTGTTACTATAGTTCACAGTTACTGTACTTTAGTTTTATTCCACCAAAAAATAGAATAGTCAGTTACAATTCTAAAGTGATTGTGATTAAATATTTAGGAAAACAAATTATGACCCATTCTAAAGCAGCAATTTCTCAGTGTTAAAGCTCATCAGTATTTCAATAGGAAATTGTAAGGAATAACTGGGTCTCTTACTTAAGGAAAGTATGGAAGGGCCATTGAAATGCTCTGTTAGTCATCATTTCTGAGTGACCTTATAAAGAATCATAACTATGGCTGACACAGATTAACAAAGTCCAAAGACAAAGGCATTTCAAGGTCCTGTGGTAAATTATTAAAATAGATTTTCTATATTGTTTCAATTCTACAAAGCTAACATAAATACATTTTTTAAGTGTACTGTTCTGGAATCTTGACTATACCACAGGGTTGTCATACACTATTCCCTCTCAGACCCTTTCCAGCAACATGATTGTAACACTGAGCTACTTTGCAGAGTGGAGGTAACTCACACATTCGCAGCCACATCACCCCCTATAATATGATACAATATTGGACTTTGTTGTGCAGGCCATTTTTTTCAATCCGCCTTTGCTGCTAACCATTTTGTTTTGGGGTGCCCAGTTACATCACTAAAATCCTTTTTATTGTGAGGATAACATGGTGAGGGAGAAAATAATGTATGCCTCATTGAGATCACTACAGTAAAGCTGGGATATAAACTGAATAAACAAAATTAACAAATGTACTTCACCCACCCACCCCCAGTCCATTTCCCAACAAACTCTCTTTGCCTGTTACTCTCACTCAGCAATCTATTAAACTCCCAGGCTTCTCTCAAAACAGTTTAGTAATGAGTATGTGAAGGGACACCCTTCTGAATTCCTGTTGCCCAACATTAGCCATAAAAATGCATTTTAAACAAAGATTACAAATATTTTATGCAATTCATGGGTAATAATGACACTTACTAGACATTCCTCTTGACCCAACACAACAAACTATTTCCCAAAAGTCACAGTACAGAGATATATTTTCCCCTAAACAACCCCAGCAAAGTCTGTAGAAGAAAAACACACATATCTTGCCAACTTTTGAGCATCAAAAGTCAAGTGGTTAACAAAATCAGAACAGTTTCTTATCCTTTCTATCCCCAAATTGGCATGAACCATCCTCAAGCTTACCTTTCCTATGATGCCAAGTTTCAAATCAATCCATTGAACTATTTTCTAACTGTACTGTCTTCCCTCCCCCCAAAAAATTATCATTATAATGGTAGGATTCAATATAGCTGGCTCACACTTAACATAGTGTCAATACTGTGGCCCTATAAATCCTGACAAGTGATGGTTAACACTTCATGCATCTGTTTTTTAAAAAATCTTCTATAATTTATTTTGAACAAATTACATCCTCACAAGAATACAACTAGAAATGCAAAAATGAGGGAGGAGCAGATTTTAAAAGAGAGGGAAAGAAGAAATGAAATAAAATTACAGACCAAGTAATAATACAAAGGCTTTGCACAATGTACTACAGTAAGCAACATTAGGCACAAGGTTGTCATAACAATACTGTAAATCAAACAGTAATTTCTTGTTCTTCCAGGTGTGAGGGAGTGTTATCCAATACCTCTTTACTCAGGAAACAATATTACCACATTCAAAGGTATACAAAGGCTGGGGGTTATCTCTTATTAGCAAAATCAACAAAGTCATGTATCAATTGAAGTGGACTGCAGCCCACAAAAGTACACTGTCATAAAAGCATACTGGTCTTTATTGGTTTTGCAGCCTCTTTTTTCTTTCTGCTCCTATAGACCAACACAGTGACCTGTCTCAAAATTGTTCACACAGAAATGCCAACACACAGTCAGAACTCTTGCTACCAAAATGGTTTCCCCTCAAATAGCTACACTGGCATTCTGTCTATCCTTACCTTCAAGTTCCCTTCATAGCCTTGACTCCCATATCTCACATTTCTAATATTCCAATACATCCCTCCCCATGATATTCTCTCAAGCTCCACCAACATCCAAAGATCTCCTGCTCCTTCAGTGGCAACCTCCTCTCCTTGCTGCACTGTATGTTTGGAATTTCCTTCAATGATACCAGCATGATGTCAGCTCTCTGACTTCATAAAAACAACATATGAGGACACCTCATTAGTTACTCCTGTCCTAACTATAGACCAGCCTGTAAGGAAGCCTAAGCACATGTGACCAAAATAATCACATAATGCTTCCCTATTAATTTCTGAAATAATTGAACACTGCCAGTTGAACAATAAGATCTAGGTTAAAAACAAGGTTTGCAGTTATTCGCCTTATACACTTCTTATTTCAAGGCAATTCATTTTCTTTCCTAACCAAGTGAAACATTGGAGGAAATATTAGTTGTATGGTTCAGTGATTTACAGGGCAGCAGTCAATATACCTAATTACAGAATAATGAACTGATTTCTATTGATTTCATTTATAGACATGCTGCACAAGGACATGCCCACCATAGTGTTAAATCTAACAGACAGTTTACACTGGAATGTAACTAATTAATCCTTTATGTTTGTATAGTTTTAGACAGCATGGAGTAGTTACTATAATTTCACATATATACCCTTCCACATCTGCTCTACGAACAAACTGTGGGGAAATATGCTACCCGTAAAGATCAGTGGACACACCAACTAAACTGCTCATTTACATAATAAGCATTATTTCATAGATTTTGTTCATATATTATAGAAATAAGGGTAATTTCCAACAACACCTTCATGGGTCAAGGAAAAACTAGGTTACAAGTCAGGTGTGTGTGCGCGCGCGCATGCACACACACACATTCAAGATTCATAATATATCTGGAAATAGGCAACTTAAGACAACAAATCTAGATGATGATTTATTCTCAAAAAAGAGGTATGTGTTAGAATAAAAAACGATTTCAAATACAAAGTATTACAACAACTGCATTAGTATCAATTGTTGGTGCCCTATGTGAAATAAGTTAGCAGGGACTAAAACTTTTCCTGTACTTACTCCAACTTTACAGAACAATCTTCTAAAGTGCCCAATGAAATCAAGGAGTACCTGTTGCTATAGCTGCTTTGACGCTAAACAGGTATGGTTTGATTGATGCTAGGCTGGAAAACCACAGGAAGCCACATTTAAGTTGTTCCAAGCTTCCAAAATAAGACTGGAACCCATGTAAAGTAAATAGCATGATTGTCAGGCTATGGCTGACAAATAAAATGGCTAATTTTGGGTCTTGACCTCACTGGCTAAAAAGACCTTCATTATTGTCATTGTACCCTTTACTGGCACCACCACTTGCTTCATACAACCGATTGCCTATGAGAAATGGAACCTATTAACCTTTTAACATATAAGATGCTAAGCAAACATAGAAACCATAGGAACCATAGAATTCTCCTATCATCTACTTCTAGGGTATTAGAGGAGTTCTTATATTCAAGTGCACATGTTCAGCTACAATCAAATGGAGTTAAGCAGCTCCCAACCTCTGTGCTGGATTATTGCATCTGAGTTTGTGTATAGTAATCTGTTTCTTGTGATTTATTATTCACTGTTTTCCAATTAATCATCTCCCTGGAATCCTGAGATCAAGCAATTGTCTCTATGTATTATTGGGGGGGGGGAATCCTTATTGGCCAGGTATTATAAAGTCATATTTTACAGTGGGAAACATAAAAATAAATGTTATGAACCACATCTCAAAAAGTCATTAACAGAGCTTTTTTGAGATCCTCCAATGCCTTTACAAAGAGAAAGTGATGACGTGGGCAGGTATCATAGCATTCTAAAAAGCGACAAGTGAGGTGGAAGCAGTATAATCAGATCTGCTGGGAAAGGGAGTTCCTGGCCGAAGCTGCTGGACAGTGGAAAGGCATTAAAAAGCTCCAACTGGTATCCCATCGAGTTATTCTATGCAATCCACAGAGGTATTAACAATTAAAATATTAAATAAATAATGAGCAACTACAAAGGAAAGCTAAGGGTGGTATTCAACCAAATTTTACTCAAACCCATTGAAGTTAATGGACCTAACTTAGTTACGTTCATTAATTTCAATGGGCTTCATCTGAGTAAAACTTAGTTCAATACCACCCTAAAATTGCAGCAAATAACTTATTTTGTAAAACTCACTTTGTTTATCAATAAATAGCTCTGCATTTTAAATTCAAAACATACCTGTATTTCTTATCATTAAAAAGTTTCTAAATTTAGATTGCAACAATCTGACTGTGGATGGAAACAGGAAAGGGCCTCTCTAGACTCTTTTAATTCTTGCACTGTAGGCAGGGCATCCAAGCATGCTATT
Source organism: Podarcis bocagei (assembly GCF_964188305.1). Classification (NCBI taxonomy): domain Eukaryota; kingdom Metazoa; phylum Chordata; class Lepidosauria; order Squamata; family Lacertidae; genus Podarcis; species Podarcis bocagei. Next base: position 37,623,960 of record NC_138134.1, read on the forward strand.
GCAGCCCAGCCTCAACAGCCTGTGTGAACAGGTACATACATTACAGGCTCCACAGGTCACCTGGATCCTACCAAGTTAAAAGCTACAGTACCCCTGATGGCCATCTGTTGTTAATCTGGAGATCCCATAAACACTAGTGTTTATCAGCCAATTCTTGGCCAACACACCAAAGTTAATTGGGTCCTTTAACCAGGGGTCAAAATTTGCTCATTAGCAACTCAGTTCAATGGGGATTAAACATGACCAGTAATAAAGACCACAGATTCAAGTCTAGAACTAAAATGAATCAGTCAGCTTATTGGTGTCCAATGGTTCTTTCAAAGCATATTATTATCTCTATATGGAAGATAATGATACTCTGAACTTTGAATCACAGCATAGGAACATAAAAACAATGTAGTACTGCAAAAATAAAATATACTAAGAATTGTATAAGAACAACATTAAAATAGCTTTAAGAAAGCAATCCATCAGAGTTTATTTCCTTTCTTAATTGACGATTTGGCCTCCTTTTGACTTATTCCAGCCCATCTAGTTGTGAAACAGAATTTCTCACATATTAGCATTTTGGAATAAAGTTCAGTTACCCATCCATGGCTGTGAGCCAGGATCCTGTGGGTTTCAGCTGAGTGAAAACACATGAAGCAAAGCTGAACAGACAGCAAGTGGAGGGAGTTGGGGAGAACGTTTCTTTGTAAAAATATGATGCTGTTTTTAAATTTACCATCATCTAAGATGCTAACATCTCACATGCAGTGTTAGAAACTGAGATATGAAAGCTAAAAGCTAAATGGCACCTTAAGCCTAGATTATGGGTGCAACAATGGAATGTCTAGGCACACTTTTTTATAACAAAAAAAGCTGAAAATGAATGAACTGCAGCTAAAATATTAATTTTTCACATGGTCCTTCACCTGCCCACCCCCCTAATATTCTTAAGAGGGTTTCTTCTCCAGTCTTCAGAGAGTAGTTGGAATTGGGGAGGCAGAAAAAGGTCCTCCTTTCCTTCTAACTCTGCAATTTTAATCTGAAATCTTGCGCGCAGTACTGCACTCAGAGCTCAGAAACTGCTCACGCTAATGAAATTCCCTGTTGCAAGATACGCCTAGAACAATGGGAGTTTCGAGCACTGCTCACATGACTACTGAGAATCAACAAAAGTTCCCAATCAGCAAAAAGCATGTCGAAATGTTGCAAAGCTTATTTTCTTTCATCCATTTTGATCCATCATGGCTGCTCTACTGTTTGCTGAAAATTGCTGTAGTTGATGGTTATGTACTTAGTTGGGTTCTGAGTAACATCTGCAGGGTAATTGTACAGAGATATGAGCATCATTTTCCTCTGTCTGCAAACTACCCAAGTGGTGCAGGGAAGGTACCTAAGCACTGCTGTCAATGTCCCTAATTTGAGATGGATGGTGCCTTAGCATTACCATTGGCTATTTGAAAAGGAGCTGTGAATATAGGCATGTTTTTAAGATTATCATTTCTGGCAGAAGTAAAAACTAGGCAAATTTGCTTTAGTTTAAAAATACTATCTCACCAAATATTTTTCCTACATCTACAATGAGTTTCCTACTTTCCTGTAGTAGTAAAAGTAGGAGGAACACAAATCTGTTCATTAATGCATTGCATTGCCTGTTTTCTTTAGTATATGCCTAGCAGAACAACATTGTCTGGCAAACATCCTCTGCCAAGGAAAATGGCAAGAACATTGATTTCCATGTATCTATTTATTTAAAAACCACCCTTCAAGAGATTCAAGATAGTATAGAAAAGAGCAAATAAAAGCTAATTCAGAAATATATAGATGCAATTGTAAACCAACAAATAAATATAAAGGACAATAATGCATCAACAACAATTAAAACCTAAAAAGGCAAAGATAATCTAAAATTAAGACATGAGTTTACTGGTATGGGAAGAGACATTCCTTCAAGTATTTAGCCCAAACCAGTTAAGACTTTTTAAGGTAAATATAGCATCTTAAGTTGGGTTCAGAAGTAAATAGAGTACCAATGACATAACGCATGGTTGTGATTCAACATTTGTGTGCACTATAGGGATGTGTTATATTTCTTCAGCATGACAAGTTTTAACTGCCAAATTGATAGCCCAACTCTTATATGGTGTTCAGATTTTGATTTTGAATTCAAGTGTTGAAAAAGTTTGTTCAAGGCTCTTAAGGGCTATGTTTGGTGTCCCAAACTATGTATCAGCAGCGGCAGTCCTGAGCTTAGAGATGAGGTTTGCATTCTAGAGTGAAGAGAGGAGGCAGAGATTAGCTCTGACTAGAAGGTCAGATAATTATTTTCCCCACCCTTCAGGAACCAAATTGCAAAGGTGAATGGGGACTTCCCATTAGTCAGTCCCGGGCTATCACAATGATGTTGGGTAACTCTTTTTGCCCGCATGGACACCAGTGATCAACTGATTGCTGGGTCTTGTGAAGCCCCTTGCAAAACACTCAGCAATATCCAACACAGATGATTGTCAAGTCATGCAAACCACTGTGCACAGCACTCTGCACAAAGCTGTGTTGCTGATTGGTGTTGCATGCAAACACATAATAATAATAATAATAATAATAATAATAATAATAATAATAATAATAATTACTTACATGCTGCCCATCTGACTGGGTTGCCCCAGTCACTCTGGGCGGCTCCCAACAAAAAACAGTAAAAAAAACCAACAACATCAAACACTAAAAACTTCCCTGAACAGAGCTGCCTTCCCATGAACCAAGTATTTACATACACCACAATCTGATGCCATATTTAACATCAGATGCAGGGCAGGTAGTTGTGTCTTGGTTGAAGTGTCTTCATAGGCTAAATGGGAAGACCTAGCAGACCCATGTAGGGCCACAAGCCAGAGGTTTCTTGCCCCTGCTACAGAGTCAAATTCAGTGCTACTGTCCCCTATTATCTCACACAGCTACCTATCTTCGGTTCATGTAGACCAGTTTGCAAGTACATAGATGAAGTTGCTAAGTAACAAAATGTTACGGTTTCTCTGTCACAGCTTCAAGCTAGATCTTTTATTAAATAAATAGGCTTCCAAAACCTATTTTCGATAGTCAAGACGACTTGTTCAGCTTTGGTATTTGGCATTTCCAGTACATCTGTTAATTCTCAGACAAAATATCCACTGAACTTAAGCATAACAAAATACAGGAGGGCATTCCTATCCTGCATGTTTCAGTGTGATACCTTCAGCTCTTATGGAGAGGATATTTAGGGTAACACCCTACTCTTATAAGTGATGTCTGTCTTCCTCAGAAGAAATAGAAACCTTCATCCATGTTTTGTAACTTTTATAGAGGTCTCCGGAAAGAGTTGATTGATTCAGTAACCATTTTGTATCTTTGAAGATTGCCTGCACATTACATTTCTCTTCTCTCTGATACAAATAAGAGTATTACAGGATCTGTAGCTAAATTCCTGTCGAGAGAAATGAAGACATGAGGTAATATCTTACCTAAATCAATGTGACCTTACTTTCCATAACATACAATACATCTATTTGACCTTATTTGCATGTTAATAGATGCATAAGTTTTATTGTGAGGTCTCTTGACAACTACTCAATGTAGTTGTAGATGGAGTATTAATTCTTTGTCTGTACCCATCAGAATTAAACCAGCTGAGCTCTGAACTAATCAAAGCTTCTGGGTCATCTTTAATGAGCTAGCCATAAATGTATGCAGACGACTGCAATAAAATTATATGTTGAAAGCAGTTTGGATTATAGGTGCCCCTAAACTTGCTAATGTGGCTGTGAACTAAATAAGTTAAGAGAAGGCTCCCATGAAACTCCACTCAACAGCAGCTGAATCCGAAAGAAGCAGCCATCCTGTGGAAACCTAACCTGAAGAGCAGAGAGCTGATAGTCACCCAGAATGACCCCACAGTTGCATCAGTGCTGCATAAATCTATTTATTTAACAGTTTTAGCCACAACTGAGGACACTGTGACTAGCTGGGTCAATGAAGCTTTCGACTTACTAAACAGATGCCTCACCCTACCTACAACAAACTATTTTGGAAGCACACCAGAGTTCAAACACAATGTATAAGGAGGTCTGAAGGCCCGCCATTTATAAGGAATGATGTTAAGAGTAGAAATCCCAATGAACTTCTCCATGTTTGGGCTCAGAAAGAGATGATAGTTCTTCAAGCCCACATATTTTCCAGTTCAATTAAAATCTGTGCTAAAAAAACCAAGTAAGTTTGTGCACCACCTACCCACCTGTCCCCCTTACTACCAAGACATCCTTCCTGTCTGCCCCTCACCCCCAAGATCCAGTAGTAGCAGCCGTACATGGAAAGGGGAATTAGGTCTGTCCCTCTCTCCATGCTTTCTGTCCACCTAATACTCTGCAACCTCCAAGACAAAAAGCAGTGGCCATGAGGAAGAGATAGCATGCCTTTCTCACTGCCAAATCAATAAATTATAAGTATGTAAGATTGTATTTTGGACAGAAGAGATGAGTAAATGGGTTGACTAACAGCCTTCCTGCAATTCCCTAAGTGAGTCTGTTGCCTTCAGGTGCACTGTCCTACTGACATCAACACTGGCAACAGGACAGTGCACCTGAAGGCAACAGACTCACTTAGGGAATTGCAGGAAGGCTGTGAGGCACACATTGCTTTGTCCTTCAACATGCATTGCTTCTCTCTGCCTCCCATCACCTGCCACCTGAGGCAGTTACCTCACGCTGGTCTGAACTTCCAATATTTGTTCTTCCGGGGGGAGGGGGAGTCCCATCCCCTCTGCCACGTAAATGCACATGTTCACAATTTTGCATGCCTAAAAACCCCACCAACATTTTACATCATTGCAGATTAGTTCAGCTCACTAACATACAATAGCTTAGTTTTGTATTCCCAAGACAATATAATGCAAATTTACTGAAGCAAACTTGCATGAGCATTAGTATATAAACGATAGAAGCATTACGTAAGGCTAAAAAGGGTGAAACCTCAAAAGGTTGTGGAAGGCAAAAAAATAATTATTTTACAGCATACTGTGTCCAGTGCATTTCAGCTCATCACCCCTGGAACAACATGCATAAAACAATGCATTCTAAGTGAACTGCAATGTGGAATAAGATCTGCTGGCTCCTGAAGAGGCTGACATGCTGAAATGATAGGGAATACTATATTATTTTGTTTCCAGCACTGTTCCGGGTCTTCAGAGATTCCTCTTTGGTGGGACGGGAAGCTTCTTGTCCCTTAGGTGCCACCCATCTCTTTTTTCTGTTGGCGTTATGAATAAACCAAGTGGCACAATCATTGCAAAGTTGCTTTGAGACAGTTTAACTTGGCCAGTTTGTTTTAAATCAGGGTGAGGAACCTATGGCCCAAGAGCCAAAGTCTTTCCACAGGCCTGCTTCATGTCCTCCTTGGGTATTTTTGCCTGAAAGGAATGTGTCCTTGAGCTCTGATAATGCCTCTTACTTCTCTGGATGGAAGATTGTGTGTGTGCACATGTGCGAGCGCATGTGCCTACTGTACAAGGGTAAAATTTGCGTGTATTGCTCTGCCCAGTGTTGCCTTTACCTTCCTCTGGCATGAAGTTTGTCTAGAAGAGAATGTGGCCCTCAGAATGAAAGTTTCTCCACCTCTGTTCAAAACGGAGCTAAACAATTTGATATAAACAAACAAAAAACTCCAAAGAGCTGTGTCACCAAGCTTCTCTCTCTCTCTCTTTGCATCCAAACACCTGCAGGAAAGGCCCATGAGTGCCACTAATATTTGGGTGCCTGAGGGAAGCTTAATATCCATATTACCTTCCAAACTACTATAGGACAAAAATTCTTATTTGAAAATCCATATTACCTTCCAAACTACTATAGGACAAAAATTCTTATTTGAATGAGTGTCATGTATGTCACAAATAATGAAAGGGGGAATGTGTTAATTCAGTGCTAGTAGACTATTTAAGGGTATTTTACTAGTTTCCCTTAAAGAAGTTCTTACTCCTCCCCTTAGAAAAACAAACTGTTTAGCAACTAACTAACTTAAAGATAAAAGGGACGCGGGTGGCGCTGTGGGTAAAACCTCAGCGCCTAGGGCTTGCCGATCGCACGGTCGGCGGTTCGAATCCCCGCGGCGGGGTGAGCTCCCGTCTTTCGGTCCCAGCTCCTGCCTACCTAGCAGTTCGAAACCACTCCTAAGTGCAAGTAGATAAATAGGTACCGCTTTCTAGCGGGAAGGTAAACAGCGTTTCCGTGTGCTGCGCTGGTGCCGGCTCGCCAGAGCAGCTTCGTCACACTGGCCACATGACCTGGAAGTGTCTCTGGACAGCGCTGGCCCCCGGCCTCTTAAGTGAGATGGGCACACAACCCTAGAGTCGGACATGACTGGCCCGTACGGGCAGGGGTACCTTTACCTTAACTTAAAGATTGTTACTACGAACAGACCAACCAACCAGGGAAAAGGCCACTAACAATGGAAAACATGTTTACAGGATTGCAGGACCTGACCCATCCACTAGCCAACTGGGATAAGGTTAAGGAGATACAAGTAATTGAAGAATAGTTTACTAGTTTGCTAATTTGGAAAATTAAGCCTACTGTATTTGGGTATACATGACACAGACTCTATGGAGATTCCAAAAATCTGACAAGGCCAGAGTTTAAATTCTCAACCTAGAGTAGCAATTTACAAATATTCTGGAAGATGAAATAGAGCATTTAGAAAATCAAGAAATAGTAGTATTGCTAATTCCAGTTCAATAAGTTGCATGGCTATTAATATAGATTCAGACAATAAACACCTAGGTGGTATTCAACTAGGTTTTACACAGAGTAGGCTTATTGAATTTATAGGACCTAACCTACCCATGGTAATTTATTTCAATGAGACTGATTAAAACTTAGTTGAAGATAGCCAGCTAGCTAGCTAGCTAGGTAACATTTCATTGCTGTCCCTGTTCAACCATGTCTAAGTTTGAATGAGAAATTGTGCTGGTATATATTTAGAAAATCAATGCAGCCTCAGTCCTTCCCTAGTCTTGCTGGTGCTATGCTCCTGGGAGCTAAACCATGGTTTGGCTTAGTATTACATCTGAACCTAAGCTTGTGCTTTATCTCATTCCAAACCACAGCTGTTCTCCTCCACTTATTGGCTCTCCTCCTCAAAATATGAACCTGCAGCAACCAATTTACATGAGGGCAGGGGGAATCAATGCTCCTCAGCTGGCTTCTACTAATGTCCATTTATAGTATTTATTTCCAATCTCTTTCCGCTTTCAAGAAGCTGATGGCTGACAACAGTAGATAATGCCATGAAACAGAAAACAGTTTATTAAACACATTAAAAACAATACAACTCAGAAAAAGGAAGTTAAACAGCTGCTTGGACAGAACCAGCAGCAATTATCACACACATGTGTCTAAATAAAAAATGTTTTCACACTTCTAAAATAATAGAGTTAGAATCTAGCAACTGTTTATTCATGAAGAAGTTCCAAAACAAGGGTGCCATGTTCTTGAAATTTGACTTCACAGATAGATATAATCCAGAGCATGACATTTCTCCAGCTCACCTCCATCAGTTCACAGAGGACTGTATAATTTCATTAGGTGGAATCCAAATGGTGCCCATGCACTCGTGCAAAAGCTTTTGATCCAGTGGGCACCTCCGCTTACTAAAAGAGAGGTGAAGTGATTTGAACCAATTTGCAATTCCCTTTATGGACCTCCATACCACTTTCTACCTTGCTATGGAATGTTCCTCAACTCCCTCAAGCTGGGGGATGCATGAGATACTGGCAAAAAAGCCCCTCCCCTCTTCTTCCATTAATGGAGGCATCAACTGAATTAAAAGTCCTTCTGTGAGTGCAAGGGCACCAAATGAATGCCACTCATTAAGTTTTTCACCCTACACTAATATGCTGTGTTTGGGGTGGAATGGTCTTACGACAACTCAGAGCAGAGAATGATTACCTAAGATCTTGAATAATCTAAATGTTTGTTTTACATATCTAAAGTCACTGTATATTACTTTTGTAATGTTAACAACCACCAGATTCATGACCTAAATATTATATTGTATGCACGCACACAAATTTTAATATTCACGTATGTCTCCATCTCACATGTATGAAACTTTCATGCACACTTATGCACATTCTCACATGTGTCAAAAACTTCTTGCTTCATATAAGTCCCAGTGTGACTTCATGAGGATTAAGAAAAACAAGTAGTTTGAAGAGTGAAGCACGTCTGCACACCTTAGTACCCGGGCCTGAGATGTATAGTTTTAGGGCCCACCTTATTTTGTGATTGCAAGTTGTTTTAAGCTCTTTTTAACATTGTGTTTTAATTGTTGCAACCCACCCTGGGATGATAGAGTGTATAATAATAATAATAATAATAATAATAATAATAATAATAATAATAATAATTTGCAAAATCCACACTTGCACACTTCTCAACAACAACAAAAAATTAAACAGAATTCACTGGTAACCATAAATATTTATGTAATAGTAACGCCTGAGGAGTTAGTATACAGTTATATATTTTTTAATGGTTTTGTAAGACTTAAAAAACAAATCTAGGCCACAATTCAGACAGCCATGCAAGAAGACTGGCACCACCCAAAGGGGTTTTTGACCTCTATTTCTCAAGCAGCAGCCTCCTGCACATCATGGCAAACTGCTTTAGAAACTCAGGGGAATTTCCAAAGCAGTTTGATCAATGCGGCATTGGGGGTGGGGCAGGGAAGGGGGGGAAATCTGCCATTCAAATAAAAAACAAAAAAGACAGATGCCCAGCTGGGTACACCTAACAGCTCTCTAGATCGTGGCCTGAAATCTTTGGCATTCAAGGCCCACACTTCTAAAGATTTTCTATTTTGCCTATGAATGCTATTTTCACAAACAAGGAACAGTACCTTCCTATGGGATTACAGCATGACAGAGGTGTAGTTGGCCCGTGGGATTAATTAAAAGGGCTAGCATTTATTGCTTGCGCCTTTTAAATTGTTCCCATTTTCGTTAAACATTACTGCTTTTTAAGTTGGTCATGGTATGCCAAACCAAAATGACACAGACCTTTCATGCAAATACAGGATAATATTGGTTACAGAAGTATTCGACATCACTATACGCCTTCAAGAAATCTTAACTTTGTATTTCTTTTCAAGTCAGAAGTTAGCTGAAACATACTCTATAGAAAGTATAATATTTCAAAGTTCTCTATTTAGAAACAAGCAACTTCCATATTTTAAAACATGAAATACCAAAGTATTAAATCACAACTGACACCACGGCAGGCATCTGTTTTTCTACTACAATTTAACAGCCCCATTATATTCACAATCAAAGCAAAATGAGCATGTATACAGGCAGTTACAATTTAAAATGAAATTTAACGAAAGCCTGTTCCCAAAATAAGCAGAATTTGCTATACTTACTGAATGTTTCTCCTGCTGGCCCATAACTCCATGGTTAGCTGGGATTGCAAGAGGTTTCATAATGAACAAACATATGCTGAACTGAATTTACACATCATGTACCAATTTCTCATGGATAGCAAATCATCCTCTACTGCATTAAACTAAACAAACAAAAACCAAGGGAAAAACCAAGCCAAGAGCTCAAAGTGCCGTTCACAAAATCTCTCACACTTGTAGTGCAGAAAAGCAATCCAAACAGCAGCAATTGTCTCCATTTTTATAACACTCGAAGTCTTAAGCGTGCAAGGATGTAAAGTGCCTGGCAACACCATACATATCCAGCATTCTTCTACAAGAACGAGAGCATTCCCTGAGAGCGAAAGGGAGGAAAAGGGGGGGGGGGAGAGAAAAGCTAAAATGGCTGACTGCACACAGACTCCCTCAAAAAAGCTTAATACAGTATTATATTAGTAAGGGTGCGGGAACCAGCTTCCTGCATTCAGCCAAGCATTGTTAATACTCCTGTTTAATTTGCAATCACAATAATAAAGAGCCCCTCACCCCCATTAAAAAAATTAAAAATCAGGGCAGAGCATGTGAATAGGGACCTCCCCTCTGGCTGCTAATGATGCTGACAGGGTGACCAGTGATCTCTGTTCCACTCAACTAACCAAGTTCGCACAATTAATCCAAGCGGCATGACATTGACGGACATTTAATTTAATGATGCCTGTCCCTCACATTCAAAGAAACCATGCCTACCATCAAGAGAGTCACTAAGGGGAAAAAACAAAAAAAACCCAAACAAACCAAAAACACCAAAGGCACATACACAGAGAAAAACCTAGAGAATCATGAGTCTGAATGTAATACGCCAATATAATTACGTTATTGTGCTTACTTTGGAAGACCATGGCTGCAGGCAGTTGGCATAGCAACGCACAAGGAAAGCCATTTCCTGGGTAGAAAGAACGCTTCCTTTTCTAAATAAAAAATTCCTCTTAGGATACAAACGGCATTGCTGCTTCCTGCAGAAAGCAAAGACACTGTAGTCTGTCTCTTAACCTGCACACAGGCACACTCAATGCAGTTCTAATGATGTAAGTGGATCTCTCTCTGCCTCCCTCCCTCTCCCCCTATACATCGAAATATTCAACTCAAATGGAAGACACATTCCTTGCGGCTTGCCCCCTCGGCTGCTTAACTATTTCACTCATTAAGGTACAGATGGACAATTCAGATAGAGTAACAAGCGCTTGCCTGTATTATGTCAGCTTCTGTAGGTCAAGCAAATCCCAAAGGGGAAGGAATCCATTGATTGCTGGCTCCAATGAATATCACTGAAGGCAGGGTGGGAATAAGGAGAAAGACTTACTTGAACAGGCTCTGAACTAAATATCATTTTTCACCAAGGTGAATATAAAGCAATGGTGTTTGCTGCCACCTCCTCCCCCACCCTCCCCCACCCAAAAATAATGTTGCGGCAAAGCTGTAAATATCTCTATCAACTGCTTAATAATGGCATACTTGACAAGCTTTCATGGGCACACAGGTATGATACTGTTCAGGCTTAGGTAACTGAAAGGTGCATAGCTGTGAATTTTCACAATCCTCCGCTGAAATTTGTTTAAATAAAGTCTGCAGTTTGCCACACAGGTCAAACATGTAGTTTCCATCAAAAGAGGTGTACAGTTCACAGAATATAGCACTGGAATAGGCAGGCAGGCTCTAAATTTGTACAAATACAACATGTCTCTTGAAGGTAGTATTTCATTTTTAAAATGGAGAAATTAACCTAGCCACTCCCATGTAAAACTAGCTCTGTCACCACAGCATTATGGCACATGAACTAAGCTGAAGGGCATACTCCAGCCAAAAAAAGCACAAAGCCCTGCTACATTACAAGCCACACACTTCCACGATGTTTTTATGCAAGTCATCAGTGAGAAAAATAAGAAAGACTTTTTGCCATCAATTTTTTATCATGAAAATCTGACCTTTTTACACTTACAATGCATTCCTGGTATTCAAGCCCATGTGCACACACAACTTGGGAGAGAAAGGCAGGGAAAGAATGCTCATTTCTGCTACTACAGTAACAAAAATCGAACAGACGACAAGAACTTTAAACATATATTTATGAACAATATAGAAAAGTGACAGAGACAGAGGCTGCAGCTGTTTCTACCAGACACATGCATTCTCAGTTGGTTAATTTAATCTGTCATACAGTAATGCTTTCCTGTAGTGACTGCAGGTCAAAGCTCACTTGGCAGACCAAAAGGTGATTCTCTAAAAGTCTATTTTTATAAAGCCATAGAATTCTTTAAAAAATAAAAACAAGTACCACCACTAAACCATATTTTAAAGTTTTGGATCATTCGTTTTTAGGCTTGCGTATACCATAATAATCTGTCCTGTATTCTTTTTAAAACACATTAAAATATGTTTCCTTAGAATGGAAATCTAGAATAAGACTAATATGGGACCGCAGGTTTTTCTGCAGGGTTCAACTATGGAAAAACTGCCTTTATGCATGTGTATTCACACATGCAAGAGTATTTTTGAAAGCATTTTACAGTATTGTGGGAGCTGATAGCACTCATTTGAAGCAGTGGTCTTCAAATTTATTTTTAGCTGTAGCCAAAGAACAAACGTGGATACGTTTGTCACCCTCCCACCATCACTGTTTATTCCGACTGCAAATCTTTTCCATTTAAACATATAAAAGAAAGCAAATGAGGAAATGCCCTACTCTGGACTCTTTGGTTCTTAATATCTAGGAAGCACCCTCCCCAACAATGGTTTTCTTATTGCATCTTTTCCTCTTGCTGCCATGCCCAGAACACGTCTGTCTCTAGATTTTAGTGGACACACGACACTGGTGGTAATGTGGCTAACATTTCTGAAGTCACAAGTGCCACAGGCAGTAGTTTATAGTGGGTAAGGCTTGAGCTTCCTTCCAGTGATACCTACTAGGAAAAGCAGAAGTGGGATGTGAGGAAGTGTGGCAAGTGCTTCTCCCACCATGTGCTATGGCTGTCAAAAGAAGACAGCTCAGATATACTAATCACAGAGCAACACAAAACCTATCTAGAAGAGCTCTCACACAGCTGCTGGGCTTTCTTCTGGCAAGCTGCAGCAAGTCGTCTGACTCACTAAGCTCTTACTACTTCCTCACTGGAGTGGAAGGCACAGCCCTGTAGACAAAAGCTCTCTGTTTGTTTGGGGGTTTTTCCTGTTCCCATATTCTGGTTTCTTATCCTCTTTTTCTCCTTCCTTCTTCACATTTTGTTCTGATAGCCCGACTTATGACAAGACTCCGAAGGTGCAAAGGCTTGATTCCATGGCTACCTGGCTACTGTTGAGCTGCAATAAAAAATGTGTTAGACTCATGTGGCAGCAGCCTGAGGTATGTGGAACTAGCAGAAGTCATTTTCAAATGCCCTAAGGTGCCCACAGAGAGGTGGAGAAAACAAATGTTTACCAAGGTCACTGAAAGAAGCATGTTTAGATTTAAATTAGGAAATGCTGCTCAGCAGTTAAGCACAAAGGCTGTACAGTCTCACTTCACAAAGGTTAAGTGGCTCACTAAGTATGGACTAGGGACACTGAGGTCCCAGTCACAACTTGTTGATTTTACAGATGGCAGAGATGCATACCATTAGACTTGCACACCTTCCCCCACCATGTGCAAAACCTTCAAGGTCAATTATCTCAAGCCACAAAAGGAAAAAACTTAAGGATGATCAAAAATTAGTTGCAGAACAAGTGAAAATTACAAATAAATGGAAAATCTTTAAATGTTAAAAATCAGCTGGACTTGGTTCATTCTGTATATTCTATGCATGGCATGGGAAGGGTCTATGAGGCCTCTATCCCCAAGTTTCAGTTCTAAAACTTAGAACATAGGTAGGCAAAGTAAGGCCTGTGGGGCAGATCCGGCCCAATTGCCTTCTAAATCTGGCCCGCGGACGGTTCGGGAATCAGCGTGTTTTTACATGAGTAGAATGTGTGCTTTTATTTAAAATGCATCTCTGGGTTATTTGTGGGGCATAGGAATTCGTTCTTTTTTTCAAAATATAGTCTGAGGGACAAGGTCTGAGGGACAGTGGTCCAGCCCCCTGCTGAAAAAGTATGCTGACCACTGGAGCAACCTCCCCCATTTGGTAACACTCAAATTGTTTGTCCTAAATTCCCATCTTCCATAACCAATTGGCCATGCTGTCTGAGGCTGATAAGATTTGTAGTTCAGAATATGTGCAGAGCATAAGGTTGCGAAAAGCTGTCCTACTGTATATAATGTCTGTACTCTGGAGCTGTGAAAACAGGCCCAAGTCTAGAATAGTAGTAAGCAACTGACCAATACAAACACACTTAACACAGGCTTGGAAAAATTAGGTAGCCTTAGGATACAATTTAAAGACCTCACTATATACCCATTACTCTGTTATCAAACCTATGTTTTTCATTAGAAATACATTGGAACTTACTATCAATGAAATCCCTATGGACACAGATGTCATGTCACTTGCATTTCAATTCCCAGAATTTATTCTTATCTAATGACATGATATCACTGTCATGCAAATTTAGATGTCAGCAAAGTATGAAGTAATGGAATTATTTATTAGTGACAAAGAATTAGTTCAGAAATAGTGACCATAATTCCATCACAGAGTGTGAAGGTGCCTGAAAGGGTAATCAAGTCCAATACTTGCTGATGCTGGAAATCTACTAGTACAGCATCCCTGATAAGTAACTACCCAGACTTGCTCTGCTTAAAAATCTGTAAAGAAAAACAGTCAACTGCCTTCCAAGGCAGCCTTTTTCATTGTTAAATAGGCTGTGGTGTCAGAAAGTTCTTCCTAAAATTAAGTCTAAATTAGGGGTTCCCAAACTGGGGCTTGTGGACCACAGACCACAGCATGGTGGTCCGCAGCAGGTATGCATTAAACATTCATATTATTTTTTATTTACATTTGTATTGTATTGTGTTGTATTACAGTTTGCATTCCATAAAATTGAAATTGTAAGAATACAAATGCAATATAAGAAATAAAAGAAGCAATAAAAATACAAATAAAAACCATGCAGCATCTAAGCATCTGTCACTGATGCTTTAATTGAGTTTCCTGCATTGCAGGATACTAGATGACCCTCGGGGTCCCTTCTAACTCTACAATTCTACCATTCTAAGCACAATGCATTACAACTGCTACAACAGGCAGAAACTAATAGCACCACACATTGCAATATTCAATATCTTTTAGAAAGAATCATTGTAACACAAACTGCCAAAAAGGGGGGAATCCTACTCATTTACAATTTAACTCAACACTTTTAACACCACTGTTGGCAGTCCCATCTACCTGACATTCTTTGGCTACCTTCATTATTTCATATCATTAAGACAATGCCATTCTTTTTTAGTAGACAAAAGTGCTACTAGAAACCTAGCTAAATCAATTATTCAAGCAGTCTAATTTGTCAGCAAAATATATCAACATCCCCTCTGCTACCCTTGCTTCTCAATCATTCTGTGAGAAATTTTCATCTGGGGCAGTTATAAAAACTGAACTGCAACTATATATTCCATGGGTTCCATTGCTGGTTGGTAAAATGGTAAACGTAAAGGACTCTTGTACGGTTAAATCCAGTCGAATTCGACCAGGGGGTGTGGCGCTCACCTCTGCTTTCAGGCAGAGGGAGCTGGTGTTTGTCCACAGACAGCTTTCCGGGTCGTGTGGCCAGTGTGACTAAACCACTTCTGGTACCACAGAACACCATGACAGAAACCAGAGCACACAGAAACACCGTTTACCTTCCTACCGCAGTGGTACCTATTTACTTCCTCGCGCTAATATGCTTTCAAACTGCTAGGTTGGCAGGAGCTGGAAAAGAGCAACGGGAGCCCACACCACTGCATGGATTCAAACGGCCAACCTTATCATAGGCAAGCCCAAGACACTCGGTAGTTTAGACCACAGCGCCACTCACCCCTGCTGGTTGACTGTACACTGATGTCATTGTGGGCAAGTACTAAGTGTCAAGTACAAGATCCAACATTGATGAAAATAGGGTGGTGTTTGGGCATCATTAGTGATGATGGCAGTGAACTTATGAACACCTTACTTTGTGGTCTCAAACACAAACAGGAGGTAGAAGATTCAGAATAGCATCAAGTGCATACTTTAATAAGGACATCCAGTAAGTGATGAAAACCACCCATTATACCTATTGCCACGCTTCCAATCTGTAATCCACTGCATTGCCATAAAGTACTGCCAGCTTCTACAGCCATGACACCAATACATCACAATCTCAGTGAGATTAAATAGGGCACCACCTCTCCCTATGAACTATGGCAATCAACAAAAAGTGCCTTCCCAGTACTATATCCAACCTGGAAGATGAACATGTTGACAAAAATATCCAGGGACACCTATAGCAATAGAATGACTATCTCCTCAGTAACTTTCTTTGTAACTAATCTTTTTGCCTGGCTGTAGTAGGAACAAGCAACAGTAACACTACTCAAATCGAGTAGTAACACTATTCAAACTGCAAAATAAAAGGGCAGGTTTCAGCAAATCATTACCCTTTGGTCTGAGTGGCTGCAGTAGATATAATGGCAGCAATTAAGAACTATGTGATTTGAATCATGGTTGCCAATCCACTACTAAAGCCAACCGTAGGCAGGCAAGCAATCATATGTGGATGCCTGAATATGGCTCTTTAGTTTATTCCCAAACCACTTGAAATTTTCAGTTTTGTAAAAAGGAAAATATAATTACCCTGACTTATTATTATTAATGTATTACTATTTAACCTTAAAATATTACATTTGCAAATAATGTTATAGTACATTTTTCTTAGATTCTCTAGGTTTAGGCTTAGATCCTGTTAACATTCTATCTTCACCACCTCTATTAGTAATATATGCTGCATGGTTAACCCATTTGCTGGTGTTCCAGACCATCTGTACAAATACCATTCTGTTGAGCTGTTACTGTGGATGAATCCATAATCCAGATCTTTAATAAACCCAGCACTGAGCACAGACACATTGGTGCCTTAGCCGGGTTTGCTGCTGACACCTGCCAATCTTGCTTTAATTGCAGATTGGTTAGTCATATAGCACATTCTGTTCTTAGCTTTTAGAGAAAAACATTCCATTTACATTTCCTACTGCTTAAAAGAGCAGCAGTGTGTATAAAGGTATTAAATATTTTTAATCCATGACTCCTGTTTAAATAGCTACTTTAAAACAGAAACATTAGAAAACTATGGAAGTGTTTGCGCCATTCCAGCTAATGCCAGCTGTTTTGTTAGCAGGATTTAATAACTAAACTAGAAAAGCCTGCCATATGCAAACACACAAGTTTTAAGCTGCAAAAATACTTTAAAATCTATTTTAATTATACCTCAGAAAAGAAGGCTTAAGTGTTCACATATCTTACAAATCTTATACCTTGGAGTGTTTCGAATGTTTCAAAAGCAACAGCATTAAAGCAATCCTGGCTAGTATAGGTGGTGGGCCCTCAATTTTTAAATTTGCAGATTTATGGATGTTTATGCATATTTATGGATTACTGAAGGAACTACCACACAAACAGGATCACTTTTCCTTTGCATCAGCCAATGCGGAGGGGAGGGGCAATCCTGCTTACGGCTCTGCTCAGGTGCACAAGAGAATTTAGAGAGCTTGTAGCAATCTTGTGTACCCAAGCCCACAGCTTAGCAGGATTGCTCACCCTTTGCAACAGCGATCCTGCTTTGTGCTGGGTTCCAAAAGCGCTGTTTGAAGCATGTATCCTTGAACGTTCAAAGGAGAGAGGGCTACTTCAAACAGTGCTTTTGAGAAATTCTTCAACACAGCCACTGCACTCCTGTTTTAGAGGGCCTGAGGTTCCCCACTGCTGCTACAGTTAATGAGAGTGGGCACTGTAACTGCTCCTTAATCTGCTAGGACACTACAGGACGAAGGGAAGGGAGTATGCTTGGGGACCTGGGAGTGGCAAGAGAGTAGCAGATGGCACAAGAGTTCAGTCAAGGTATCTGAAGGTTTACATTCCATTTAGCCTTGTCTTCCAAACTCCCTGGATTTCAATCAAAGTCAGGCTCCAACAGTTACTCCTAACATTCAGTGCTGAAGCTCCCTCAGTTCTCAGGCATGCTGCTTTGAGGACTGGCCAGCTACTTGGACTTGGGTTCTGCGGTGGCAAAACTATGGTCCCAGTTAAGTATGTGCAGCTAATTATTTCAGACATGCTTAAGTCAAGTCTCCTTAGAATCATAGCCATTGACACTGATGTGATCAATCTAAAGAAAGCAGACCGCAGCTTTAATCAGAATAATGGGTTTTGCTGTTGTTTTTATAACTATCATAAGTTTAAGGATACTTGGAGTTTGAACAGTCAAGGACCGACTGCCTGCCTGCCTGCCTGATTGATTGATTGATTGGTTAGTTAGCCACCCTTAATAAATATTCATTGGGTATCTTACAAACAAAACATTTATAAATGGAGAATGACATCCAATAGTGGCCACCCACTAGTGGACCAGGCTTCCACTGGTGAGACAAGACTTACCCTTCCTCTCCTTCCCTACCCACTGCAGCTCCCATACAGCCCAAAAGTTCAGGCCACAGAGAAGGGGAAGCTTGTATGGCATGGATGCCCCCCCATTATACTTTTTAGGAAAAGAATCCAAAAAGTCAGGAAAATGCTTTAATTTCATAGCTACAGCACCATGGCCAAGAAAGCCTTTTCCCTGGTAGACGACCGCCAGTGATCAGATGTCATGCAACCAGAGCAAGGCTTAAGGTTTGGGTATGCTATGCAGGAGGCAATCTTCCAGGAAACCTGCCCTAAGCCAGTTAGGGCTTGTCAGGTTGAAACCAGCACTTTAATTCCCAGGAATGAGCTGAGAGGCAGGAGTTGCATATATTGACAGACATTTCATCTCTAGGTCACTATTTCTAGGTGTGATCAGATTAAATGTATTTACTGCATACTGACTGCTTACCTCTGCACAAGTCATAGCAGACTAGTGCCCCCACTCATTAAAAATGGCCGCTCAACAACAAATTTTGATGCATGAATTTGAATACTATAGATTATATTTTTATTCATCGGCATGAAACTAACACCAATATCTCTATTCCTTCTCTAGAACTACAAAAGGATGCAAGATGCCCAAGTATAATGTATATACAATATTCAAATATTGCAAAGTTAGCAGCAAACCAGTGGTGAAGAAAAGTTTTAGTATTCAATGTTTTTCCAAGTTTTTAACAATCGTCTGTCATTCAATTTTCTACTGGATTTATGTACAGGTTTCAATTTTCTATTATTAAATAGATTTCTCTCAAGGAAGGTTGCCCAATCTTCTCTTAACAAATAAGCATACATTTAACACTAGCATTTAATGTGACACAACTCCACATTTCAGTAATTCAGAAAAAATGCCACCTGATACAAAACTGCTTATTGAAGAATATCTCAGTAACTCTCTTAACAGATTCATAAGCTTACAGGGCAGGCAACCCAGCACTGTCAATTTTCACAAATTGGAAACAGGACCCAGACTGGCAGGCATATTACTGACACCTAAATTGCCTAAAATGCAGCATGGCTTGATACACAACACCCTTATTACAGTGAATTTCCAAAGCAACCAAAAGATGGGTCCAATTATGGCATCAATACAAGCTCTTCTTCCAAGGGGAATGGAAGAAGAGCAAATCCCAGTGGACACACACGTTTGCAGCAAAGATGATGTAATGTATAGAGACAGAAAGGTATCCTCAGACAGAAGCTGAAACTTAGTAAACAGACCACACAGTACCTTGAACTGCTGTGCACTTCTTTCAAGTGTGTGTGTGTGTGTGTGTGCGCGCGCGCACACACACACACACACACACACAATGGCAAAAGAAACTGTAACAGTATCTCAGGTTGTTATCCATACATTTGCCACATTGATATGACAAAAAAAACCAACAAAACGGTACTGGCTATGAGTTAAGAATAGTCACTCAAGCACCTTGTGAAAATATAAATTTAGGATATACGTAAGCAAAACGAAGTTAAATATGCCACTACAGCTAATAAATCCATCCATCCTGACATACATCAAAAAATTCAAAGCCCTAATGTTTTTAAATCATTATACTTTAGGAATACTTAGTACCTGGTTATTTTGTCTAGTACAAAAACTACTTTTGACTTCTACCCTCAGATGCTGCTAATCTCTATAGGATTTCAGATGTTAGGATGAAATATTACAACTGAAAGTATTAAAAAGTGTAGCCTATGACAAACCAATGAAATTAATACAGTGGTACCTCGGGTTAAGTACTTAATTCGTTCCGGAGGTCTGTACTTAACCTGAAACTGTTCTTAACCTGAAGCACCACTTTAGCTAATGGGGCCTCCTGCTGCCGCCGCCCCGCCGGAGCACGATTTCTTTTCTCATCCTGAAGCAAAGTTCTTAACCTGAAGCACTATTTTCGAGTTAGCGGAGTCTGTAACCTGAAGTGTATGTAACCTGAAGCGTATGTAACCCGAGGTACCACTGTAGTGTTAAGCTACTATTAAGTATTAAACCACTAACTTTAGATATACAGCTATAGATTGCAAACATAGTACAGTCGTACCTTGGATCCCAAATGCCTTGCAACTCAAATGTTTTGGCTCCCGAACGCCACAAACCCGGAAGTGAGTGTTCCGGTTTGCGAACGTTCTTTGGAAGCCAAACGACTGGCGCAGCTTCTGTGGCTTCTGATTGAGTGCAGGAAGCTCCTGAAGCCAATCGGAAAACGTGCCTTGGCTGTCGAACATTTTCAGAAGTCGAACAGATTCCATTCGACAACTAAGGTACGACTGTAACACAGTATTTAACTACTACTCTTAATATTTTTTTATTTACAGAATTGTATTAATGGTGTGAAGTCAAGCTTATATATTGATCTTCACCTTTCCTGAACAGTACATAAAAAGATACAGTAGTCTCTGATGCACTATCTATCTTACTAGTAAAAAATAATTCACCTTACACATATCTTTTACAAATACAAACCAAGCCCTACGAGGAACAGTTGAGGGAGTTGGGTATGTTTCGCCTGGTAAAGAAGGGACTGAGAGGAGACATGAGAGCCATCTTCAAACATCTAAAGGGCTGTCACAACAATAAGCAAGCTTATTTTTTCCTGCTCCAGAGGCTAGGACCTGAACCAACAGATTCAAGTTATAAGAAAGGAGATTCTAACTAACCATCAGGAATAACCTTCTGACAGTAAGAGCTGTTCCACGGTGAAACAGACTCCCACCACAAGTGGTGGGCTCTCCTTCCTTGGATGTTTTTAAGCAGAGGTTGGATAGAGCTACCTGTCATGTATAATCTAGTGAGATTCCTGCATTGCAGGGGGCTGCACTAGACGGCCCTGGCGATTCCTTCCAACTCTACAATTATATGATTCTATGACCCAGAATTTGGAGCTGGATTAGTTTAAAAATATTGTGGCCCTTATTTGACCCACAAGGCTGTTATTGACAAACCATGCAGACACCGACATGGTATCAAAAGAACAACTAGGAGCTTAAAGTGAGCTCCTGTTATTTAGCTGGAGCATGGCACGCTTCTACCAACCATCAGCTGATGAATGGTGGAAGCACATCTTGGCCCAGGAGCAGAAAGTGGTTTGCACTGAAACTTCTGCGAAAGTGAATGGGGGCAGGGGACAACTCCATTTTAGCAGTGGTTTCAATACAAATCATTTCTTGCTCCTGTAGCAACCCTCTTTGAAGGTGCAAGTTCACCTTCAAAGAGGCTCATCACCTGACATCATTGACAACTGTGAAATATGGCCTGTGAGGGTTAGGGGAGGTTTCCACCCCTGTTGCAGTCTATGCATACCCCCTAATGCTTACATAACTGTGTTGGGTTCACTGCCACGTGTGCAAATGGGGTTAAAATAGCGATTGACAACTGCTGTGATAGTATAGAATGTTCATAAACAGTAAAAATTCAGGTAGTAAAAGTGTCAACATTCATGAAAGGAGAAATGAGGCAGAGAAGAGTGGGTTTCAGGAAGCTCCAAAGTGAACCTTGTGCTCTCCTGCCAGGGACAGCTTTTCTATTTATGTTGAGTTGAAAACATCAAAGCATCTACATATATTACACACAGAGACATATTATATTTAGTATCCTTTTATCAACCAGCGTTCCAGTAAGATGCCTTCTGATGTTGTGTATTTGGCATTCTCAGAGGCCACTACAGTCATAATTTCACACAAACACACCATGATTGCAATTTAAAATAAAAACAGTTATGCTATAGTGATTATGCTATTACTACCTTAAATTTGTATGCAAGATAAAGCACTGGAAGGATAATATAACCATAATAATTATATGTTTTATGCATGTTTTTCACTGCTTGCTTACAATAGTCTAAAAATCATAATTCTGTGACATAAAATTAACTCTTACTAGCTAGTTCATAACAAAATATCACACTGTTTAAATTTTAAACAAGTGAAAATACTGCCACAAATAATTAAAGTAATTCCGTAAGTCCCTCCCCTCCAGCTTCCATTCCACTTTCTGTTTCAACACCTTCTGTATTTTAGGAACGTGTGGTTTCTATAGTATCTTTAGGTGCAACTAATATAGAGCAGAATCAAAATAATCTGTTTTATAACAGTACGACCTACAAATATTCAGCTTGTATCAGAGCCATTATCTACAAACTTCTGCTTCAAAATGCAACAGCTAAAGAGTAAGATAGAGACACTGGTTGGGTAATGGATATTAAATGAGGACATAAATGGAGAATGTTCTGTTCAATGTAAGTACTTTATCATTTCTGTATGTCATATATTGATACCACATGACAAATTCTAACAACAAAATACACCACCACAGGAAATGAATTATTATTTTTTTAAGGTAAAAACTGAAATGCAAGTAATGGTGATGTCACTAGGCTCTATCTACATTCAGTTTGTGTGATTTTAACTGAAGGTAAACTGTGTATCATATAGTGTAACAGAATGGATGCAGCACAAATTTAGCAACAGCAAACTAGTATTAAGACATTAGTTACACTCCAAAGGGGGGAGGGGTAAAGGGTTAGAGGACCATACACATAAGTTACAATACCTGCTGTTTAGTGCATTCCTGTGAGCCAAAATGAAATGAATGCCATATAGGAGGAAAGGAAAAGATGAACATTATCAGAGATGCTCAAAACATATAGTACTATTATGAAACTAATGCTATTATGTAAGGAAGGTTCTTAAATGGACTTATGAGTTTGGTGTAGATACTCTCCCTGACCCATATGGCCACTTAACATACAACAGTATAATAGCAGCATTGCTAGTATTTGTCAAGCACTTTCCTTTAAAACATAACATAGATTCACTTCTCTGTCATTGTGTACACTAGACTTTGAAACACAGTCAGCCGAACACATACTATCTCAATCAGTATATCTACATATTATAACCCTAAAAGAAACTAGAACACTGTAAAGAAATTCATATTTTATTTGGGAGCCATGTTTTCCTGCCTTGATATGTATAGCACAAAAAGGAAGACTTGCATCTCTAAACTCTCTGTGGGTACATATGAGAAAACCATATCTAAAATGAGGTTCTTTGCATGTTCCTACCATGTGTTTGGAGAGGCACGTCTTCCCACAAACAAACTGATTAACTTTGAGTAATGGGAACATATGATCATAAATTAACATTTTCCTTTTAGTCATTCATAAAACTGATCAAGAAGTATGCCATATTAGTACACCACAAATCAACTTATTAGATTTCAGTAAATTGTTCATAATAAAATTACAATGAAAGTTGGGGTTACATCAAAACCTGAAAAATCAAGCCTTCTGTCATACAAGCAAAACACCTAAGTATTGTAGAATCTCACAAGACATATAAGAAAAGACATGGACAATTAACAAGAGACATAGTTAAACCTTTAGGTGCTAACAGTTGCAGGTGGAATTGTAGATGGAAATTGACAAGAATTTTTAAATTCTTAATTAAATTCCTAATTTAATTAATTTAATTTTAATTAACTCCTAATTTTTAGGAAAGGAAACAGTGGGAAATCCTGAGTACTTTAAAATCCGAGAGAGCACATGAAGAATCTCAAATGGCTATGTACTCCTGAGGCTTTATATTGTGAGGAACTCTGAGTTCCTACAGAGTTAATCACAAACACTAAAGAATAGCTCACATAGTCATTTTGGGAGACTTTTATTCCCTGCATGAAGAACTGTATTCTATATCAGCTCAGGAATACAATTATGTGAAGATAAATCATGTGAACTAGCAATATATAGGGAGATGCTGATTCCCTTTTCATAACATTGTGAAATGTTTCTGGTTTGTCAAGTCTTCGAGTGAAACTATATTTTTTGAGGTGCTTATAGTAGTTTTAAATGTTTGTTTTACTTGATTGTATACCTCTCTGGAGCTTTGAGAAAGGAACTATTAAAATACTTGTTAAATATGCAACACAGCATCAATATACGTGATTGTGAGGGTTTTTTCTTGCCACACAACAATACTGAGTATTATTATTTATAGAAATATGGTGGCACTGCCTTTTGCTCCTCAAGGCAATTCAGATTAACAAAACAAATTCTTAATATTAGAAAAAAGTGAAAGCAAACAAACTACAATAAAAACAAAGTAAGAAACAAATATAACTTACGAGTTAAAACTCATTAAAAGCCTGATGAAATAAAAATGTATTGACTGCCATATAAAAACCATTTATAATGAGGCCAGTCAAGCCTCTATCAGGAGAAAGATACAGAGATAAGGAAAGGCCCAATCTCACGCTACCAATTACTCTTCGTAGCAAAACAGAACAGGGCTTCAGATGATGACTGATAGGCATCTTCATGCAGAAAGATGCAGTCCCAAGGAGGACATTCTGGTCCCAAGACATTTATAATTTTATAGGTATGTGTAAATTTCGTAATTCCCCATACAATTATGTACTAGAATACTGTTTGCATAATGGAAAGTGCTAATATGAATAGCATTGGTGCCAAATGTGCAGCTGATACTGTGAATTAGTAAGAAACAATACTTGATGATGATGATGATCATATTTGCACATAGAACACAAATATGGGTTTTTCCTTTTTGAAAATCAGTGTTCACAATTTTGTAATTCTACGCTACAGTGATGAACTGTGAAGACTTTTCTCCATCAGTCTGAGAATGCAGAATAATTATAACTTGAAGGCTAAAGCAATATAGACATAATGCTCTCTCAGATGATAAAGGCATGGTGTAGATTTGTTAGAACAATTTGATATTAGTCACATCAGTATAAACAACCCGCTCTGGTCTACTTCTCATGCTGAGAAGAGATAAAGCAAAATAATGGCCTAAATAGATGATAGTGCTTCAAGAAGAAGTGGCTATTCACAGAACTTAATGTTTCAGTGATTGGTTTATTGATGTCTTTTAAACTAAATAAAGTCAGCAGAATTATCTATTACAGAGATCAAATTTGAATAAAGTGTTTTAAGCTGGCATTTTGAAGCTGATCTGCTCCAAAAGCAGTATTTCTAAACTATTCCAACAACAGATAATATACTCTTAACTACAAGTTCAGTTTCTTCTTTCTAGCTGCTAAAGAATCTCCTACACATGAAATTTTAAGAAAGGCAAATTGTGGCCACGTGAATCTTTCACAAAATGAGAATGAGCATTTGGCAATTGCTAATATTCAAATTTGTTACACTATCAAAATAATTTGGACGGCTTACCGTGTGATAACCTCTAGGTAATGGTGGTTTCCCTACAGGATAAGCATCCACAGTGTCGATAATTGTTTGTCTTTCTCCTTTTTGATTGATTTTCCTAAATCTCCGTCGAGATTGTCTATGAGATGCTTGTCGCTGGAAATATTCTTCATTTTCATCCATATAATCCACCTGATAAAAAGGCATATTTAATAGCAAAAAATTACATTTTGTAATATGATAAAAATAAATAAGGTTATGGATGGCCTCTTCACTGCTACAATTAGAAAGCACGGGTATTCATTTCAGTTTGAAATAGAACACATGAAATGGTACTCTCACAGAAATCAGCAGTAAGTAGTTATAAAACTTTCTGCATTTTCCACAGTAGAAGCTATTCCTACATAGTGAGAATGAGCAGACATAATTCTTAAGACAATTATTCAGCTGACATTCATAATTTCTACAACTGACCTACTGTGCGTGTGCACACCTATGTATTTAGAAGTGTCTGTTTTTTACTCTCATACAGAAAGCTAGTTTCTTACTGGGGAGGAAAAAAAGAATATTTCTGAAGGAAGCAAACTTGAAGCTTTCCGGCTGATCTCAATAAGCCATTGGGGAGCTACCCCTCCCATCCTGTGGGAGCCAGCTCTTCTAAAACACAGCATCCTATTTCCTCTAAAGCAAGCAAAATTTTAAAAAGAAAAAAGAAAGATTTGAAGGAAAACTGCACAAGTGTACTATAATAATGTCAACCCCCACAAAAAATCTTCTGATACACACCTACAACAAGTATTGTATTTTGCATCTTGCACACAGCAGTTTCTGTTTTGGAGATGGTAGAAATCTGGATGCTCAGCTGCTAAGGTAACACTGTATTTGATAAGGCTCTGAGCTATGACAAAGCATGCAACAACTATTTTATAAAGAACTCTGTGCCAGTTCTGAATGCTACTGCAAGTATTGTGTGAGGTAGTATTAGCTGCAATACTGTATTGTGAGGCTCTACACCCACTGCTTGAAATATGGAAGAGGGGTAATGCCCTTGTTTCATATGGTGATTAATCCAATTATAGCAGGGCGAGCAGAAATCAGTCACCAAAAGGAAGTATTTAAAAATGTAAATGTTCCCTATACGTAGCGACAAGATTTTTTACTTAGAATTTGTAGAGTTGGAAGGTGCCATGAGAGTCATCTAGTCCAACCCAAAACATTTCCCTTTACAAAACAAAAGCAAAAAACCTACAAAAACAATAAGGTACAAAATAATTATGTAATGGATTTTGCAATGCCTGAAATGTAAGGGGGGGAGAGAGAAAACGGGAGGTCTTGAAGGAAACTGAATGGTCAGACCAGACCAAGCTGAAAAGTAGGTTGTAGAGCTTCCTAAAAGGTCACTTTATGAATTTGCTAGTAGATAAATTAATTGTGTGCTAAGAAGGCCTATGTAAGAAAGTTTCTTTGCACAAAAATGAATTTATTCGCTCTACTGCCCACTAAAATAGATATTCTGACAGTATCTCCAGGTGTGTTGCTAAATCCAGCTATCTTAAAGAAATCTTACAAAACTAGGATTCCTTATTCAACACTGAATTTTAATCTGTGTAACAGATAAAATATAGTTATCCTGTATGCATACCTATTGTACACATAATGACTTGGATTCTAAGGCAAGTTAACTTAAGAAAGTTCACGGGAAGAAAGTTTCCCATACCCTCATTCCCTCTGCAGCCACTTGTGCCTAAAGAAACTTGTTCAGACAACTGGGGGTGTGGGCTCCTCCTGAGCAACATGGGATGGGATCCAGAGAGCTATCTAGCACCGTTCTATATAAACACAAACACCCTTTCTAGACAAGTTTTTCAAGGGTTGCAGGTGGATGCAGGAGACAGGAGTTCTAGAATCATAGACTGCGGGGAAGGGACATAGAACTTTCTTTCCATGGTCTTCCTTAAATTAACCTATTTTAAAACCCAAGCAACTAACTCGTTTTAAAGATGGCAAATGATACACTTCTCAAATACATAACTGTACATTTCCTTAACACGGACATTCATCTAGTTATGCTTACCACAATCATTTCAGATGGCTCTAGAACAATGCATTCACAGCCACGTCTGAAGCTTCCTGCAGAACGTTTGCCAAAACTGAAAGAGGACAGAAAATACTTTGAGCAAAACCAAGTCTATAAAGCTACAATTTTAAAATTTAATGCTACGCACATGACAAAACCACATTTTCAATCAAGTTTCGTCTTCTTCTGAGGCAATATCAGGGGTGGGAGTGTATTGACAATACAAATTAGACTTAAAGGCTGCTTAAAATTTATGGGATTCTTCATTTTGTATTTTTGGCACACATGTTTCATAGTAGAAATTTGTCCCATTACTTTCTCCAATACTATACTGTTGAATACAAAGGCACATGGATCCAAATGTAAAATGTAAGACATTAGGACCACTCTTAAAATAGAAAAACTCAAAACGTTTATTCTCACCTCTGCACAAATTTTGCTTGTACTGATAAAATGCAAGTCACTTGTAAAAATCTGTTAAACCACTAAGAACCTGTCTTTATATAGCTGAAATGTCAATAATTAGAAACTGCTATACTTGCCCAGCATCACAATGCCGTTATGCTAGCATTATGAGGACTATATTACACAGCAATCACTGTAGTAGAAAGGCAGGTTCTGGTTACTGGAGGAAAATGTTCGTAATCTTTGCCACTCCCTTTTCCTCTCAACCTGAATCCATCTGTGCCTCACAATATATGTGGAATTTCAGGTCTTTCAGCTCCAGAGCAGGAGTTCTCAAACCTTGTAGCCCCAGGGCCCACTTCAGATGGCTGAAAATTACTGAGGTCAGCCAGAGACAAAATGGTGGCGCAGGAGCAGAAGCAGTTACAAAATAGTGGGCAAGTTTGACAATCAACTGGCAATAATGGACATCACTTTCTACTAATATGTCATCCATCTTTGGAAATGTGTAAATTCTTCACCACTGTGTTTTCCTTGCGGTGAGCAGTTCCATCGATTAACTTTCCTCAAGCTAAGCACAGAAATTTGCTATGGAGGTATTGTGGCTGAGTGTCCCCATTTTAGGCAGAATTTGCTGATCTGATGAAGGTGGCTTTTTCTTTTTTCTTTTTCCCTTCCTACCCCCACATGCCTCCCATCTCCTGTAATTTCTTCTATTCACCTTTTACATTCAACTTGAACCTTAATCTCCTCCAACTGCTAATAGTGTCTTTCATCCCTCCTCTCTGTTTTTTTATATTCACTTCTTCCTCCTACAACACCTTTCCTTCCTTATCCCTTTCATTTCTATCCCCCGTTTGTTGTACTATTTTTTTTTTATTAACATTCATGGCGAATATTAACATTTTAGCTTCCTTCCTAATTTTCTTCAACACTTCCTGTGGTGGTTTCTCCTCAGATAACTTCCTTTTCCTTTTCTTTCTTCCTTGAACTCTTCTCCCTGCCACCATTGCTCCAGCTTGCGCTGGAATCGGCTGAAGGCTATGTCATAACTTGGGGGCAGGGAAGGCAAGTGAAGAGGCACTGGGCAGGCTATGGCACTGAAGCCCACTTGAACATTGCCTAAAGCCCACTGGTGCATCCTGGCCCACTGTCTGAGAAACACTGCTCCGCAACCACACTTCTTTGCTCATGGCATTCACCTTCACACTTTCCATCCTTCAGTCAGCAACTTTAATTGATTAAATCAATTAGTTATTGCACTCATACTACGAAGGCTGAATTTTGAATATCAACAAGAGCCTCTAGGTCAGGGTTACCCAAATGCCAGAGTACAAAGTTATCAAACCTGAATTTTTAGGAATGTAAATGAAATAAAGTCAAGAAATGTCAATATATAATCAAGATTTATTAATCATCAAACAAAATTACTAAGAATCATCTTATTAAATACAGAGATCCCGCACTGGCAAGGAAGGTGCACTCTGTATAAGTCAATTCCCTTTATTTATGAGGCTCGCAATTCCTAATTAATTTTTGCACTATAACTTGTGAACTTCTTTTCCACCCTAGGCCCTTTTCAAAGCATGCTTTTGACTCCATGCTCTTTATTCTCCCCATGCGGTCCCACTGGTCAAATGGGGTCACTCTTCACAGCACAAATGGAAAGCAGCACTGTCATGCAAGAGACCACCTTGAGATTGGTCACGTAAGCCAAATCATCATCATCACCACCATTTTATTATTTATACACCACCCATCTGACTGGTGTAGTAAAATTGTATCACACAGAGGGAAGGGAATAAACAGTCTTGGTATAGTAATTCTGTTGTCGTCCCGGTACTAGGATTGCCCGGGGTGTCTGTGTGTTCCTGCTCCCATGGAAAAGCATTCACATCCCTTGTAACAGTTCTACCTTTACCTCTAATCCTACAAGCCCATGAAACTTATTTGATTCCAAATTTGAATAGGTCAGCTGTCTTGAGGTGGAAATGCAGGCTCGTTAAACAAACCATGCTTTGTGGTGGGAACTGAATGATATTTCACCACCTTAAGTGATCGTGGGATCAGTTAAAATTACACCTGAAAATTATATGTCAGCTAAATTAGACAGCAGTTTATACAGATATTTGCTGCTCAAATTAATCTGCAGGGACTCCAACATTTATTTTTGCGTTTAGACTGAGAGTATGCTGAGTGATACAGACGGATAGAAGTATCATAATTTTTCTTTGGGACTATGATTCAAAGGCTGACTAGGAATGCCATGGGGAACAGACAGCAGCAAGAATGCTATGTCATGAGACAGGATGACCTAATTCTGCATCACCCCATCCCCCGTCCTGGGTAGACAGTCAGACTTAACCCATGGCACCAATTAGGAATTAAGGAATGCTGGGAAGAAATGCAAGAGTAGAACCTCTCCCAATCTCAGAAATCTCCCTCTCCCATAGGACCATATTCCTAAAATGACCATATTCCTTCTTGTTATCTCTTAGCACCTTTAGATACTACTGACCATTGTATTCTCAAGAGGTTCTGTGAGTTAGGAATCGGAGCCATGACATCATGGTGGTTTTGCTCCAAGCTGCAGGGATGTTTCCAGAGAATGGCACAGGGAATTCCAAACTCTGCAGCATTCCATTTATTTAAGGGCTTTATGCACTGCTTCTCAGTATATGTCTCAAAGACATTTTCAAAAAACATGTACAATACACAAAACTGATATCATAGATTAAAAGATCAAGAAACAGAACCATTAAAACAACTTTAATAATACAAACAACCTGGCATCTGAAACTTAGTAAGGACAGTGCTGCCTGATTTCTAATGGAGGAAGTTCCATAGAGTTGGGCACACTACACTTAAAGCACAACTTCTGGTTGTCATGAAACATCCTTTTGGTCCATGGGGGAGGGAGTGTCATTAATAGTGCCTCCATCCAGTTATGCTGTGGCATCCTGCAAGATTTAATCTTGTCCCACATGCTATTTAACATCAGTATGAAGCTGCCAAGAGCAGTCATCCAGAGATCTGGGGCTCATTGCCACCAATATGCAGATGATACCCAGGTCTATTTCTCCATACCATTTGAACCAGATGAAGCTGTTTTATGCTAAACCACTCCCTGGGGGCAGGGGTTGAATGAGGTCCAATAACTTAGGCTGAAACCTGGCACGATAGGTTGATATATGGTTCTTGTATACAGGAATTAAATGAATGGTGTGCTCTTGATTATCTCTCTCTCTCTCTCTCTCTCTCTCTCTCACACACACACACACACACACACAGTAGCAAGGGGTGCCTATTTCCAGCTCTGGCTGATACACCACTTACATCTGTTGCTGGACTGGGATGGACTTGCCTTGGTGGCTCATGTTAAGAGCACTGTAATGTAATCTCTGTGGGGCTACCCATGAAGTCAATCCAGAAACTATAGCAAGAGCAGAACTCAACCTCCAGAGGGCTAACTGATGCACCTGTTGCGATGATGCAATGGCACTTTTTCACTCTGGCACCGTTGGACTGGCCCTCACTTAAATATAGTGCAACCACCTCACAGTACACCAGTTACACAAATTTCTACAAATTACCTCAGATTATCTAGTGGGGGAATTGTGTGAGGGAAAACTTCATGATTTGGAGTCTCAGGCAGGATTTGATCAAACAAACAAGAAGGATTTTATTAAACAAAGGAAGTTTATGACACAAAGCGGGTAAAACAAAGGATACTTCAGGTTATAATGTTATTTCAGGTAACCGTTTACCTAATAATATTGATACTAAATCTAACTGATGTTATGGATTTCTAATCAAGCACAACTTCTTTTAAACTTCAGTTGCTTGTGTTCAGTTACTTCGCTTCAGGTAGATGTCACAGGTTTGTTGTTGTTTTTTTAGACTAAAGGGTAAATGCTCAGCTTATTTCTAGTTCTTTCACTTCAGTTCTTTCTCAGTTGAACAGCTGTTGCCGCTTAATACTTTGGTTCTTAAACAAGGTGGTACTTCCTGTCAGTTACACGCCCCTTTGACAACCCTATTCCTGAGCTATTCCAAGTAACAGGCCCAAGGGATCACCACACCCCTCTTAGCTGGTTTGGGAGTATTCTCTTTTTGTAGCAGAATCTCTCCCCTCCTAACTGGAATAAGACCTAAGTAGACTGTATCTTTCCAGCTTCTACTTCTCCTGGCTCGGCCTCAGCCTCCCAGTTAACTCTTGGCCTATTACTCTCATAGGACACCACACACTGTCCTTCACACTAAGCTCAGAGACTCCTTTCTGTAGCTTTTGATATATTCCTCAGATGTTTCTACCCAGAACCAACTCTCTCTCCTCTCACTCCCTATCTCCCAACCTGAAACCTGTCTCTCCAAATCCTCTCCTTTTCAACTCCCTCTCCTGGAACCCCGGCCAATCAAAAGCTGCCATTCGTTAACCATTTAGTGGCAGGGGAAAAGGAAAAGAAAACACTTGGTGACCCAACCTGCCCAGCAAAACAAACTTTTCCGTCACACCTGTGCATATTACATATGTTTTGCAGGATCTGCGTTGGCCACCGCTTTGTTAGTAAGCTCAATTCAAGGTGTTAATATTGACATAATAAAGCCCTGAACACCTTTTCCCTGTATAAACGGGGGGGGGGGAGGGGAAGGCTTTCACTGATACAAGGCTTCTATGAAGTGGCACCCTTACTGTGGAACGCCCTCTCTCTAGATGCAAACATGACTCTTACACTTTGGGGCTTCTAACATCCAGTTGAGAATTATTTGTTAGCACAGGCCTCTGTTGGAAATTGAATGTTCAAGGTCCTGTTACTACTGTAACAAAGAACTGGTTTGAGGATCATAGAAAGTGTACTCTTTCACTGTTAGTTTTAACACTTTGATAATGCTTTTTTATTTGTGTGTATTGTGTTCTGATTTATATAACATTTTGTAAGCCATTCTGGGATCTACTTTTGATGAAAGAAGTTTGAAAGTTCAATGAATGAGTAGAGAAATAACAACAATAATGGAGCAACATTGTTGCCTTCATTTTTTTACTCTTTTTTGGGGGTGGGGGGTGCTGTCATGAACCGCTCGTGTACTTAAAAAGTTTACCATTACAACACCACTGAAAGTTGCACATGCTTTCATAGTACTATATCTTGGCATATCTTCTCCTATTACACTATCTCAGTCTGGCACAGATAACACAACAACCTAGACTAAAGCAGACTCAAAACAAAGCTTACCTCACCTTTTCCAGAACAGATCCATACAGTACAGCCATTTGGCATTGAAGTAAGCCCTCTTAAAAATATGCTTACAATGGACAGAATCAAAGCATTCCTAACTGGCTGGAAAAATGGAAGTCGCTTCACTTGTATAGTTAATTTTATTATAATATTCACTTAAGAAGAAAATGCTCCATATGGTTCTATAAAAAGTAAATGGTTTCCAAGGGAACAAACATACTTGCTCTACTAATTGTTCTGAATATAAAATATGCTCTCAAGCTACACTATTCCCAAAACCTAATTTAAAGGCATGGCTGAAAGCATGTTCTCTCTTACCTCTTAAGACTGAAATCATATACACACCTACTAGGGAATAAACCCAATTTGAACACCGGGGTGGTGGGGGGGTCCTACTTCCCAGGAGCGCAGGAAGGTGGAGCCGGCCGGCCGCGTCAGCGTCTCGCTGGCTCAGTTGCCCCCAAACTCGCAGCACAGAGCCACCTGCAGCAAAAGAGCCCGCCGCAGCGCTCCGACCGATGGGCAGGCTCTTCCCCAGACTCAACTCTCAGGCCCCGGACTCTCGGCCTGGCTCCCCTGAGAGTCCGGCACCCAGGTGCCCTGCACCCCTAGCACCTATAGGTAAGACAGCCTTGAAGGTATGTTTAAGGATGGTCCATCTCAAAGTTGGGAAATAATTGATGAGAAATGATTTATTTTGAATGAGTTAAAAGTTTATAAGGGACTCTGGCAAGTTGACAGGTGTTCTGTGTTTTCCTTCCATAGGCTTTGCTGGGGTGCTTTTCTCTGCAGAAAGATGTATCCAATTATACAATGGGTTTTGGAAAACTGGTTGTTCTTCTGTTGCACAGAACTGATGTGTCTGTCCCAGTGAACAAACAAATCTGTGAGTAGGGTCCATACCGCTGCCACCTACAGCC
Organism: Podarcis bocagei; assembly: GCF_964188305.1. NCBI lineage: Eukaryota > Metazoa > Chordata > Lepidosauria > Squamata > Lacertidae > Podarcis > Podarcis bocagei. The sequence continues at coordinate 37,657,800 of NC_138134.1, forward strand.
ATCCAGTACCAAGGTACTTGAGAAGCTGAAACTAACCACAGGGTAGGATACTACACCATATTAATAATGTGTGTTTGGGGTGTGGCCCTTAACAGACATAATTTCCTGGCATTTTGAAGCCTGAGTTAACATGGGAACTCTTCAACACAGTGTGTTAAACCCAAAAGTGTTTTTTAATGTTGCTGGTGTTTTTTCATTTTACAAATCATGTCAGAAAAGCATAATCCTCTCTTCTGTCTGTTCAGCAGAACAATGGCCTGCATAGAAACCAGGTTTTACTACTGTATTTGTTTAGGAGTCAGAACTACATCATGAAAAATTATTATAGCAATTGTAAAAAGGATGCCAAAACATCAGCTGCACTCTAAATACAGACAGAGAATCAAGCATTTCTGATTCAAGTATAGAAAATGTTTGCTGGCAATACTTTTTATCTGCATATTTGAAACAAGACAGAAAGCTACTACTGTATAGAAAACTGCTTTTGTTGTCTCCAAGCCATGCAAACCCTTAACAATATTTTTTAAAACACTCATTATTTAGAAGCACCAAAAAGAGTAGGGGAGTAACAAAATATTCTGAGAACATGCACACACATGAGCAAATTGGAGACAAAAAGACAATCTGTGCAATTTTCCTGTTAATTAAAAATACCATGACATCAACAGGCCAGAGGAACTTTCTCCATCCAAGTGTTCTATTCACAAACATCCACATTGTCAGATATGCTATAATACACACTGGCAAGTAATTCAAAATTTTCAACAAAAAAGTTACAGTATTCATTATTACTCCCTTGCCCTTGCTGGGCCTCTACATTCCTAGTTTTCATGTCCAACTTCACTTCAGTGGAATGTTATTCATCATGAGAATAAATGCTGCAAATGTTGTGCCAATACCAAAAAAATAAATAAATCCTGGTGAATCCGAGGTTTATTTAGCATATTCAAAATGCATTAACCACCTTCTGTGGTTTTAACTCCCAGGTCCTAGTCTGAAATTCTAACCACTATATCACACTGGCTTCCTAAAGTACTTCTGCTATGGGGCAGCTATATAAATTAAAAAGGTAAATAAATATGGGGAAAGCAAAATGTCACTTAGAAAAGGATCTAAAATATTTTCCTTGAAGCTTGAATTTGTTTAATTCTGGATTGTTTTATTTGATGGTTTGATGTGTTGTATATTGCTTTGAATTTTTTTCTTTAAAATATAAAGCAGCATAGAAATGAAAGGAATAATATTAATAATAACAACTAATTCCATTGCAGCAGCAACAACAAAAATGACACCTAGGCAATCTGTTGCAGCGACCATAATCTAGATGTAAGGTGTCATTTGGTGATTAGCTTATATATCTGAATTTCTAACACTGATAATGAGTCAAATGTGACCCTGAGCCCAAAATTCATTATTGCCCCACCCACCAGTTCTGTAGGGGCAGAGTTGGTATGCTTCCAATCTATGCATTAAATAACATATAATATTTTATGCCATAAGACTGTTAACCATAAACGCCACACCATGGACAATACATATGGATCAAATAGAAGGATCTTAAGCCAAATTCCAAGGCAAGGATTTACTTCACGGGTGAAGGGAAACCAAATTACAAAAACTATAACAGGAGCTGCAGGGCAGAGGAGATGTTAATACTTTCAGACACCTGTGTGAGCTTCTACATCTCTGGTGAAAAAAGAATGTTCATGAAAGAGTAAGCATTTCTATCTCATCTAGAACCACCAGCATTATGAACTCACTTGTTTAAAACATCTTTGAGACAAACTAATGTACTACTCTGACAGTCTAATCATAAGGAAAGGTTTGCTGCAACAGCCCTCAGTGTCATCATTGTTTAAGCACCAGGCTACATTTCTATTAGGTTAAACCACAGAGCCTAGGACTTGCTGATCAGAAGGTCGATGGTTCAAATCCCCACGACGGGGTGAGCTACCGTTGCTCGGTCCCTGCTCCTGCCAACCTAGCAGTCCGAAAGCACGTCAAAGTGCAAGCAGGAAGGTAAACGGCGTTTCCGGGCGCTGCTCTGGTTCGCCAGAAGCGGCTTAGTCCTGCTGGCCACATGACCTGGAAGCTGTCTGTGGACAAACGCCGGCTCCCTCGGCCAATAAAGCGAGATGAGCACCGCAACCCCAGAGTCGGTCACAACTGGACCTAATGGTCAGGGGTCCCTTTATCTTTTTACAATTCTATTGTTCATTCCAACTGCAGATTCACATCACCTTTAAACAAACAAACAAACATTGGTTTTTGTCTCATACTGCTGGATTTTTTAAAATGAAGTTCCATTATTAAACCCGAAGTGATTGTTTGCAATCTTATGCACAGTTGTCTGGCACTAAGGCCAACTGAATATTGTGGTACTTACTTCTGAGCGCACAAGAATATGAATGTGCTGCCCTTTGCTTTCCCTGTTGGAAACGACTCAACGGCAGTTCTTTGAAGACAGCAAAGTATTTCCAAAACTTCATAACTGCGGCAACTTGTGTCTCAACAGAATACAAACTGCTATTCGGATCAGCTAGGATATGGCATAATGATTGGGCATAAGCCTCCAGATGTGAAAACCAGGGCTTGAGGGGCTCTCTCATCACAAGACAAAAAGGCTCAAGGAGGAAAATAGCCTGAAACAAACTATCAATAGCTACTAAAAAAATAAGGCTAAGCAATATATTATCTCATAGATTCTCCAGTCCTCAGAGTGCTTCAGCTTAAGTGCTATTCATTTCAATGGTACTTGCAGGAGCACAGTTCATTTGGGGCTCAGGTGTGCTGTATATCAAAACAAGGAGACTCAAGAGCAAACAACTGCTGCAATATCTTATTTATAGGGACTCAGTTACTGAAAGGCATCTTGAGCATTTGGAAGGGGCAGATCTACTACAATTGACTTGTGTTTTCCAAAAGGATCCTTTTTATTTCACTGAAAGGGAAATAGAAAGTAACTGCAAAGAATCTTTTGAAGTCTCCATGAAAAGGAGTTTGCATGCTGTTTTAGCAGTCTACTGCAGATGTTAAAGAACAGTCAGGATTCCCTTGGGCAGAGGATAGACCTTGAACCCACTTGTTCCTTTTAGGGTTTAATTTTAAACACTAAGAGATTTATTATTATTTTCATTTGGCTTTGGATAGATTCTAAGCCCTATCTTTGTTCTTTTGCTATTTTATTGTTTTATTATGATTCCATGCAAAATATTGCAGCTGTATACAACATGTAGCAAAATCTTTTGAAAACTTAACAGTTAAAAAATGAAAACATTTGAGCTTCCCTTCTTTCAATGTTTGTGTCTGATGATGTAGAGAAATAAGAAATACTTTATTTTCCTTTACTGATCAAAATCCTACTAAAATCCCTCTTGTAAAGCATCTCTTGTCTAAGCAATTTGTCACCTGTTGTTTTAAGCATCTATTTTCTTCTTGCCACCCAACTAATGTTAATTTCCATTAATCATGTCATATCTAAAATTTAGATTGCATTTGTTCTGGCAAATGCCTATTAACCTTTAAGGTGCTCCAGAGATAATAAATTGAGTTCACTGTCAATCAGTATGAGTGATGTTTTAAGCAATGCCAGTGAAAAAGTTCCACTGTATATTTCACTGTATATTTCAATATTTTCAAATATTTTTTAGGACAGTATTAAAGCAGGTCCTATTACAAGATACAAGATATTGTATAGTATTTTATCTGAATTCTTACCACTTACCTTAAACATAAATGTTCAATTTTATCATTTTTTGTTAAAACATGAAAAATAAATGTTTGAATTAATGCTTTGAGCTGAATTATCATTTGCTAGAATTTCACCTAAAGTCATGAAAAAGAGCAGATCATAAGGCCTGAATACAATACAAAACATACTTCTCTACACCTATCAGCAACTTCTAGCATGTCAGACATACATATGCCTATTTGAACCACATTACTTTCAGTGGGGTGCACCTTTCTACACACATTCCATTCATATCCCAATGTAAGATGTTGATTAACACTAAGTGCATATCCAAATATGCAAACAAAGTGTGGATTCGAATTTGTGCCCTTTTGATCTAGGGGTCTCAGTAGACAACAAGCTTAACATGAGTCAACAGTGTGATGCAGCAGCAAAAAGGCTTAAGCTATTCGAAGCTGCATCAACAGAAGTATTGTGTCCCAGTCAAGGGAAGTCACAGCATCACTCTATTCTGCCTTCGTCAGACCGCAATTGGAGTAACGTGCCAGCTTTTGAGTGCCCCTATTTAAGAAAGTTATTGACAAGCTGAAACGTGTGCAGAGGAGGGATGATCAAGGCTCTGGAAACCAAGCCCAATGACAAACAGTTGAGGGAGTTACGCATGTTTAGCCTGAATAATAGGAGACTGAGAGGAGATATGAGAGCTATCTTCAACTATATAAAGGGCGGTCACACAGAAGATGGAGCAAGCTTGTTTTCTCCTGTTCCAGAGGCTAGGACTTGAACCAATGGATTCAAGTTAAAAGAAAGGAGATTCTGACTTAACACCAGGAAGAGCTTTCTGACAGTAAGAGCTGTTCAACAGTGGAACAAGACTCCCTTGAGAGGTGGTAGACTCTCCTCCCTTGGAGGTTTTTAAGCAGCGGTTGGATGGCCATCTGTCATGTATGATCTAGTTGGGATTCCTGCATTGCAGGGCACTGAACTAGATGACCCTTGGAATCGCTTCCAACTCTACAATTATATGATTCTATGATCAAGCCGATACCGGGGCTAACAGAAAAGAAGGGAATGTGATTGTGCTGACTGACACACCCCATACCATCTTCCATCCTGTTCCAAAGGGTTCCTCAACTGTCTGAACAAGTTTTGGGGGACACTGTAGGGCTGCAGGGAAAAATTAGCATAACATCGCATCCCTTCTTCATCCATTAGATCAAGAGCCTTTTGTGAGCACAAGAACACATAAGGGATGTAATATATCTAAAATTCTATGTAGTGCAAACCAGTAACTTCTGCATTCAGATGCACATCTAATTTATACTGTTGACTTCCAACATATGAACACAAGCTTGTGTGCATGTACGCCTACTGGGAGCTAAGCAGTGCTATTGTGCAACTTCTGTTCATTTTAAGGAGTTCACCTGGAAAGCAGCTCAAATCTTTTGAAATGAATGAAGATTAAGCTGTAACTAACTGATCACACTTTCTGGTAGTTAATTCAGGAATTTATAAAATGGTCAGTGACTACTGTTATCAGTAACTACCACTTTTTACTAAACACAGTTCTGCAACTGCTTGATATGATACACACGCTATCCATTTGGTTACTACTGCTTTTTAAATCATGATAGAATGCATGCAGTTTCTTGTGGTTTTAATCCACATCTGTGTATTACCTTGCTGACAGCCTCAGGCAAAATGGCATAAAATTGATTTAAATGCTATGAGACACCCAAAGCGAAGGCACAGGGAAAGAAATCAAGAGAGACCTTTTCAAGGTTGACTTAAATCTGTATCAACCTGCTACTTGGCAATATTTTTGTCAGATTTTTCCTCTGTATCCCAGAATGCAAAATGAATACAGAAATCTTTTTCACACTGCAGCATTCATGCAGTTAGCATACTGGCTCAAATTTCATGTGGTAGCTACACACACCAACTTGAAAATTTACATTTTATTTCACGGAATTAAAGGCAATTGACATTAACAATAGGTCTGTAAACTAGTTCTAGTGAATTAGGTCCTCTTTGCTCTTTCAAGAACTGGAAATACAGCTTCCCTAAACCCTGTTATGTTGGCAGTGCTCTTCCTCATACACAATGCAGCACCTTGGCTGGAGAAGTCAAGGGTCACAAGAACAAGTAGATGCCTTCCCACCCCCTTTGCTCAGCCACAAGTACTGATAAACTATTCTTTCTTGTCCTAGATAACATACATATGTGCAGGGGATCATGGCTTGTATAGTGCAGGCATGTGAAGAAAGTCTTCCCCCCTCTACGTCCCACATTGTCACCACCTCTCTGATATTATCCACAACTGACAATCGCTTTTGCCCCATTTCTAAAGTCTTTTTCTAACTTTTCAACATACACATTCCAAGAAAAATGGGGAAGGGGGGAACCAGCATCATGCTTTTACATTCAATGAACAGTACCACTTTACATTAACCATGAATGAGCAGTTGCCAACAACGTGTCTCATGCTGAAGAGTTCCCTGTGTTACACTACGAACATGGAAAACAGGCTACTTAGTGACAGCCATTATCCCCAGAAGCGAGGTCATGTCCAGAGAAGATCTTGGTGACTGCTGTTCAGCTTTGAAACACTCTTCCTCCAATAGTTCAATGCCAGCGTATTTTTAAGGAAGAATACAATGCCTTCTGAATGGGGCAAACACCGTGTGGCAAGAGGCGAGTGTGCACTCTCTTCAAAGCGTATGAACATAGGCTCAAATTACTTTTGAAAAGTGATTAGAGATCTAATTCAAAGTGTGTTGATGAAAGGACTCAAACCTGGAAACTACGTTAAGCCCCTCAACACACTTTGATGCAATTAATTAATATTTCTTTCAATATTAGATGAGAACTATTTATCTTTAGTTATGTGAACTATAAAACAAATTCTAGTCATACCTGCTCCTTGGAAGAAACATTGATTCTTTGATAAATACTGAACCAGACAGAAGAATATACCAACAGGTCCCAATATCATCGGGGCTGTAAATAAAAACAAGAAAATGTTAGGAAGTGCAATTTGGGCAACAGAAGCAAACAGAACATTATCAATATAAATCTACATGTGAGTTGCCCATGACAGACTGCTTTTTAAGTGGTGAATTTTCTAAAACTGATTCTTCCTGAACATGTAGTGGTTACATATATAGTGTTGTATCCAACTCAGTCATACTCAGGATGGACTCACAAAAACCAATAGACAAAATGGATTAACTTAACCAATGGATTAACTTGCATGTATTCATTTCAATGAATGTACTCTTCAGCAAGATTTAGTCTGATACAGTCCAATACTTTAATATATAAAAACAACTTTAATGGTACTTTGAATGCATTTGATAACAGCAACTGGCTTGTTAGAACTGTACAGCAGCCTAAGGCTGCAATTCTGTACACACGTATGTGGGAGTAAGTCCCACGGAATTCACTTTTTTATTCAAGAGTAAGTCTCAAACATAGGATTAAGCTGTAATGATTCACTCCTACAGAACAACCACACAAACACATTTTAATGTCTTCATTTTTTTTCTTTCACTATTTAAAGTCCCTCTTCTCTTCTCCACCACCCCCAAACTAAATGCTGCTACTTTGTGCAAAATGTTCTGAGTTCTTTCCTGACAAAGTCAAGATTAGAAAGCTGCTTAATTTTGGAGGTCAGAACCAGCTAAGTATTTAGCTGCTGGTGGAGAAAACTGTTTGATCTTATTTCTTCTTGCGATATTAAAACACGTTTCCCGAGAGACAGGAAGATCCTTCTGTTGCAGAGCATTATCTCTCAAATTTTAAGCATACAATTTGGAACAATTTGGAAACCAGACTAGCTTCTAATGAATGCTAGGATTGTGTTAAAATACTATTTTCTGCTAAATTTTACATTGAAGTCATTGGCCTTGGCACAACTTTTGTTTTGCCTTTGAAATTATGCCCATATTAAATTGGACACCTGTTTCTATAACTTTCATAACCACCACAGCCACCAAAGGGCAGCAAATATGTTTAAGGACCTGAGTTATTCAATAATTCTGTAAGCTTTAAACCCAAGTATAATTACAAGTCACAAATAGTTAGCATGAACGAAAAGGGACCAGCCCATTGATTGATTGATTGATTGATTGATTGATTGATGTGACAGCATGGTTATTAAAGTTCAGAACTAGTGGGCTAATTCCAGTTGAATGCATCACATCCAATTTCTTTTTATAAAAAGTAAGGCTTCTTTAAAATGGCCACTGTGAGGTCTACTAGTTGGTGTCTGAAAATTCTTCCTAAGAGGGAAATCATTCACAAAAAAATGTTTGTTAAAAAAGCTATAAATCCAAGATTGTGGAAGTTTGTGCATGTTAGTCATTCATTGCCTGTTTCACAGCAGCTGCACATTGGGTCAACATCATCAAGCCATTTGCTATGACCACAAGGTCTCTTTCCTGGTCCATTCACTGTGATATTACATCCTGTCTACCAGCAAGAAACCTTGCCACTAACATCCAATAATAACCCCCCAAAAACTGGCCACAGGATTGGCATATACCCTTTAGAAGAAATGAAGCCTGGTCTAGAAGCTACAACACTATTTAATCATTATATAGCCAAAATCAATGACTGGATTTTTGTATACACTGGTCCTAGTGGTTAAAGCTGACTGGAAGCTCTCTGTGGAAAATACGTTCCCAATAAGCAATTCTGATTTACTGCAGTGCAGACCTGGCTAGATCCCAAGACAACCTGGCCAACTGTCTAGCTATCAGAAGGTATAATATACCTCAGGGGGAGGAAGGGGGAGTGAAAAATCAACAGACTAGTCTGGCTGCAGCTACTCTTTGCATTATTAAATATCCTATTGGATGACTTTCACAAAGACAGTGGAAGCACAGTGCAAATGAACGTCCATAGCTTGAAGAGGCCTCAGCACACTGTTTGAAATTGGTATGCAGAACTCTGCAAAGGCTTCATGAACAGACTTTACTTAAAATAATATTCGAACATCTTTTCTTTGCCCTTGGAAACAAACATTAAGGACCAGGTAATACTCTGAAATCAATGTTTATCATTTAACACAGGCTATGGTTTACACATCGGCAGCCCAAATTGAAACACTAACTTTTTCTCCCCCACCAACATTCACAGACACCTCTGCAGAACAATCGTGCTCCTCTGAAAATCAAGCCTTTGTGTAATCATAAACTCTATGGTCCATGGTTAACCCTAAAGTAAAAGCTGCTTCTATATCTTATTGCAGCAATAAAGAGCACCAATTGCTTTAGCTAATTGTCTAAAAGGAATTCTAAATTCTGTGGCTGCAGCCTCAAGTTGTCTCCCATACTGTATTTGGGTATACAAATTAAGCAGAAGAAGCATTGTCATTTCACTGCCTAACCTTGTTTTTTGTCTTCATTTTAAGCTCCTCCTCCCCCTTTAAATCGATCCTACCCAGATTCCTTCTCTATTTCTGAACACTCCCATCTCATTTCTCTTTGTTCTCTCTTTAAATCTTAAAGCCTCACATCCTTTATTCTGTTTCTAACCATTTTCTTCCTACTTCTTTTGGAATGCACTTCCCCTAGATATTCATCTCAGTCTCTGTCTTGCTTCCATTTTCTTAAGAAAGCATATTTTCAGAATCACCTCTTTTTTCAAGTTTACCCTGATTAATGTTGTTCTTATCATTCTCGTTCTCTGCCTTACTGGCATTTTGTTTTGTTTTTTACTATCTCCTCCCTCCCTCCCTTTTTTCTTGGATTGCCAGTTTGAGAGCAGAGGCAATCTTTACCCACCACCACCCTCCAAAGCATTTACTATTGTTAAACACTTAACAAACCAATTGTCATAATTATTAACCCAGACTGCTCCACCCCTTCAATTTTTAAAAAAACCTCTTACTGGTTTGATTATAAGTTCTGCAGAGACCACTTGAAGTGCTCTTCTCCATTTGGGTTTGCTCAAGAATATAGCTTCTCTTGAAAGACATTTCTATGGATCCCTGTGCCATCTGCTAGGTCCTTTGCAGATGTGCCACCAAGAAGCAACCACCCAGGAGAGTACTGTATTGCTAGTACAGTGGTAGCTCGGGTTAAGTACTTAATTCGTTCTAGAGGTCCATTCTTAACCTGAAACTGTTCTTAACCTGAAGCACCACTTTAGCTAATAGGGCATCCTGCTGCTGCCACGCCACCGGAGCACGATTTCTGTTCTCATCCTGAAGCAAAGTTCTTAACCCATGGTACTATTTCTGGGTTAGCGGAATCTGTAACTTGAAGCGTAGGTAATCCGAGGCACTGTATGCTTTTAGCCTCCTTGTGTACACTATTTTAATAACTGCTATTTTATTGTCATTACTCTATCCGTAAGCTGGCTAGGTCATATTTAATATAGAAAGTTAAGACAATAGTGTAAGAAATAATGTCTTGAGGCTGATATCTGCAAGCAATAGCATTAAATTTCAACGTAAGTTCCACTAACACAAGGAACTACTGAGTTGACACTTGGGAAAGTTATTCAACAGGGTGGGGAAAGGGGAGGTGGGGGAGTGGGAATTGTACTCAGAGGAAGTGCATCCTCTGAGTCCATTTATTTACATCCCACCCAATAAATCCTTTATTCTGCAAAAAAGCAAAACAAAACAAAACCTAAAACTAAAACTTCTGGGGGAACAAGAGTTTAACTCTGCTTCCTCCAAAACATTTCCCCTCTTCCTACAGTCTTTATCCCAGAAATGGAACACACCCACTTCCAGTTAATAACTCCCTGTAGGCAGGTTAACTGACCTCAGTGGATGCATATCTCCCCATGCCTTCTCCTAGGGATCCTTTTCCCTCTTTTGCGCTGCTGCTAAAACAGGTTAAGGATGGGTAAGGAGGCTTTGCATGTGGAGCATCTTGCACCCAATATAGGCTTGAAGCTCTCTCTTCTTCCTGTTCCCAGGATTTCTGGAAGCATGAGGGCAACCCCAGTGTAACTCCTAATGTTTTCTGCCACAGCAATCCAGTGGATACACTTTCTAACCCTATTGGCTGACAGAAAGTGGCACATCAAATTTGTGTGGCATTTCCCCATGCTGTGCCTGTGAGAAGATACCATAGCTTCTATTTAAACTTCCAAAAGAAAAGACTTCTAGCGCATTCCTATGTGGGTTTAACATAGCATTCACTCTATTAAATGTGCACAAGAATGGAGCCATAGCTTCTCAGTACTGTATTGATAAAATGTTTTGCCCAGAGGAGGATACACACACGCACAAACACACACATGCACACAGAAAAATAGGCCATTCAATAATTTATGGGTTGATCATAGTAGGAGCTAGTTTTGAAGAGAGAGCCTCAGGACTTACTAAAGGGCAGGGAAGAAAAACAAACAATCACGCTCAAAATCACAAGACAATATTATATTGACCTGCCAGTATATCTATAGAGTGTGACCCACAAACCAATTCAACTGGATCGTAAGATTATGCAACAGGATGAAGCCAGAATTGTGATCTAGATGCTATGAATCAGTTTGCACCTTCATGAAATACCTAAATTTGTTCTATGTCTATAACAAACAGGTCAGTCATGCAAGTGCCAAATGGAAAATGGGTGGATAAACATGGCATAAAATTCTGTTTTCTACTTGTCCTATATGTAAACTGCTAGAAAGAAAATTTAAAGCAAGAGCATTGGAAGGAGCTTTAGATCTCAAATAACTGATCTCAGAAAGTATCAAAATGCTACTGAACAACAAGTGCTATTGGTCCATAATATTTAAAACTATTTCGACTAACCATACCTGTTAAAAATGTAGTCAAGTTGCATATACACATCTTTCTTCTCAATACTTACAAAGGAGTATGGACATTACATAAGCACAGTATTAGGACAAGTACACTGTGGAATGTCGCTAGGTAGAAAGACTCCCTTAAATTCATCTCTGATGCAACATAATCTAGTTCATTGTATTTTATGCCAGCACTAGTAAATGACATCCCCCTGCCCACTACCTCCCACCTACCTCCCCCCCCCCCGGTGATAAAATTGGAAGTGGCAAACTGCTGTGCAAAGATCAGATAAAAGTTTCCATATACAGTGGTGCCTCGCAAGACGAAATTAATTCGTTCCGCGAGTTTTGTCGTCTTGCGATTTTTTTCGTCTTGCGAAGCACGGTGTCGGGAAAGCTTTGGAAAAGCTTCAAAAATCACCAAAGTCTTTAAAAACCTCAAAAAAGGCTACCACACCGCGTTCTATGAGTTGCTCCTCGAAGTCAAGTCGCAACTGTATTAACGGTGTTAAGAAAAAGGAAACAAACTTGCAAGACGTTTCCATCTTGCAAAGCAAGCCCATAGGGAAAATCGTCTTGCGAAGCAGCTCAAAAAACAAAAAACCCTTTCGTCTAGCGAGTTTTTTGTCTTGCGAGGCATTCGTCTTGCGAGGTACCACTGTAAGCAATGTAGTATGAAAGAAAGATAACCACTCACTAGTACAAAACTTCATTTGCTTCGTGCCTCTCGTATCTCACTGTTTCACACATCATTCTGTGAAAAAAGAAACAAAAAGCATTTATAAATAAGAGCACTTTTATTAGCTGCTATTTTATATTACAGTTAGGCCAGTTCCCTTAAAGCCACACATGCTGAGGATAAGTGGCTATCACTAATATATGGCTGCAATGTAGCAGTTTTCTCACAGTGGGTTTTCAAACACTTATCAAAATAGATGTGCAAAAAGCGAAGGTTGCGGACCATGATCTGCTATATTTGATTTCAGGGAAGTGAAATCTTAAGTCCTCACAAAGAATGTTCTTTGTTGTTGTAGACATCATGAGGAAAATAATGTCAAGATCACCATCCCTTAAGTGACAGTGATTCTATTCCATTCCATGTGTCACTTTCCATGTTATTTGTTAACTCTGCCTGAAGATACATTTATTTAAATTTGCTCTCATTCCAGAAAGCAAAGCATGTGGCATATTTATGTTTTTAAATATATACATACACAAATTTCTCAAAATGCTGAATGCAGGGAGTATAGGATATAAACTTATTTTTAAAAATTAGATAATGATATTACTCTGTTACAAGCACCTTAAGTCTTACATGTTTATGCAAAGCTGGTCCTGGGGGGCAGGAATAAAGAGATAAAACAGATTTACTTAATTAAGTCTTATTCATTTTATTGAAGTGAATGGTTCCTCTTAAGTCTGGGGGGGTGGGGTCTTCTACTGCATAGAAATACCTTTCATGTTACATGTAAGCTACAAATCATGTTAGCACAGAAAAGTTAATACATTTACCCAGTATCCCAGGGCAGGAATGGAATTCTTACTCAAAAGATTTATCAGAAAATGAACAAGCAGACTCCTGTACTTTTGGGATTTACAACAGAAATGGAGGATTCCCTATTGTCACTTCTGTCAGCGACTGTGCTTCTAAAAACTGATTTATGCCACTAGACTTTCTTTGCCACCATGAGTTGCAACTCACATAATTGTGCTATTTAAAAATCTAATATACTAATGTCAGTAGCTACCTTCCCTCCAGGTAACTTTCAAAGCTCATCCCTTGCCAGAATCAGCTACAGAAGGAGTCTGCTGGGAGTCTGTATCTCTGTGTGTTTTCACCTGGCAGCTGCCAAGCTTATTGGGGCTGTCTGTTCTCTTTCCCTCCAGATAACATTAAAAGCTCAAGCTTTGTCAGAGGTGTGAGCCTTTTGGCACAAATCAAAGAGACCTGTGCCCCTGCAATGAGGGAGAGAGAGCCCAGTGCAGTCTTCCAAACTAGCTGTGAAAAGAAGTTACCCTTAATATTGTTTATGGAGAAAAGACATCATAGAGAATCTGGATATTCTATGAAAACTGTTGCCCCACCCCTCCACAGAAGTGATCAAATTCTTAAGGGTGAAAAAGTAGCTGAGGCTCAAAACTATGAAAGATTTTGCTGCCTGGGAGTGTGCTGCTGCACTGGGTTAAAAAATTACCCTTCTCAGAGATAAGGTCAACTAGCACTGGTGCTCATAAGCCCATTTTTTGATGCAGTATTTTGAATCTCTATGTGATTGTATTGAATTGTGTTAATTGATGGATTTGATTGTTTTTCTATGTTATTTATATGCTATTGTGTTTTTGATATTATAGTGGTTGTAATGTATGCTAATTTTAAATCCTATTGTTATTATTGCGGACTGCTTTGAGTTCAACATTGCTGTTGGAAAAGCAGGATACAAATATTAAATTTTGACCTAGCTCAGGGCACCATGGTACCTACCCCTGTCACCAGCAGGCAGCAATGTAATTTCAACCTGCGTTAACAAATAATAATATGATGCTGGAACATGTTTTGACATACAGCAATGCAAGAGCAATTTTTTAAAAAAAGGAAAGCAAGGCAGAGAATGCCACTGTTGCACACTCTTTCCATTCTAATTTTCCAAGTTGTTTGTAATAGTAACAGGTACCATGACAGAGATGGGAAACACACAGATTTGTTGCTCAATATTATAATAGTGAAATGCTTTAATGATAGCAGTAAAATGTGTCTGTTCATAAAGTTGACATCTGAGATTTTCACATGTATTTAACAAAGTTTATCTAATGATACTCCTGGAATGTGAATTAACAGATTCTATTCCCAGCAGTTCCATCCTCTACAGAATGGCTTAATTGCTAACTTGAAACACTTTACCTATAACCTACATTCAGCCAAACTACTTTCATTAAAAATTTCATTTCAGAAGATCTGAATTCTCATGATACGTTTATTCCAATTAAATTTAAGACTCTGATTGTGCATTCACAAAAGAAAAGATGTGTGATGAAGAATGAAGGAACTGTTACCAACTTCCATCTGGCTGTAGATTTCTGATATTTTCTTAACTTTCTGACAGAACTTGTCACAGCCAAGTGTAGGCATGTATAGTTCCCAAAGTCATACTTAGTATTTCAGAACACTAATTAGCAGGTTTCAGTTGTCCTTGAGTTCCACAATACAACACTGTGAGCGATTTGAAGCAATTGCATTCACACATACTCTTGCTTTCTCTCTTTATTCTAACACAGCTTGCTCAGAGAGCCAATGTGTGAACCCACATTTGTCCATATGATTAGGAGACAACACTTAGCTAGCTCTAGATGGGGCAGCACTCTCACTGGAGGAGCAGATTCGCAGCTTGGGGGTTTTCCTGGTTACCGGTACATTTTAATCTCAGGTAGCTTCAGTGGCACAAAGTACCTTTTACCAGCTATAGATAGCTCACCAGCCACAGGCTATCCTGGATAGGGATAGTCTGGCCTCAGCTATCTTTGCTCTGTTAACCTCCCAATTTGGTTACTGCAATGTGCTGTAAGTTGAGTTGCCTATAAGATGGTTCTGAAGCCCAAATTGTTTCAGAATACAAGAGCAAGAATTTTAACTGGCACAGCTCTTTCATATCATATCTCACCCATTTTAAAAGAGTGTCACTCGCTGGCTAATCATTTTCATGTTCAATGCAAACTACTAATGTTTACATCTAAAATGCTAGGCTGCTTGGAACCCAAATATCTTAAGAAGCACCTGATCCCAATAGTGGGTCCAATGGTTAAGAAGGCAGTTCCTGCACATGCTGTAGAGGGAAGTGAGGGGCAGATGGGCTTGCCCACCTGGGAAAGAAGCCCATCTAGGAGCAGGAAAACTCTGATCTTAAACCTCTCCTGCTTTGCAGGGTATCTTTGGAGGAAGAAAATACCTTACACAAATTCGGAGTGAATTCCCCAAGACAGTTGGGTGGTACCTTGTGCAACTTCTGCTGCCAAGCTGGTACCAAATGTATTGCTTTGATTTCCTTAGCACCACATCAGCGAGTCTTGTCATCTGGGCAGCCCAGGACCTCCATACACACTGCCCAGGCTTGCACCCCAGGGAGGTCACTTCATTGATGTTAACACAGCGGTTTGACTCCCCCCCCCCCCCGAGACATATTCCATTGTCTTTGAGACAGATGCATGACAACCTGATCTCGTATCAACCCACTTTGGTTATAAAACTATCGGCCAATGCCCTTCTCCAAGTGACACCCTGTCAGAAATAAAAATCATTAGCTATTTTTACTGTAACTTCCTTTTCTTACATATTGAATTTCATATTAAAAGTGTGTCATAAGCTGTTTTGAGTTAAGTTATAAAGAAAATGGGATCTAACAACTTCAAATAAACCGATTTTTTAAAAAATCATTAAATGGCATTCTTACAAGACACCCTAATAAACTTCATGGCCATCACTTTTCATTGCTCTGCAAACTTCACTAATCAACAGTATGTAAAACTGTGTCAGTATAGGAGTTCTATATGGTTCTCCATTCTCTCTCTCTCTCTCTCTCTCTCTCTCTCTCTCTGTGTGTGTGTGTGTGTGTGTGTCTGTGTGTTTTCATGAGACCAGTGGCTGTATATTTAGGTATTCCTTATCTAAAGTTTTTAGTTTTGCTTTAAGTTTCAGTTAATCCACACTGAGAGGAAGTGTATTACTTGACTCCCAAAACAGAATCTTTTCTGTTAAAAAGCAGCACCTTGTGTTAAAAAGAGGATAAAGCACTTTCATTAAACAACTTACCGGAGCTGGTGTTCTCGTAGATTAGACAAAGCTTCCATTCCGTGTAAATAGGAATACACAATCTCCAGATCCTACAAACAGAGAAAACCATCATTAAAATTTTGAGATCAATGCAAATCACTTTAAATACTTACTACAGTATTAAAGTATGCAGAGGGGAGCTATATTTTATATACATAAACACAAACAGCCTCCTAAAACAAATGAGTGCTAATCTATTGGACCATTGGGAGAATTGCTTATTTTTACAAGACTGGGATTTTCTTGAAGGCATCTTTCTTCTCTAAATAGAATATAAACTGGACATAATTTAAATGCCATTTCAAGAAGATCTCTAATGAAATGATTTCATTGCCTATACATCACCTTCTTTCTCCCCTGCCCTAGCACAAATCTTAAAAATATCTTGCAAGCTTGAAAATTATCATCAGCTATTTCTGAAAAACACATCACCAAGCGCACAATCTTAGAAATTCCAAGAACCCATTATTGTCTAGATCAATGGCTATATTAAAATATAAAGCACTTGCATTAAAAGGAAGAAATTCACTAAATTAAAAGTAGATTACCTGACCAAAATAGTTTAAGTAAATCAAAATTAGTGTAACTTGAGCAGTATTGGGGGGGGGGGACATTTTTTTAAAAAAATCTTAAAGGTTTGAGGCTGCATCTATTACTGACAAGAATAATAGAAATAAATTAGAGAAATTCCACTGTGCTTTATATAATTTTAAAACCTTGAAATAAAGAGCAAACCAAGTCACCATGACAAGATATAGAACTGATTCCAACTACATGTTAGACTAGGAATTGTTATCTGAAATACCACGATCAGCTCAACACAGCTTTTTGTATCATTGGTTCTCAAATATTTTCTACCACCAATAACAAATAATTAATGCCTCAAAGCCTTCTGTTCTAGCCATTATAGCATCTTCTTAGCCCCTGTCTCTGGTAAATGAAGCTGTTCCAATACCAATCATTCTTAACATATGGGCCAATTGGCTAATTGTAAGGCACTATTCTACTTATGGACCAGATGCATATAGAAGGTCCTTAAATTGTTGTTCTTGACATTTCTTTTGAAGATTCCATCACTTTAATGTATTGGGAAGTTTTTGATGCTTGACTTTGGCTGTGCTTTTATTATATTGTAAGCTGCCCAGAGTGGCTGCGGCAACCCAGCCAGATGGGAGGAGTAAAATATTATTATTAATATTTTGGACTATCCCTTGAAATGTCACAGCAGCACAGGTATACGCTATAGATATTGCATGTACCCACAACAAAAATTAAGACCACCAATGTAATAATAATAATAATAATAATAATAATAATAATAATAATATCAGTTATTTGATATTTTACTCTCATTTTAAATTGGGAGTTACTTTGCCAAAGTGTATAGATTCACAACTCTAAGTAATGCAGTTCACATTTTTAAAAATCTCTACGCTAGATTTTCTAAAACAGGAATGGCATTACTAAGTGTTGTGAATATCAATACACTTTGGAAAAGTGGTCCCAATTATAAGTTAGAGTAGGATATCAAAGGACTATGTGGGAAACCGCTGGAACACTGTCATACTCTAAGTAGAGCATACAGTAACTAGATAACGGAAACAGTGCATGTCTCTGCATGCACCATGAAGAAAAATGAATCTCTCAAATGTAAGAATAATAGACTGTGATCATAAAATACAGCTGCTTCATTTATATTTTCACTAATCTATGTATCTTGAAGGGGGAAAATACTATAGAGAAACTTAGGAAATTTTTTGATCCCCAGCAATATAAAGGATTATTCTGTTTAAAATTCTGTTGGGAGCTGCCCAGAGTGTCTGGGGAAACCTAGCCAGATGGACAGGGTATAAATAATAAATTTATTATTATTATTATTATTATTATTATTATTATTATTATTATTATTATTATTTCCATAGCAATGAATAATGCAAAAGGAGCTGGGTGAAGAGTAGTCTGTGCATGCCACTCTAATGGTCAATTGTGTCATCTGGCAACAATAAAACCAGACCCCAACACACACACACCTGTATCTTTATTTTATGTTAAGAAATTTATATTCCACTTGATTCTTTAATTTAAAAAACCTCAAAGCAATTTTTAAAAAGAATAAAGTAGTAAAATCAGTTTAAAAACAGTTTAAAATGTTAATTAAACATTCTACATATCTGTCTAAACAAACATCTTTTTAGGAGGAACCAAAAAGCAAAAGGAAGTATGCCTGATGTCAATAAGCAGGGAGTTCCCAAATTATGGTTGCTGCCAGACTGATTTCTTACACAGGAAAGAGTGTGCAGGCTTTCCTTAATTAACCAGGAGGGCAAGAGGAAAGTAATCTACATCCTACGTCTGTTTTAAATAAATACAGAGCTAGAGATGAAAAAGAAAAGTACACTCACAGACACACAGATCTTATGAAAACAGATCGAAACTGTGCAAACATTTTTCAAGCTGCTGCATAATCTGAGCTCCTGTCATCTGTTGTTAGGCAATCTATTCCACAAACAGTTGCTTTGAAGGTAGTGTGAAATCCTGTAAAGCTCTTCCACAAAGCGCTAAGAAGGAGCTTCTATTAGGAAGCAGCACCCCCCAACCGCCCCTGCCATTCACAGATAATGGAAAAATAAGTATTTTGTGAACTTCTGGGTGGGGGCTATCAACCACCTCAAACTCTTCTTCAATCAGGAGGAAACACTCAGAATAATTTTGGAGCGGGATGAAGTACAGTCATGCCTCATGTTACGTTCTTTCAGGTTACGTACCGCAGCGACCCGGAAGTACCAGAAAGGGTTACTTCCAGGTTTCGCTGCTCGCACATGCGCAGAAGCACAAAATGATGTCACGCACATGCGCAGAAGTGCCAAATCGCAACCCGCACATGTGCAGCCACGCTGCTGCGGGTTGCACTCTTTTCATGTTGCAAACGAGCCTCTGGAATGGATCCCGTTTGCAACCAGAGGTACCACCATACAAAGAGATATTTTAGTTTTGCTTCTGCTACCTGTTTTATTTAATAAAATTAATACAGTGGTACTTCCAGTTATGAACTTAATTCATTTCGGAGGTCCATTCTTAACCCGAAACCGTTCTTAACATGAGGCATGTTTTCGCTAATGGGGCCTTCCACTGCCGCCGCTGCCACCGCAAGACTTCTGCTCGCATCCCGGGACAAAGTTCACAACCAGGAGCATCTACTTCCGGGTTAGCGGAGCTCATTACCCGAAGCGTTCGTAAGGAGGATGGTACGTAACCCAAGGTTCCACTGTATGCCACCTGGCTGTACATGGTTTTATTTGTGATGGTTATAAATTTTATGAGTTTATTTTGATTTAATTTTTTTATTGCTAATTGCAGTTTTAATGTTTGTTGAAGGTGAGGTCAGCATGGTGCCCTCCACATATTGCTAGACTACAATGCCATCACCCTTGACCAGGGGTCAGCAAACTTTTTCAGTAGGCGGCCGATCCACTGTGCCTCAGACCTTGTGGGGTGCCGGACTATACTGGGGGGGGGGGGATGATACAAGAGCACCACAAGCCCCAGATAAGCAATCTGTGCCTTGTGAGTGGCAGGGGCTGGCGGCAGCAATGTTGGTGGAGGGACGATGAGTGACGCGCAAAAGGGCTCCAGAGAGGGGCTGCGTAAAATGGCAGCCACTCGAGCGCTGCTGCTGCTAGTACCAACAAAGCCCAGACCCCTCCTCCTCTAGGCAGGGCAGGGAGAAGATGGGAAGAGGGAGGGAGGAGGCACTGGCGCCGCCCTGTGAAGGAGAGGGAGGGAAAGGGACAGAACGTGTGCACTGGCGATCCACGTGGCAATTCCCGGACCGTCTGCAGGCCAGACCCAGATAGCAATTGGGCCTGATCCGGCCCGTGGGCCTTAGTTTGCCAGCCCATGCCCTTGACCTTAAAGACTGGAACTGATGGGAGTTGTAGTTCAGCAATATCTGGAAGGCACCAAGTTGGCTAACCTCTGGTTTATCATATACTGCCTTGGAACCTTTGAATGAAAGGCAGACTACAAATACCTCCAGAAGGAAGAAAGGAAGGAAGGAAGGAAGGAAGGAAGGAAGGAAGGAAGGAAGGAAGGAAGGAAGGAAGGAAGGAAGGAAGGAAGGTAGGTAAATACAGATCACAGCCACACTAACCCTAGTGCAGGACTGTATGTACCTCTGTACTGTGTGCTTTTAACTATGCCTACATATGAGGACAACTACAGGCAGAAGCAGGAATATGCTTTTCTACTGGGCTGGAGACTTAAAACAGGGAAGCAAGTAATTCCATTCCAGCTTGCAGATAGGAAATGTTCATGTGATAAAATTTGCAGAGGCAAAACACCACTGAATCATGCAATGCACTGAAATAAATGGCACAGCCAGCTACTGGACTTTGATAGACACATTCATTGCAAAAAAGGAAGTAACTGCTCTGCATATATATCAATAATGCAGTTAATATCTATTACCTATTGGCTGCAGATATTACCACTTATATAGTACTGAGAGTCACCACAGAAAGTTTAGATCAAAATTGCTAAGACTCATCAATTATATTTGTGCTACTTGGCCATGCACATGAAATCTTAAAATCTAAGTCCTCTTGGAAGGTACTATGAATCAACCCAATGAAATATTTTACTTTACAGAGAAAAGCAGATGAAGGTTCTATCACTGCTTGTGTATATCTTCCTTGGGAAACTTTCTAATGTACTATTTCTTGGAAGAATACTATATAACCTCTTCTTTTCTACATATAGCAGATTTATGGTGCATAAAGAAACAGGACAATTAATTCTAATTGTCCTGAGATGCAAAAGGAGAATAAAGACTGATTATTACAATGTAAAACAGAAGGAAGTAAAAATGACTTGGATTTTCATAATAGATTTTAACAGAGGTGGGGATGTATGGTCCTCCTGATGCTGTTAGACTTCAGCTCCCAATTTCCCTGACCATTGGCAATATTGGCTGCAGTCTATAGAAGTTGGGAGTCCTTATTCTTATTTTATAGTATTAATAAACTAATTCTTTCCAGATTTTTGTTTTATTTTTACATTTTTAAAAAGGAAAACAAAAATTATTTTAGTATCATCATTATATTCCTTATGCACACAGATGCTCACTAATTGTTTTCCAAAGTGAAAATATTCAAGTGAAAAACTGATTTCTGAGCAGTACTGCTAGGTTCCAATAAGTAGCATGTGCATTCAATCACATGACTTTTTGGCATGTTTGCCACTCAATGAAGATCCAGAGTCCATATTCTACAGCCGCAACATTCTTTTAGATAGAATACCAATATACAGCCAATATTCCTGACAGAAATTTAAAAAGTTTCAAATTTCCACTAGATGGCAGTCTGGACCAACTTTGGTCTTTGAAAGGTTGGTTTAAAAAACCCAAATTCAATTCCAATAATTAAAGATATTCTGTTAATAAACTAGACATAAAATTATGTTGTTTAGGTGTTTCACCTGACACACAGTTTCTGTCAATGTCAGTTGAGCTGCTCAGTACATAATTTTTATTCTTTTGAAATATACATAATAGTCTTTAAAAGCTTTGGCTCTGAATAGAATGAATCATTTTGAAATGTAATTATATTACATTTTACTTTACTATAATTCTCTTCTGCTTAAATGTTTTATTGAATGTATTATTAGTTTATGTTGGAAAGTTATTATAAAATGAATTATTGATTGTGCCCCCCCCCAAAAGGGACAAATTTTGCACAATTTAAAGCTCCTGCTATATCCACTGCTTAATATTTAATCATTGTTAAATGAATTATGACTGAATTTGTTTGCAATGCTGATGCTACAACAGTTATAGACTGTGTTTCATGAATGGGGGGGGAACCACTTGAAATATATTTATTCCAGCAAATACAAAAAACTTAATATTTTAAACACAATTTACACAATGTTGAATGTGGTATTCAACTTATTGTTATTTAACTTGCAAGCCAACATGCACACAAATATTTTTGTGGAAAGCTGGCAAACAAATTTCATTAGCTTATTTCCTTCAACCAACAGTTGTTATTCATGTAAACTATGTCAACAGAAAGACAGGATAAAATACATGCTGCATTTGTTTCCTCACAATATAGAATTCTTGACTTTAATGACAACTTTTATTTACACACTGACACACACACACACACACACCTCATTTGAGCATCCTATAAAAACAACTTACTGAACAAGTCCTTGAAAGCAAGTCACACTTTACTACAAGATCTCTGTTCCCCCTCCCCGCCCCCTTAAAAACACAAAAAAATCTAGAAAGGGATAACCCACTAGGAATAGCATTTAACTGAATGAAAGCAGGTTTTAATTGGCAGATACAAATAGGTAGTCTGCACTTAAACAAATATTTCATGGGCTGACTCGGTATGCCTGCTGTCAATTAACCAGAGTTAGATCAGAAAGAAAAATGGGTTCAAACCAAATACACCTGGCCAACTTCTCAGTTTAGAGAATAATGAAGGATAGTTACTGGATAGATGGGCATGCCATCTTTGCAAATTAAATGAACTCCTGCTGTTAAGTATAGAAATCAACTAACCATTACTTAAGCTTGGGTGAAGACAATCTGATTTTGCCCTCTGAGAACAAAGCAAACATGAGAGGTAAATTCAGCTGAGGCACACCAATTTGCCTGAGTCTACACTGAATTTCATGGCTGACTTTACTGACTAGTGCACATTAATTTTGTCCAGCTTTGCTTATATAAAAAAGCAAGCATGTTTCTCTTTGCTTCTATTTTGGGCTTCACAAGGAATCTTTGCATTTCAGTTATTACTAGGTACATCAATAACTGCATTAAATATTTCCTTAATGGAGGATCAGATATGGTTGTTTTTCCCCCCAGCAGCCATTGGTGAAACCTGAAATTAAATAGGCTGATCTAATTAAGTCTGCACAACAGGGCCATCTTACAACTAATGCAAATTGTTGACTTCCTGGCTTCAATGTTCCACACACCCTTTTTTGTTTAAAATTCAGCCTGAAGACAATTTGTTTAAATTTTAGGTAGAACTTGTGTTAGCCAGATTACTTTATACTTAGCCATCAGAATCCAAAACCTGACGACATTTGCAAACCAAAAATGTTTTCTGAATATCAGAAAAAGTGCTTGCAGTCTGCAGTAGAGAAGTAAAATATAATGGCACTATTGTGCACCATCTCCTATAACTAGCTACTTGTCCTTCAAGACCTGGATACTATTGCCCTCCCTTCACAGTGTAATAGCTCCATCTATAAGCTCATGAACTAGTGTATATAAAGAGGCTTCCAATTATGATAAGTAGTAATAAGAGCTATGATTCTGGAGATGACTGGCAAGGATTGTATGCATTAGACACCCAAATGCATATCTGATTTACAGTACTTGGGAAATTAATAGCAGCAACATGCGGGTTTCTTTAAGCACAGAATGAAAAAAAACGCTTTGGAATTAAATATACTTTGTTTCATTGCCATTCTTCTTGAATCAAGTCATAATTTTATCAAAACGTGACATTTTATTTAACTTTGGCATCAACTGTGAAACAACATGCAGCTGGTCTATTTGAAATATCTGTGTTAGAAGATGGCAGGGATGTTTTTTGTAAGCTATATAAAATCCCAACCATAAAATGAGCAGACGTGCCAAGTTAACACAACTTCCAGGTTACTGGAGCAGCATTTATTAAGAAATGAATCTGCTTTGGACTGCAATCCTATACATGCCTACTTGAAAGTAAACCCTGATCGCAATGTAAACATACATTGGCTTACACTGTTAAAGTAAGGTAAGGCACAGCCATTACAAAGTTGTTGTTTTTTAAAGGGAACATTGTTTTTTATTGACTTACAGTGTAATCCTATTATATCTACTTATAAAAAAGTTAATTGGGCTTACTGCCAGGTAAAGATTGCAGTCTTTATAAGTTAAGATTTCACTTATACAGTGGTACCTCAGGTTACATATGCTTCAGGTTACATACGCTTCAGGTTACAGACTCCACTAACCCAGAAATAGTGCTTCAGGTTAAGAACTTTGCTTCAGGATGAGAACAGAAATCATGCTCCAGCAGCGCGGCAGCAGCGGGAGGCCACATTACCTAAAGTGGTGCTTCAGGTTAAGAACAGTTAAGAACAGACCTCCAGAACTAATTGAGTACTTAACCTGAGGTACCACTGTACATGGTAGCATTAACTACATCTGAATATCAACCTTGTCTCCTTTTCAAACTCAAGAACTGTTCTTACAGTACCCTTTGGTGTAAGAAGACCCTCTTACACGTATGTTTCAGTGACTACTACAGGCAAAAGAACTGTTAAATTGTTGTGGGATGGGAATATTTTAAGCTATCAGTTAGCAGTGGGTAGCTTTAGAAAGTGCATTTTTTCAAGTCAAGTGCAAAGATCCTGTAGCACCTGTCAGTTTATGCTTTTTAAAAGATGCTCAAAGGAACTTTTAATTCTTTAACTAGCAATGATTGCTCTAAGATAGCTTGCATCTTTGAAGTTGGTTTCCAGGGTTGGGTGAGTGCTTGCGGGTTGTTGACACAGACACACACACTACCCATGCACCCATTCACAAAGAGCACATTCACAAAATCTCCACTTCTTGCACATACATCTATTCATGTAAGCTTGTACCCCATTAATTCACTATCTATCCATCTGTCTGTCCATCCCCTCTCTCTCCTAATACCAAGACAATCTGCAGCACACAAAATCAACCCTTCCAAACCGTGAAGTGTACAATCATTCTTGAAAAAGTGTGGACTCTGCTTGAGATCAGCACTCAAGCTGCAGAACCACAGGCCAGATAAGGCACACTTCACGAGATACAGTTCTACATCAACAGTCCAACAACAGTGGCTGGAAACCCAAACCAAGGACATCAGGGGCAAGACAACATTCATTAATGTTTGCATTCCTCCATTATAATGTATCTTAGGTTTCTTAGCACTTCATAACTTTAAGAAATTGAGCAAATACAAACACATATGGGGGTTGGATCCAGATATGCCTTTTAAAAAAATAGACTTCCTTCCTAAGCCTTCACAGCAGCTTTTCAGGGAAAATAAAGGCTACAGGGTGAAGAACAAATTGGCAAAAACAGTCTACCCTCCACCCTTCCTCAGCTCCACCATCAGGAGCATCCTATGAGCAGTGGCATAGCATGTGTTGCCAGAACCCAGGTCCACACAGAGGAAGGAAAACGGATGGAGTACACATGTGCATTCAACGGCTTCCCCATCACCCAGGATATCACAACCACAGAAATAAGAAAAGAAGAGTCATTCCATTGTTTGGAGAAGTCAATTTCTTGTCTGCATGGAGAAGCCATATTTCGATGGAAGTGCACAGCTGTATTGAGGCAGCACCATGTATTAAAATTTTGCTCCCCCTAATAATTTTGCGTCTGAGGCAACTGCCACTGTGCCCCCCCATACACACACTATGCCACTGCCCATGAATAGAACTCTAATCATGCTAAACCTGAATGCAACACAACAAGAATACAACTACATCAGAAACCCTATTGCCCTTGAAAATGGTCCGGAAGTTGCAATTCGTGCAAACTCTGGAGGCCAGGGTGCTGGGAGACACTCACATGTAACACCCATTTTAAAACAACTACACTGGTTGCCTGTTGCCTTTGGGGCCAGATTATGGTACTTTTGCTGAAATTCAAAGCCTTAGATAACCTAGGCCTCAAATATATGAAAGAATATCTCGTCCCACGTTAGCCTGGTTGTGTTTTGAGATCTGCAGGAGAACCTCTGCTAGTGATCCTCATGCCCAATGAAATATTTGAAGGAGGGACCCATAGAAGGCTTTGGAATGACCTCAGCTCTGAGACATGTTTCATTATTAGGTGAAGATACACCAGTTTGCTCAGGCTTTGAGGGAAGGATGAGGTACATTAGATTTGGCTTTTATTTCTGCTGTTTTAATCTATATGGAATTCATGTATAGAGAGAGGGTGGTGTTAAGTATTGTTTACTTTTGTGTGTTTCCACCCTGGGACCTTTAGGTAAAGGGCAAACTAGAAACATGGTAAATAAATAAATAGCCTGCATGTTTATCCTGTATCATTAAATCAGATAATTTGTCATTAAAGGATGTTTCCAGTGAACCAGTGTGTTGCTCATTATGATAGATATATAGATGCAAGTCTTTCTCAAATGCATTTTTAATTGTTTCTTTTATTAAAAATCATTTTATTGAGTATACAGGATAATCTACTCAAGCGAAACAGTACAAAGACTTAATGATCCACCCACACATGGAGGTTTTTATATACTTGAGGTTCAAATCAACACAATTTATGCAACATATGCTGCTGCTGAATCTTTTAACAGAATAACAGTGATGAAAATAAGACATCCATGATTATAATGATGCCACAAGAAGAAGATAAATGTGAAAGAGGCTAGATGGAAAATTAGAGCCTGTCACCTCTTTCAGTCAGAAAAAAGTGAACAGAAAATTATAGGGTGCCCCATTCTCCTTTCTTGCACACTTCAGAGACATTGTCAGAAGTCATACAATTAAAGGACGTTGAAAATCTGGAGTAAGAAATCTATTCTCAAATCAGGTTATGCTTTAACTGCAAACAGTGCTTTTTGTACCACAAAATGTATCTCAGAAACTGGTGGATATATTTGTACCAGATTTTATACCACTCTTCTTACAGAGCACCATAATGCTTCAAACTTGAGAGACCAAGGAAGATTGAACACTATGTATTATGCATTGTTTTGTCTTAGTCTACTCTCCCACCCACTCAGTCAGTCACACAACTGCCAACCATCATTATCTCAGACTTGTGCACATTTAACTTCAGTCAGTTTACCCAGAGCTTGGCTCCCACCAGTTTAGGTAACAGATAGGTAAGACACAAAGACGTGGGTCATATTAGAGCAGGCATAGGTAAACTCAGCCCTCCATATGTTTTGGGGCTATAACTCCCATGATCCCTAGCTAACGAGACCAGTGGTCAGGAATGATGGGAACTGTAGTCCCAAAACATCTGGAGGGCCGAGTTTGCCTATGCCTGTATTAGAGCATAAATATAGTCCAACGTACAGTGGTGCCCCGCAAGACGAACGCCTCGCAAGACGGAAAACCCGCTAGACGAAAGGGTTTTCCGTTTTGGAGGCGCTTCGCAAAACGAATTGCCCTATGGGGTTGCTTCGCAAGACGAAAAAATCTTGCGCGTCCCCGCGGGTTTTTTTCGCTCCCCCCCTTTTCCTAAGCCGCCTATCAGCTGTTCCGCTGAAAAACCCGCTTAACAGCTGATCACGGAAAGCCGCTAGACCGCTGTAGCGCTAATCAATGGGCTTGCTTCGCAAGACGAAAAAATCGCTAGACGACGAGAATCGCGGAACGGATTCTTTTCGTCTTGCGAGGCACCACTGTATAAACTTTTTGATCCTATTAACTACCATTAACACTTGACAGACATGTTCAGCAAAATTGTGATTTTCTAAAACTTTGAAAAATTGTGAGATACTTTCAGAGGCAAAAGGGCAAGTAATAAAACCAAGCAAAACATAAAATATAAACATTGCAAAAGGAATCTCATGAAAAAGCTAGATATAGCTGTCCAAATTGAAGAAGAAGAGGAGGAGGAGGAGTTGTTAAAATATTACAACTGCAAGATGGTTGCTGCCTATATTAATTGAAAATGCACATACAGAGGCATATATCTGGGGTGGTATAAGTAAAGCTATTCTATAGATAGTATGTGTGTTTATTTTCTGCAATTTGTTTTATACTTGATACCCAAACAACAGGGATCAAAGCTTGCAGCAGAAACAACTACTGTAGAGAAATCAAAGCATTTAACAGAAAAACAGACAGTGCTGGTAATTCAATACAACAACTCTGAGCAGCTTCCAACACATATAATAAAGATAATGAACACTCAATGTCCCATGTTGTTAATTTGGGAGTTCCATTAATGTTACTACTTAACTAGCCAATTCCTAACCAACTGGATAATCAGCATTCAAGTTTGCACATTAGTGACCTAGTGAGACAGGGAGTAAAGCAGAACTGGTCATGATGAAGATCACACACTCAGGGTTGTAACTGAAATGAATCAATTAGTTTGTTTAAGCCATACAGTGGTGCCCCGCAAGACGAATGCCTCGCAAGACGAAAAACTCGCTAAACGAAAGGGTTTTGCGGTTTTTGAGCTGCTTCACAAGCCGAATTTCCCTATGGGCTTGCTTCGCAAGACGAAAACGTCTTGCAAGTTTGTTTCCTTTTTCTTAACACCGTTAATACAGTTGCGACTTGACTTCGAGGAGCAACTCATAGAACGCGGTGTGGTAGCCTTTTGGGGGGTTTTTGGTGATTTTTGAAGCTTTTCCAAAACTTTTCCGACACCATGCTTCACAAGACGAAAAATTCGCTAGATGAAAAAACTCACGGAACGAATTAATTTTGTCTTGCGAGGCACCACTGTATTACCATTTTTATATAGAAGATAGATGTAGCACCCAAGTAACTCATTCTGTCAGTGAAATGATTTCCATTTCTGCAATAGAATGTCCCTCCTCTCCTGGTCATCCCACCGCCCAAACAAGTCTCTAAATCTGTTCTGGCCTCTTCTGCTATTTCTTTGCACATGCCCACCTCCATTTGCCTGATTCTTTAGTTTGACTGAAATAAAAAGGGACAAAGTGGTAGATGAGCGGTGCCTATGTGTTCATGTATTAAAGGATGGGGAATACTGAACTGTTATGTTTTGAGCAACGGCATCATCAGTATGGAGGGAAGACTTCAGGATGCTTCAGTGGTACCGTGGACAGCTCCAGGCAGGGCTGAAATGGGCAATTGCCAGGAGAAGGGCTCAGGTGTTGTTTCAGCAGTCACCCCCCCCCCCCAGAATATTCCTTAAATAGGAGCCTCAGCTCTATCTCAGTAGCTGAATCGGCCTTCCATGGAGGAGCCATTTCATTTAAAACCCACCCCACCCCAGCCTGCTTTAGTAGTCACTGATTCTAACAGAATGAGGAAAACTGTGTTTTCTCTAGGCTGTAGTTTGAGCAGAGCAATTCTACTTCAGGTCAGAGAGGTACTGGCATAATGGACTTCTCTTACGCAAGCTCTTCAAGTACAGTATATACAACTGCGTGACCCTGAGAGCAACTGACTATTCTCCAAATCCCTCACCTCACTCCCTAAAGGATAGTTAGATCCCACGAGCAGGAAAAGAGACACATGTGTGCATGTACACACATGTGTTTCAGATGAATGTTTGCAAATGAAAAGATGGGGGTGTAAATAAGAGAAAGTGACTGATGGAGCGATTTGGAAAATTGTGTGCCGGTTTGAGATTCACAGGATGCATGGCTTTGAAGGAAAACTTGCTAAAAATGATGTATAGATGGCATTTGACGCCAGTAAAATTAGCTAAAATGTATAGGAAAAAAGAAAGTGTTGGAAATGTAAAAAGGCAGATGGGGACTATTTCCATATGTGGTGGACTTGCGATAAGGTAAAAAAAAATTTGGGAAGCAATTTATAATGAACTCAAAAAAATATTTAGATATACTTTCCCCAAAAGACCAGAAGCGTGTCTATTAGGCTTAATAGGAACAGAAATTAAAATAGAAGATCAAAATTTGTTCATGTATGCTACAGCTGCCGCGAGGACCCTTCTGGCCCAAAGATGGAAAGTACAAAATATACCAACTATACAGGAGTGGCAGGCGAAGTTGACAGAATATGCAGAACTTGCCAAACTGTCAGGGAGGATCCGGGACCAGGGAGATCAAAGATACCAAAATAACTGGAGTAAATTTATTGAATATTTAAAGAAGAATTGTAAAGAGGTCAAGACACTAGCAGGATTGACATAATACCTCCAATGTATAATAGTACTAACTTGAGAATGATGTGTGTGATGGAAAGAGGATAAATATACCAGTTGTGGGGAGGAAGGGGGGTCATGACTTGGCAGAGTCAAAGGAAATGTATGGTGCTATTACAATTTGTTGGAAAAGAATATGTAAGGAAAACAATAAAAATTCAATTGCAAAAAAAAAAGGAAAATTGTGTGCCTTCTGAAATGCTCTGCTGGACAGAAAACTGTTCAAGCAGAAGTGTGCCTTTGTGTTTTGGACTTCAGACCCAACTGTGATACTTTATTTGGGGGGCATCTTCTGTCTTACCAGCTTGTCTTCTTCAAAGTAGGTTTTCAGTTGGCAGCAGAAAATTGTGGAATGTGCAGTTTTGTTTTCTGGGATTAGTTTCTTACTTTTATTTATGTCTAGCCGCCATCACCCTGGTCACCATGCTGTAATGATGCCCATAATTGGTTTTTCAATTTCCAAATTTGCCCATAAGGCCAAAAAAAGTTGGATACCCTTATATAACTCACTCCTGGTTTGCAAACCCTCAGAACAAAACTTCAGGTTAAAAGTTCAAATTTCCCTTCTCTGAAGGGAAGCTGTTCGACAGTGGAATTTGCTGCCAAGGAGTGTGGTGGAGTCTCCTTCTTTGGAGGTCTTTAAGCAGAGGCTTGACAACCATATGTCAGGAGTGCTCTGATGGTGTTTCCTGCTTGGCAGGGGATTGGACTCGATGGCCCTTGTGGTCTCTTCCAACTCTATGATTCTATATAATGGGTTCATAAAGTTGCCATAGCTTATACTATACCACATAACTTCAATTGTCTACAAGTGCAGAGTTTATGATAATGCAAACATACATACATTTGTATGCAAAGAAATCCATAGTGAACTAAAAGTGGCTTCTCAGCAAACATGCATTTGATGGTGGTGGTGCAAGCTGGTTTGAGATATATATTTAAAAAATAATTTCATGTTCAATTGAAAATGTTAAAAGAAATAACCTTTGTAATTCATTATAAAACAAGTTGCCTGCTGCTATTATAAAAAAATGGAGTTTCCCCCAAAGTAGCTCACAAGTAATCAATAGGTCATAACCGTTTTTCCAGTGGTCTGCTTTCAGATAAACCAGTGTTCCACTGAGGGCAGGAAATGCAAAAATCAATATGCATTTAATGGCTAACAGGGACTTGCTTTTTATACACTATACATGTTGAGAAGTCCCACTATTAAACACCAGTATTCTTTGTGTACCTGCAAAATAACTAACAGTTACATCATCATTACTGTGGCTTGCTACATTAAAAAAAAACACCTGCCAGGGAAGCTGATAAAAATATTATACCATCTGTAATGCATCTAGCTTGTTGTTGCTGCTTCCATGTCTAACCTCTGAATCCTGAGTAAAACAATAATCCTTTCAGCACCGAACAAGCACCAAGTTGCCCTAATTATTAACCAATCCCACAATGAGCTCAAATAGGAGAGCATATTTCATGAAATCACAAGACCCCAAGGATTAATCTATTTAACACAGGACCTATGAAACAAACAACCTCAAGACAAAGATTGCTATAAGCAGATTTTATACCAGATAAGAGATATGAAGAAAGATTAGAAAGAATCAATAAACCACAGCCATTTTTCTTCTTGTCAGCAAACTTTAAGGAACAAATCTTTGCTAATGCTCTCTGTAATTCAGTGTCTAGTTAATGAAGCATCGCTCCTTGGATGGCTAATATATAAATAATAAAAAGGCAAACTCAAAGGCTAGCTGCAGGTATGCTGGAAGTACAGCTTCAGATTGTGCTAAAGCCCGGGCAATGGAAGAACGTTACAGATTTACCAGCAATAGTCCACAGACCAACAAAACAAAAGAACACCAGCATCCTCAAACTTGCACAAACCTATGAATAAGGCAAACACAAAACATTTCGCAACCCCTGATTTTCATAACAACTAACATAGCAAGGGCCCCAAAATTCAGCTTGCATCGGTTTCTCAGCCACTTTGTGCTATCTTTGTCCATTTAAATCTTTGATTTGGGTTCTGAGACTCTCTGTACAAAACAAAGCTCTTCATTCCCCATTCTATGGGGAATCTGTAAATGGATACAACTTTTTATTTCTATTTGGCAGAAGCAGATGAAATATTCAGGCACAGAAGCCCCTTCGGAGTGGATAAAGTCTGATAAATTGCAGGTCCAGGAGCTTTTCTGTAGTAAGCAGAAGGTATTCACTTTTCTCCATAATCCATATTAGGGCAATACTTATGAAACCAAGCAAAATACAAAATTCATATTAGTTTCCAATATTTAAGTGCCTTTATATCTTTCTCTTTGAAGTAATTAAGGGATGACTAAGTGGGGTATATTTTGCCCATACATCTTTTTAACAATAGCATCTTCACACTGGCCATTTGCAATGTTTGTGTTGGAAAAGAATATCATCCAATAGGCCTTAAAAGGGGAAGCTGCCCTTGATACTGCCAGTGGACTGCTGAAAAGCTCCAGAGGATTCAATTTTTCCCCAAGCAGAGCAGCAGATGAAATAAAGGTTTAACTTTTAACTCTGCCGTTCTGCTTTAACAAAAAATAACAACCCAGAACTCTGTTGTGCTCCACAGGTGGTATTTAAACAGCTTAACTTCTTGCAAAGTTCATGAACCTAGAGCAGAGAAACAAAGAGGTACAGAAAAAAGAGATATAGCATACAGAAAAAAGGAGGTGGGTGACAGTGACAAAGTGGCAGAAGGCTTTGTAAAGACCCTGATCCAACTTGAGGTGCTTTGCTGACGTCATGGTTTTACTCAGTGAGCGGTAAAATCACCAAAATACGCCTCATTAATCAGCTCCAGCACTACATGGTCACACAAATGCCCTAAGTATTTACCAAGACAATCCTAGTCAAAACAATTATTTAGGCCAGTTTTACTAGAAAGATGCCTGGCACCCTGTCAATTTTCTTATGCAAGATTTATGTGCCTTCTTTAAGCCAGTGTTTCCCAACCTTTTTTGGGCAAAGGCACACTTGTTTGATGAAAAAAATCTCGAGGCACACCACCATTACAGCCCCGTGACGTCAGCGCGCAGCGTCACGCCGGGAGGGACGCACGAAAGTGTAAGTTTCAATTTTTTTCCCTCCCCCTTGCCGGGGAACCTCCAAGCTTTGGGGGGGGGAGGAGGCAGCAAAGCGAGGCAGGAAGGAGAGCGCGGCTTGGCTGGGTGAGCTTTGGCAGGGGCAGGGAATGAGAGCCGCGAGGCGGGCGCTGCGGACGGAGGTGCTGCCCGCCGAGCTCGCAGGCAGCCAGGCAGGCAGACGGCGAGAGCCCCGCGCTGGGCGGCCTCTCCTCGCCGCCGCTGCCCCGCCTCTCGCCGCCCGACTCGCCCGCCTCCCTCCAGGCAACATCTCGCGGCACACCAGGCAACATCTCGCGGCACACTAGTGTGCCGCGGAACAGTGGTTGGGAAACACTGCTTTAAGCTTTCACAACTTCTGTCAGCAACTGATTTCTTCTGATTTACTTAAAGTTACAAAGGCCATTAAATTTTCCAATGACACACATGATATTCTTATCTAGTTAATGATGTCTAGACAAGCAAGGATGAACAAAATAACTGGATGCTTCATTTAAGGTCACTGCACATGACATCTGTCCTCAATGCAAGATTAATCATAGTATAGGAACACATATGTGCATATTCATATATAATAATTATATATGTTTAAGATATTATAATTATACATGTAAAGTCACTGTGTAGCAGCTTCAAAACACACATAGATTTATTGAAATTTGCTCTCATAATGAGGTACACATGATTTTGTGCATGACCCTCCTATTTATTTGGATGTTTAATATCCAACTCTCAAGAGTTGTTGGCATCCATCTGCATCAAGAGACAATGGAGTACAACTCCGGAGGTAAAGTCAAATTGCTGTGTTAGCAGCAGCGGTCCTGGGCTGCAGTCGGCAAAACCTCACTCTTGGCCTTGCTGATGTGGTCCAAAGGAAAGCAGAGCAATATGTTTGACACCAGCTTGGCTGCAGGAAGTGCTGGAAGGAGGTGTCTAATGTGCCATCCAATCATGTTAGGGACTCCACTCCAGATATGCATAGGGTTTATTGCATGGGTAGTCAAACTAAGGCCCAGGGGCCAAATCTGGCCCAATTGCCTTCTAAATCTGGCCCGTGGACAGTACAGAAATCAGCGTGTTTTTACATGAGTAGAATGTGTGTTTTTATTTAAAACGCATCTCTGGGTTATTCATGGGGTATAGGAATTCATTCATTATTTTTTTCAAAATATAGTCTGGCTCCCCACAAGGTCTGAGGGACAGTGAACTGGCACCCTGCTGAAAAAGTTTGCTGACCCCTGGTTTATTGCTTAGCCTTTTCTTCTCCTGAAGATGTCTCACAAGGCAGTCAGAGATTTTCCCTCAGGGTTTACTCCTGGAGCCTTTCTCATGAATGAGCATAGTCACAAGGCAGCAGACATTTAGGATCAGAGTCTTCATTTTCCTAGATGGGCTACCTTCCCAGGTTGACAAGCCCCACCTGCCCCTCACTTCCCTCTACACCACATGCAGAAACATGCCTTCTGGACCGTTGGACCCACTATTGGTCTCACCCACTCAAACTGCTGGAGCCGTCTTCACATGCAGGGGAAGTCCCTAACACACTGAGGATTTGAGACCTATTAGCTGGCCTCACCTGGTTTAGCAGTCAGTCAAAGCTGTTCCAGGGTGTGGCTGTTGTCACATGCCAAGAGCTTCTAGGAGCCACAGTTAAGAGCTGAGTGCTGGTTGGAAACCAAATGTGGGCAAGCTACCACAGTAGGAGCATGACAGGTCCCTCACCAGAGGTTCTACCCCTCTCCCAACTCCCCCATACACGCCACTCTCAGAGTGTATTTCTAAATCAATCATTCAGTGTGTGCCTTCTGTGCCAACATTTTAATACCTGTTGAAAACTTTTCTATTCTACAAGGTCTATGTAGGCAATTAAAAGTACATCTGCCACAATAGTCTATTTATGTTTGTTTTAAATTTTCTTTTCCTTTTAAATCTATCCCTATAGTGTGTTGCTTACAGTTCGCAATACTGAATTTTGCACATTTTTAGCAACACTTAAGTTTCCAAAAATTTCAGCTTGTATTAATCTAGTTCTATGTGCATTCTGTTCTATCAGCACACAGGAATGCGTAGATTGTAACCATGCACAGATCAGTGTATCTTTCAACACTTAGAACTACATCAAAATTGTATTTAAACACGCAAAAGTTGGCTGAGACTATATTTGCCCTGGGAAATCTCATAGTTATCCCAAGGTAAAGCTCCTAAGGTAATATGAATTTACACACTGAAATAACCCACAAATTTCCCATTCTCTACTCCCACTGGTGAGAAGAAGGAAGGTGGAGATTGAGAGACCAAAAGATCTGCTAAATTCTCTCCTGGGCAAAATAAAATCTTACCAGGCCCTCAATGAAGTCTCAATTCAGTCAAGCTTAAAATTTAAAAACCAATCAGAACATACATTCCATCCTCTTCACCCCAGGTAATATAAAATGACATTTCCACTGCGATATGCAAGTTGGTCTCAATGAAGAAAAACAAGGACCGGGGATCTTGTCCCACCATTACACAGCTTACAACATCCTAGAGCATTACTACAGTTTTGCTAGAAGTCTATCTACAATGGATCCTGCGTTGTGTGACTTACTGATTACTAGTTCAACTGAAAAGTCTGCCTGGTCAGCTGTACAGAAAATTTAATAAAACAAAGAAAACAAAGATTGCAGCATTTATCCTGAAGGCAGGAGCCCAAAACACATTTATTTGAATAAGGGTCTACTGAAATCAACAGACTTACTTCCAAGTAAATATTCTTAGGAGGAAAACTATCTAATGCTTATGGAACTATGTGCACTATAAATCTGGAAACAGAGGTTTACCAAAGAGCAAAAGTGTCATATTGACTGCTGGCACATAGCACCAATCAATTATCCGTCAATATTCTATGAAGTTTTAAGATTTTAAAGAAGTACTTGCGAAGAACAAAAAAATAGCCCACTCCAAAGATTTTTCAGGTAAGCATTTAAATATTTACAAGTACTGACTACTACTATTATACTACTACAAACAATTGCAGCATTGTGCTGGTGCTTCAAAACATATTGCATATTACAGGCTAATAACATTATATACACATGTTTAGTTTTAGGGTGTAAGCCATTTTTATACAATATTTTGAAGCACATTTTGCTTACGGTTCTGTCACAGTTCACAGACT
This sequence comes from Podarcis bocagei, assembly GCF_964188305.1. Classification (NCBI taxonomy): domain Eukaryota; kingdom Metazoa; phylum Chordata; class Lepidosauria; order Squamata; family Lacertidae; genus Podarcis; species Podarcis bocagei. The sequence continues at coordinate 37,694,247 of NC_138134.1, forward strand.
GCCTTCTTTTATTTCAATATCCTACAGGTTCTCTGTAATGCTACATTTTTGACATAGCATTAAGCACCTTAAAATTAGGGAACAATTAGGTTTCTTGGGCACATGGTGTTGCTGTTTCCACATATAAGTGAAAGCTATATAAAATATTACCGCACTCTTTCCCTCTAACAGCAAACACAGGTGCTTGAGTACTTGAGTAAAAAAATAAGTTGGTTTTTACATACTTGGGGGATTCTCTAGGTCAGCAAAAGTATACGTTTGCAAAAATTAAGAAACTGGAAGGGGTAATAAGGAAAAGAGTGGGAGATGGGGTTTGGAGGATATGTGCCATGATGTTTTTAAAAATTCCTGGCACCATAATGGGATGTTTCGGGAGGAAATGAAGGTAAAAGGACACATTTTCTCTTTCCCAGTATCCAGAACACTTTCTTTCCATACATATGCTATAAAGTGTTCAGGTTCAGGACTGGGCCAACCCCAAAATTGAGCTTAGCTCAGTTAGTACAGCATAAGACTCTTAATCTTATGGATTCAATCACCACAATGGGCAGAAAATTCCTGCATTGCAGGTGGTCAGACTAAATGACTCTTGTGGTCCCTTCCATCTCTAAGATTCAGTCTGGTAATCTACAGCGGGGGGGGGGGGAGAGAGAGAGAGACAGAGACAGAGAGAGAAAGAGAAGAGAAAGAGAAAGAAACCAGAGGGCTTCCAGTATCCTTTTTTCTCTCCTCAACCCCTATTCCCAAGTGGCAAGGTCTGTGGCTCTGCTTAGATTTCTAAAGAGGAGGAATCCCCATCACAGATGGTAGGGATACACTTTTAACATTTTCTTGCAAGTCTGATTTATAATAATTTCCAATATTCTCAAAACGAGGTCAAAACAATCCCCCCCCCCCTTAATGTCCCTGATGCCCCTTTTAGAAAGTGGGTATTCTGCATCCTGGGCTCCAACATGAGGCTTTAACATGAGGCAAGGCATTGGGGTGTCACTACAAATAAGTGGTAATACCAAGGTTAAAAGGAAAACCCTCCTTTTAAAATAAGTTTCCCAAATGGCAAAGTGGTGTGTGTGCTGTCCTCATGATGCCAAACAAGGTTGGCAGCACAAACCACTGAAAATCCAGAAAGGTCACATGACATAACTGGGTTCAGAGAAAAACTATGAGATACATTATCTACTTTTCCCCACCCTCCAAATAACTTCTAGTGTCTATTCTGTGTATGATCAAGACACTATAAAACAGCAAATCAGTATAGAATGTGATTCATACACTCATTCCTTTCATAATGCTGTAACAGTAGCATTAAACACATATCCACATCTCAGAAAATAAAAACAGGGCAACCCAGTTTACAAAAGCTATGGGCAAGAAGAAAAGGACACCCCATTCCAGCCTAGCCCCTTGACTAGTAAACAATTCTAGCATGTATGGCAAACTTCCATGACTGCAATACCAAAAAAATTGAGTTTCTGGATCTTGCAGTGGACGCTAACTTCACAGTGGACTTGCAAGTGGCTTTTACTATTTTAGCACAGTGTTACATTAGGAAATAGCCTGGGCACGTATAATCAATATAAGAAAATAAATGCAGCAATTTAAAGAGATCAAAACCTTCTTTCAGAAACCTATGACGAAATGATCGAAGCACAGAATACACCATGCCATCTGTTTATATAGTCATGTGCAGTGGGGAGAAGATTAAGGCAATCTTGGTATTCCCTCTATGAATTTGGAGCTTAAGATGGGGCCAGGGGAAGAGATGAAGTTACTTAATATTTTCAGGAATGTTGTTGAGGCCACAACAGCTAGCAAATAAAACTCGATACCTATTGTGAACTTCCAAGCAAATGACATGTTTGGTTTTCCTTCCACCCACCCCTCCTTACACAGAATGCCAATTCAACTACAGCAAATAGGAATCATCATGTTCAAACAGAGAGTGCAAACTTTTTGTGTTTGTACCAAAAGTGGTCTACAGGCTCTTAACACAATAGCTGGACCACAGCTCAACTCTGCTTTTAAGGTCATAAGGAACAATACACTTATTGGCTTGGATCCCAAGAACTATAAAAAGAAGAAACTCATGAGACAAGGATTTTCCTATCAACTCCTCACCTGCATTCTATGCTATTCTGGTGGACCACAAACCACCAGAGAAGCTTGAGTGTGGGGGTGGGGAGAGGAAGGGAGAAACTTATTTCCATTCACAGAGCCAAGATGCTATGTTTCTTTACTTCTGTTTTTTGTTGGGGGGGAAGGGGGAGAGATTTATCCATTTAAGAAATAACAAGGCAGAAATTCAGGGAGGTCTAATCATGGTAGAACATTTACACATCTCACATAATTCGTATCTAACATAAGACAATTTCAGTTAAATAAAGTGACTGGTATTACAACATGTCGCTATACTAGGGATGGACAGCTCAGTCTATTTCTGCTGTGTGTCAATTTTGTATGTTCCATTCACAAGTCTTTTCTGTCAATTAATCTGTGGTTAAAATGCTTATTCAAACACTTTGAAATTTACATATATAGATATTTTATCACAAAATTGTATTTAAAAATGCATTTTACCTCTAAACATATTTTATAGAATACATGTGTAGATGTATGTGTGATATATACATAGATACATTAGGATATATACATACATTTATCCTAAAATACATACTTTTTGTATAGTTTGGTAACTTTCTTGAGCTGAAAATTCTATCACAAACTTCAGAAAAGAATAAAATCCAATGGATAATTACATTCCAATCCATATATTAGTCCAAGAGATATTAATTAGGTGAATTTGTTTACAAATGAGGACTAAATGAAAATAATCTCCATCGTTACCCTATACAATGCTGATTACGAATAAAAAGATACCATCATTAGGTACTGTCAATATTCCAAAGGCTCTAAAGGTCATAAACACTTCTATAAAGTCAACTTCTTGTAATTTCTGGTCTCAATCACATGACTACTTCTCATTAGAAAACTTTTCTTTCAAAAGTTTATCCATTAGGCATCATCATTCATTTATTTTAATAGACTACAAGTGCAAACAGATTTAATCCATCTGTGTGTAAGTGCATTAATTTATCTCTCCCACTCATCCTCAAGTTCGCTGCCCCATTATTGGCAGGCTGCCACAGAACCCTTTACTTCACATGAAAAAATTAACAGCATGCTGAATAATGAGAAGCCTCTTGATATTCAAGGATTATAAATACATGTCACTAAAGAGATTAGAAAGGCTAACTTACATTTGTGCTGTTCATTTCCCGCACAAAGGACACTGATAATATTTTGGCAGCTTCCTTCCTTATGTTTTTTAGACTTTAGGAGGTGATCCAAGCACACTGTTCTGACCAGTTGCAGCAACATTACCTATCCACAACACCAATGTGCTGGTGCGAATATAAATACAATAAGCCCCCAAAATATGAAGTCTGAAGGCAAGGGATGAGGGCATCCCTTTATCAGAAACAATAAGAGTCCATCAATGAAAAACTAAGCTTTACCAAGCTCTACTTCTCACACTGCAAGCTAGACTGGCAATCAACAACTACTCCAATATATTAAATATCAGGAACAAAACCATGTCAAAGTTTTAACCTATGAATTTATGTGTTCCTGGTATGTTAATAGTTTATAAAGAAAATTAATTACAGAATGACACTGAGAACCTGAAATTGTGACTAATCAGAAAGTCGTGGCATATAGTGAATTATGAGTCTCAAAAAGAGGAGACTGAAAGGAGATATGATTGCCATCTTCACATGGAAGAGGGAGCCTGCTTGTTTTCTCCTGTTTTGGAGGGTAGGACTCGAACCAATGGCTTCAAGTTACAAGAAAGGAGATTCTGACTAAATATTCAGAAAAACTTTTTGACAGTAAGAGCTGTTCGGTAGTGGAACAGACTCCCATGAGAGGTGGTGGACCTTCCTAGGAGGTTTTTATACAGAGGCTGGATGGCCATCTGTTGTGGATGCTCTAGCTGAGATTCCTGCATTGCAGGGGGTTGGACTAGATGACCCCTAGGTCCCTTCCTTCTCTGAGATTCTATGATTCCTATTTATGATAGTGTGGTGTGTATTATCCTCTAATTATGGTCAACAAATCTAGATGACATGGATCTTTCATTTCTAGGCCTTGCAGTGTAGTTGAAAGCCTCATCCCATTTCACTGAAATATCAGGTATTCCAGGATTGCTAAACAATTAGTCATCTGTGGTAATAATGGTTTCCTAGGATCAAGCAAGACTTTTAAAAAACAAACATGTTTTTCCTGTGTGTCTTTCAGGTTGTGTGTCTTAATTTACATATTACCAGGTAAATTGCCAAAAATGTCAAGTACAAAGCTTAATTATTATCAGTTTTAATCCTCCTTCCTCTAAAATATGAACCAAAGCACAAATATGTCCGCAGGTTTGCCATTCATAAACTATTAGAGACTGCCAAGGTTAAATTGTAGAGAGAAATAAGGCCAGTGTGCTAAAAATAGAACTGCTAAAAGTCGATTTTCAGCTGTAACAAGAGCAGGGCACAGCTTGAAAATAAAGCATTGTATTTACAGACAAAGATACATATCCCTATCCCCAAATAATATGAATGTGCAAAATAATCCTTATACCACAGAAAAGTAATATGGAAATGATACCAGACTATGCTGGGCTACTAAACAATTTCAGAAAATAGGTCCAAGCCAGTCACAGTTCTACAGCACTTAAAGAATTTGCATGAACACAATTGGATTCTTGTCATTATTTAAATTTTAACACAGCTTCAATTTCTATTTATTTAGTAGCAAAAGCAAGGACAAGGTCTTGACAGTTGTGTTCTCTCAAGAACAATAGTTCTTAATTTAGCCGTGTGAAATCTTTGACTACACAGGCTAAGCTTATCCTTCGTCCTTTGAGAATGGATTGGACGACTCCATTTCCTTACAATTCTATGGAGTTCCTGTTTATCAAACTATTTCTTTCCACTGAAATGACCCCACCTTTCATGGAACAAAAATAAAAACCTGAAGGAATTTGGTCTCACCCAACTGCCACTGGAAATTTTGCATAGACTTAGATAGACAAGGCTAGGGGAACTTGAGTTCTGAGCCATTTTTAATCACTGCTATAGCTATCTAATCCAAATTTTAGCATTATCTACCAGTACATACTACCTTTACATTGCAACTGTTTAGGGTCACTTCTTACATTTTCTTGCAAAATATGAATGTAATATTTGAAATAGTTATAGTGTGCAAAACATGGTGTAGGTACACTGGGTGAGCTATACCTTATCCTCACAAGACAGTTGAAAGTTACCATATGCACTGAAATAAATACCTTCCCTTACACAGCCAGCGCACATCATACATTTAAAAACTTGCTTGGCTCAAGTACTTTAACCTACAGTGCTTTGAGTAGAAATGTATGAACTTGACTCAAAATTAATGAATTAGAAAGATTTTTTTTTAAAAAAAATCTAACAGCAAATTCAATAATTTTGTTTGTCAATTTTGCTTTTTTCTTCTATAACCAACGAAGACTTCTAACTTCTGTAGACAAACATTTAAAAAACAAAACCCAAAAGCAATCCATAAATATCAGAAATGGCCTGGACAAGCATTTACAACACTATGAAATGATCATATTGAAATGTTATATAGGAATGACTAGCTGAATAGCTCAATTAACAGGAAGAGAGGGGAAATATGCTTCTTCACACCCATTCCTATTAAGAGATGGACCACAGTGTTCTCTGCTAACTGAAGCTCCCAAACAGCCCAACACAGTTCATGTTGCAGAAGCTGATATGAGGTATCACCAAAACATGAATAACTGAAGCGAAAACCTTGTCTGAAGGGACTGCAGCCAGTTCACCTGCATAGGCTGATGAAAAGCACCCCTGACTGTGGCAGTCATCTGAAAAGCCAGCAGAAACACTGTAGAAAAACAATTTCCTCACAACTCTGGTCTTTCCAAGTATGTACTGCACACACCTACAAGGAGAGTTGGGTGTACTCAGGGCACAGGGCCACATATGTAGGACAACAGTGAAGTTCAGCAAGTCTGGCCAGTGCCCCACATGGAGTATGCTAGAATATAATCTCTAAGTATTTTAATGTTAAATACTCAGAAAACAGCTTTATCTGAAATTTGAAATCCATAAACACAGGGGTGGGCAACCTTTTTTATTCTACAGGCCAGATCCTTCTCAAGATCTGCCTTGCAAGCAGGTTCCCCCTTCATTTCTGCAGCTGTTTCACTGCAAACCCCTTTTGCACTGGGGTTGGGTGTGTGAGGAAACTCCTTGCAGGGAGATCACATGCAAACTTGGACCAAGCAGGACACTCATCTTTCACATGGGCTGGGGGGCGGGTGGCAATCCTGCTTAGCACTTTGGCTCCTACTTAGCAGGTGTTTCAAAAGCTCCAGCCAGCCAGCTGGTTGTTGATCGCTTTGGAAGCTGCCTAAGTGAACTCTGGCGAAGCCCTGCTCTCAACTTATAAAACACTCAACCACGTAAGCATATACTTGATCCAAGTCAATAACTGTCCACCTCATATATTTGATGAAATATGCTCTGAGCTAAAAAGAACCCAGGCCACTTTAAATAGAAATGTGTCAGACTTTGAGGTGCCACAAGTTTCCTTTGCTTTTGCTACAGCAGACTAACACAGCTGCTCTTCTAGAGTTAATTACAGCAGTATCTTTAAAACATCAGTTCTGTAGGCTACTCACAATGGAGTTAATAAAAACTTAAATCACCTACCATAGATTACCTTGTGCAACCAGAAGACCTGCTCATTTAGATTTTTCTAGCATCAGTACATACTTTTGTGGCAGCATTTCTAGGCCACCATTAGACAAAATATTAAACTCATTCACTGGGTGTTTACACCACAAGCGCTACAGCTTAGCTGAGACTTCTTTCCACAACTATTTAGCACCGACTAATTATAAACTGCTGCTAAGTTCAAGACTCGATTTCTTCTCTGAAATATCACTATATCAGCACTTTCATGCTTTGCAAGAAATAATAAGAATTCTTTGGGACATTTACATTTTGATTTGCACATCTTCAAAGAATTCCGACTTATTTTCCCATGCAATTATCCCCAAAAAGGGGTTTTGAATTTGGCAGGACTAGGGTCACTGGCCCTTGATCTTTTATGGTTTGAAGCAATTTAAAGATTGATGCTGCACTGACAGCTTAATTATAGTGTATCTGCCCTGCAGCTGATAGAGAAAAAGTTTGAAAATCCAACTCTATTCATACATGCAAGATATTACAATGAGAGATCAAACTGTTAGCATAAAACCCTAATTCAGTCATAGAAGATTTACCATTTCCAAAATTGAACGGCTTCACAATGATTTTCAGTAAAATAATGAACTGATAAATGACTTGACAAATTTAGCAGTTTGAAAGTGGTAATTAACTTCTCTCAAGTGACTATCCCGAGGAAGAACACATATACAAGCACAAATTCAGTGCCTGCTGGAGGGCAGGGGAAATGTTAAAACTTCAGCATAATAGAAATGGGGGAGGGCATCTTCTTCTTCTATAGTGTCTCACATCCATCTTTGGATATACCTCTCTTCAATTTCTCTCCAGCATTCTCTGTTGTTTGCTTGCTGCATCCACTTAAGTCCTGCTATTTTAGTCCAGTGTGAACAATAGGTGAGGTTGACGTTTGAGTAAGAGAGGTAGTGGGAAAAGCCACAAAGTTAGTTAAAATGGGCATAAACAATTTTTAAAGACCTAGGTGGTAAGTTTCATAGAAAGGAGATTCCGACTAAACATCAGTTTTAGATTGTCCACCCATCAGATAGCTGGTCATCCCCTTGGTCATGCACAAGGCATGTGACAAGAGATGACTCAGGTCAATGGACTAAAGCAGTGCTAGTGTGCAAAAATCAGCAGTTGCAGACCTCATAACACTCTTGAGATGGCTTTGGAAGGTACAGTGTACAAAACAATTCCTGCCACTCCCTAGAAGAGGAAGAGGCATGTGGTGGTCGTAGGTGACTCCCTACTGAGGGGGACAAAGGCAGCAGTGTGGAGGTAACACATTGTTTCAAGAGGTGTGCTGTCTTCAAGGTGCGAAGATTCAGTATGTGACAGACAAGTTGCCAAGTCTTATAAAGCCCACTGATCACAACCCCTTCCTTTTGATTCATGTGGGTACAAACAATACTGCCACACACAGCCTCTTATATACAGCAAGGACCTTGGGGTACAGTGTGTTTTTTCTTCACTCCTTCCTGTTGAAGGTTGTGGCCCAGGAAGAGAGGGGGAAATACTGGAAGTAAACCACTGGCTGTGCAGGTGATATCATCAGGAGCTTACAGATGAGCTGGGATTTAAGAAGGGCATGTTTAAGAATTGGAAGAAAGGGAAAATCATGAAGGAGGAGTATACAAGAGTAGTCAACAGTTGTGGGGTGAATGTCAGGTGAACTAAAGCTCAGATTGAGCTCAGGCTTGCAAAAGAAACATAATTTTAAAAGGTTTATTCAGCTATGCTAAAAGCACAAGGAAGACCAGGCAAGTAGCTGGCCCTCTGCGTGAAGACAGAAATGCTATCAGGTGACAGAGAGAAGGCGGAACTGTTCAAAACCTAATTTTTCTGGGTCTTCACATCCCTAGCTTAAAACTGAAATATTCAATATCTCATTAAAGTGTAGGAAAATACAAACCCATGAATTTCACCCAGCTGAAAAGATTGTGAAGAGACTTGCTGAATCCAAACAGCTGGGCTCATCTGACAGGTGATCCAATCCTTGCTTTCAACTCTGAAAGCATGGATGAGAATGGTTGGCTGGCTAATAGCCAGCCTGATCTGCACTTTCAAAGCTAATCTCTGTCAGAAGATGTGTATTTTGCTTGTGCTTGGCTCCCTATTAATTCTTACTCCTTCCTGATAGAAAAAAAAGTTTTCTCACTCCATATTTATGAAGATTGACAATACCAGATTGCTTTAGGGAAAACTAGAAATTATGGTAGTGTAACCCTTGCCAAATTCACATAAAGCTAGTGATGCCCTAGGGGTTGGGTAAAATGCAACATAGGCATGCAGAAGGAAACATAACCCCAACCCAGCCAGCCTTTCCCTTGTGTAATCAGCCACTCTTTGAAGATACTTCCCCATCTTGGAACCCTACTTTTTATTTTTAAAAATGCTGGGAATAAGCAATTTCAAGGAGTGAAATGGTGGGAGGGAGGATTCAGATCCCACCCTCCTGCCTGTCCCTTGTTGCACTCAAAAGCTGATCCCTGATTGATATGAATTCAACAACAAATCAACTCTTATTATAGGTCTGCTACTGTAAAATCTGGTTTGGTTCTTAAATTAGCATCTTCTTTTTTTTTTTTTACTTGATCTCTCAAATTACATCATCATCATACAAGTCATGAGAGTAGCACGGAAGGAATTACTCCACAGAAAGTAGACAGGAACCAATAGATAGCATGCATGAATTTTTCATAACGGACTCTCCGTTGTCTAAGTCTTCACCAAAATAGTTACCCCTGAGGTTTATGTGAAAGCCAAATTTACCCTTACCTTTTGTTCATTTTTTCTGTCCCATTGCTTGTTGGAAATATGTGCCTGCATCCCTGAATTGGAGATGAAGAATGCAGTCTTGGAAATAATACAGCTCAATAAATACCGCATTACCACTTGGAATCCACTCAAAAAAGGATTTCCACATACAAACCTAATAGCTATGAAAAATTTCAGCTATGTTCAGAAGGAGATCAGAGAGCTACTCTTACATAACTCCCTATGTGAACACACAGTGCACACTGTTAATTGATTATTTATTAGTTTAGTTATCTAAAATAAGCTTAATTACACAGCTTGCATAGATCAGTTTATTAAGCAAAAGCTTCCACAATAACCATCCTGAACTCAAGTTGTATTAGATGTATGTCAAACTACCTTGAAATATGCTATTGTCTGCAAAAACAGCTGTATACAGCTTTTCAGAGATGAAAACTAACAGGTAGAAGGTGATACTATCAAACCATGAAAAATTTGCAATCCACATCAAAAGCAACATACTCCTAACATTATCTGTCCTATTTTTATTGATTTCCTGGGTTTACATATCAATATGTAACAGTGCATAGAATGAGGCCACAAATAAAATGTCAGTTTACAAACAAAGCAGAATATAATGTAATCTCAGGGGAGGTTTGAGGCTGGAGATTTCAGAAAGGCCACTTTTAAAAGCACTAAGCTGTTGGTAAAGCCTAACTATAATAACATTACTGTAAATATTATATTTTGCTTCATGAGATATTTTTATTATCTCCTTACATTTGATTCAGTTTACATATAAGTAGTCATGGGAGTATTTCTATTCTTGTACTGTTTTCTTTGCAAGCCTGGAATGAATTCTTCATTAATGTAAAAAGTCATGAAGGTGAAACGTCAGGGCTCAAAATGCAGATTCAGCCCTATTTCTTCAAGTGCTTACTTACATAAAGCATGCTTAGCTCAGCATTCTTCATCACTTAGAAAATTAAAGCTTCTAAAGGAGTTACATTTTTTCCTGTATAATTTGCTTCTTCCTGGGAGTTATTTAGCTGTGCTGCCCTAAACTGTCAACTCACACTATAACTTGAAATAAGATAATCATAGCCTGGTAATAAAAAGTATTTGGAAAAAGTTCCTACAAATATTGAAAGATCCCCAACCAAACGTATAATATATGTATTCTATCAAAGTTTAATCATCATAGGAAACATGTGCCAATGGGATCTCAAGAAGTTTGAAAGGTTGTAACAGGTTTTGCAACAACAAAATGCTTCCAGCTAATTGAGAGTCTATTCAACTACCATTTATCACCATGGCCCTTATCTGCTGTGTTTACATATAGTTCTTAAGTAGGCATTAGGCATGCCTGGTTGACCATCATTCAGGTTGTTTGGACAGCTTATCGCAGTTAACACTCATTTTAAGTTAAGGACAATTAATTTCTGTACTACAACTGGCATAATTTAAATGGTGGCCACTTGAGAGGGGGGAAAAAACCTATTCCTCAATGTTACCCAGGAACATATCTATAGGGCCCAGGGGGCGTGGCCCAGGCCCTCTCTCCCAGCTATAAAGGGACTCCTGCTGCGGGGAAGCCTTGGACCATCGGCTGGGTGAGGACTGCAGGGCCTGCTCCCTTCCAGGGCCTTTTCCAACTGGCCCAGGGGGCGTGGCCCAGGCCCTCTCTCCCAGCTATAAAGGGACTCCTGCTGCGGGGAAGCCTTGGAACATTGGCTGGGTGAGGACTGCAGGGCCTGCTCCCTTCCAGGGCCTTTTCCAACTGGCCCAGGGGGCGTGGCCTAGGCCCTTATTTGGAACAAACTTTTGGGGAAGTGTGGGAAGTGTTCTGCCATTGCTTCCCTGTTCCAGGTGGTTAATGTGCTTTAAAATGTCCTCAAGCAGTCAGTGGCAATTTAAATTTTTATTCCTTTTTTTCCTTTGTTGGGGGTGGGTGGGTGGGATGGATAGTTGGTTGGGGATTAATTTTAGTATAATTGTTCTGTTCTTTGTTGTTGTTGTTGTTGTTTTATTGGTTCTGTATAGTTTGTGTTTTGTTTTTAAGGGGCGGGATCAGGGCTGCCTGGGAGTGGGGCCCCAGCCAACACGATGGCTGGGACAAGTTCCACGGGGGGGGGAGCACTGGGACATCCGATCTCGGTGATCATGGGCAGGAGGCGGAGTTTCGCTAAGACCAGACCATGTCATTACCGAGGAGGCAGGTTTAGTTGTTGTTTGAAGACTATCCCTGCCTCCGGGTCTGGCCTTGACCGGATGGATACTGGAATCAACAGGGGAAACCCACATGACCTGAAAGTGTTGCTGTGAAATGCCAGGTCAATGATGAATAAAACCACTGCCATCCACGACTTGATTGTGGATGGAGGATTTGACCTGGCATGTGTGACAGAGACCTGGTTGGAGGAAGCAGATGGGCCTGTCCTTGCCGCTGCTTGCCCACCAGGTTTTTCTTACGCACAGCAACCCAGGTCATGTGGGCGGGGAGGGGGGGTTGCAGTGATTTTTAGGAAGTCACTAGCTTGCACCAAGCGTCCTACTGGGAAGATCCAGTTCTCTGACTGCATGTTCTGGAAGTTGGGCAATAGGGACAGTACAGGATTCCTTTTGGTGTACCGACCTCCCCGCTGCACCAAGGATTCCCTGTCCGAGCTGCTTCAGGTCATGGCGGATTTTCTCCTGGAGACACCTAGTTTGGTTGTCCTAGGGGGTTTTAACATCCATGCCGACACGACCTTACAAGGGGCCGCTCGGGACTTCGTGGAAAGCATAGCCTCCATGGGGCTGCCCCTGAATAAGTTTGACCCAACTCATAGTCATGGACATGCCTTAGACCTGGTGTTCACCTCTAGTGACGTGGGTGATCTGACACTAAGTAAAAGTGAAACAAAAGAAGTGCCATGGTCAGATCACTTCCTGGTGCAACTGGACTTCTCTGCGACCCTTCCCCTCTGCAGGGAGGTGGGACCAATTCAGATGGTCCGCCCCCGCCACTTAATGGATCCAAATGGTTTCCAGAGAGTGGTAGGGGATGCTTTATCCCATGTTGATGGCCTTTCAGTTGATTCCCTGGTGGCCCGCTGGAATGCGGAGTTAACCAGGGCTATCGACTGTCTGGCTCCGAAGCGCCCTCTCTGATTGCATGGAGCCCGGACAGCCCCGTGGTTTTCTTCGGAGCTGAGGGCAATGAAACAATCGCTGAGACGGCTAGAGCGTCGGTGGCAGAAAACTCACTCCGAATCTGACCGGACACAGGTTAGAGCTCAACGTCGAGCCTACCAAGTGGCGATAGCGACGGCGAAGAAGACTTTCTTCACCGCCTCTATTGCATCTGCAGAAAATAGTAGCAGGAGTCTCTTTCAGGTGGTTCGCAATTTAACAGAACCACCTTTACCACCGGGGCCTTGTAAGGACCCCAAGATCTCCTGCAACGATTTTGCAAAGTTTATTGCAGATAAAATCACTCATATTCGGAAGGAGCTAGACACCACCATGGGAGCAGGGCTGGGGTGGGAGAGTGCTAGAGCTCTGTCTGGTCAAGTTGTATGGAATCAATTTCAATCCCTTACCCCCGAGGATGTGGACAGGCTGCGTGGACGCGTGAAACCAACCACCTGTCTCCTTGATCCTTGCCCATCCTGGCTAATAAAAGCAAGCCTGGAAGGGCTGGGCGATGGGCTCTGCGGGGTGGTGAATGCTTCCCTCTGTGAGGGAACATTCCCAGATCCGCTGAAAGAGGCGGTTATTAAACCGCTTCTTAAAAAAACATCTTTAGACCCGGCCAGTATGGCCAACTATCGCCCAGTCTCGGGCAAGGTGATTGAGCGGGTGGTTGCTGAACAACTCCAGGCACGCCTGGAGGATGCGGACCATTTGGATCCCTTCCAATTGGGATTCAGGCCTCATCATGGGACTGAAACTGCCTTGGTCGCGCTGGTTGATGATCTCCGGCGAGCTAGGGACAAAGGTGAGAGTTGTTTCCTGGTTCTGCTGGATCTCTCAGCGGCCTTTGATACAATCGACCATAATATCCTTCTGGACCGTCTAGAGGAGCTGGGAGCTGGGGGCACTGTTATACAGTGGTTTCGCTCCTTCCTCCTGGGCCGTGTTCAGAAAGTGGTGGGGGGGATGAGTGTTCAGACCCCTGAGCCCTCACTTGTGGGGTGCCTCAGGGTTCCGTCCTCTCCCCCATGCTTTTTAACATCTATATGAAGCCGCTGGGAGAGATCATCAGGGGGTTTCGACTGGGTGTCCATCAATATGCAGATGATACCCAGCTCTACCTCTCTTTCAAATCAGAACCAGTGAAGGTGGTGAAGGTCCTGTGTGAGTGCCTGGAGGCGGTTGGAGGATGGATGGCGGCTAATGGATTGAAGTTGAATCCTGACAAGACAGAAGTACTGTTTTTGGGGGACAGGGGGCGGGCTGGTGTGGAGGACTCCCTGGTCCTGAATAGGGTAACTGTGCCCCTGAAGGACCAGGTGTGCAGCCTGGGAGTCATTTTGGACTCACAGCTGTCCATGGAGGCGCAGGTCAATTCTGTATCCAGGCAGCTGTCTACCAACTCCACCTGGTAGGCAGGCTGAGACCCTACCTGCCCGCGGACTGTCTCGCCAGAGTGGTGCATGCTCTAGTTATCTCCCGCTTGGACTACTGCAATGCGCTCTACGTGGGGCTACCTTTCAAGGTGACTCAGAAACTACAATTAATCCAGAATGCGGCAGCTAGACTGGTGACTGGGGGCAGCCGCCGAGACCACATAACACCGGTCTTGAAAGACCTACATTGGCTCCCAGTACGTTTCCAAGCACAATTCAAAGTGCTGGTGTTGACCTTTAAAGCCCTAAATGGCCTCGGCCCAGTATACCTGAAGGAGCGTCTCCACCCCCATCGTTCTGCCCGGACACTGAGGTCCAGTGCCGAGGGCCTTCTGGAGCTTCTGGCGAGAAGCAAAGCTACAGGGAACCAGGCAGAGGGCCTTCTCGGTAGTGGTGCCAGCCCTGTGGAACGCCCTCCCATCAGATGTCAAAGCGATAAATAACTACCTGACATTCAGAAGACATCTTAAGGCAGCCCTGTTCAGGGAAGTTTTTAATCTGTGATATTTTACTGTATTTTTGGTTTCTATGGAAGCCGCCCAGAGTGGCTGGGGAAACCCAGCCAGATGGGCGGGGTACAAATAAATTATTATTATTATTATTATTATTATTATTATTATTATTATTTATTATACAGTGGTACCTCTGGATGTGTATTACCCATGATAGATAGCTTCCCTAAATTTATGCATACAGTAATACCTCTGCGAATGTTCGCCTTGTCTAGTGGCCATTCTAGTGAACATCCGCGGCAAACCCGGAAGTACCAGAATGGGTTACTTTCGGGTTTGCCGCTCGCGCATGCACAGAAGTGCAAACCGCTCCACGCGCATGCGCAGGCGTGGGGCTTTGCTCCTGCGTCCTTTTCGGCTAGTGGCCGTGGCTCCGGAACGGATCCTGGCCGCAAAACGAGGTACGACTGCATATAGTAATGTTAGATGGCTTTAACCAGAAGTGGGAGATGAATTTCCCACTTTGCCCTACATCCCCGGAAGGCCCTTCTGAAAACTGGAAGGCATTCTGGAGCAACTTTTGGAAGGGGTGTGTGCATACAAGTGTCTCCCAATTGTGTATGATATGTTTGTGGGACGCGGGTGGCGCTGTGGGTAAAACCTCAGCGCCTAGGCCCAGCAAGAAAATGAGTCTTTGGATTTGATAAATGAACTTGGAAAAAACCAGATTCTGAAAGATAAAGTTTGGCTGGAAATGGGGGGTTGGACTGATCCCCCTATGCAGGGATGTTTGTACTCTCAGAATCTGGCAATGGGCCGTCAGAGGTTTGGAGCTGTTGGGACTTACCTTGGAGGGAATTGGAAACATGTTTACTACTTGAAACATGTTTTAAAATACCACATGGAGTTTAGTCTGGACTATGAGAAAGGGGCTGATCTGTCGAAAAGGGTCAAAAACACTATCAAGGGGGAGTTCCCACGACTGAAAGGAAAATATGAAGAAGAACTGCGGAAGGGACATGGAAGAGATTTGATGGCCTCGGATATAAGAGCACCATGTTAAATGGGCCAGACTAATTGGGACAAAAAGGACTGATAATCCCGGGACCGGGGGGAGGGGATGCTGGAAGAAGATTGGATTGTTTTTATTCTCTTTTTTATCATCAGAAATGTTTTTATGAAAGTTGCAAAAATGTTGAAATGAAATTACTAGGTTCTTGTAAGAATGTTTAAAGAATTAGGTAAAAAAGTAATGGTTATGAGAAGTTGGTATAAATAAGATTTAAATTTTAAGTTTTAAGGTTTAATATAAGATAAGATGAAAATAGAGCAAGGTAATGTATAGACAGAATACTATGAATTATGGAAAGGATTTGCTGTGACAATTTATCAATCAAGATACAAGAGATGGGAGGAGGAGGAGGTCATGGAAAGAAAGTGGAGAATTTGAAAAGGATGGTGTTATTTTTTCTTTTTTATTTCTGTTTTTGTCTTTTTTTCTGTAATTTGTCTTTTTCTTTTCTTTGTGATTTTAAAAATCCTTTTTTCAATAAATATTATTTTAAAAAAACAAAAAAAACCTCAGCGCCTAGGACTTGCCGATCGCATGGTCGGCGGTTCGAATCCCCGCGGCGGGGTGAGCTCCCGTCGTTCGGTCCCAGCTCCTGCGCACCTAGCAGTTCGAAAGCACCCTTAAGTACAAGTAGATAAATAGGTACCGCTTTATAGTGGGAAGGTAAATGGCGTTTCCGTGTGCTGCTCTGGTGCCGGTTCGCCAGAGCAGCTTCGTCACGCTGGCCACGTGACCCAGAAGTGTCTGCGGACAGCACTGGCTCCCGGCCTCTAGAGTGAGATGAGCGCACAACCCTAGAGTCTGTCAAGACTGGCCCGTACGGGCAGGGGTACCTTTACCTTTACCTATGTTTGTGGTACTGTTTGAGATTTCTACAAAAAGCTTTTCCTGATTCTAACATATTTTAATGGGAAACAAAGCTTTGGGGGAGGGGGGAATCCCACAATGTAAAAATGTTGAAGAGCACCAAAAGCAGCATGAGAAGCTGTCCTCAAGGACAACACAAGCCTTTTTCTGGTTATACAAGAGGGAAATAATTGTCCTAGACCAAAAGGAATATTTGCACCACACTTACTTATTACAGAGCAGACACGGTCATGAGTATAAATATCTGTGTGGTATAAGCAAGTTAATAGATAAACTGGGGGTGATTCAAAAGTTCTTAGGGAGGAAAAAATGAAAGTGAATGACTGCATTCAGTGAGGATTATTCCATCAATGCAACTATTTCTATTACAAAAATGGGAGCTAATAAAAACTGCCAGGAATATTAAGGATGGTTTAGAAATAGGCAACAGCAAAGGAATGCTAACAGGATAACTAGGGAAAGCGCTCCAAGAAAAATAACAGCTGTCAAGAAACAGGAGCAATAATTCCCTGTGGTTGGCTGGAAAGCAGCAAAAAGCTACAGCAAAACACCCACTTTTGAAAACTAGGAGTTCCAGCAGACAGGAGTAGAATCAAAGGGCGCTTCTGCAGTGAAGTCAAGATGAGACATATAAATAAGATTATCCTGCAACACAACAGAAATCTCCTATGTTACATTTAAAATGCCCAACACTCTTCCAAAGTTTAATTCCCATTTCAAAACATAAGCTGCCCAAATACTGCAGAACTTGCTAGCTACAATTACTGCAATAAGCAGCCCTTCATTCTAGAGATGCATACACACACAGCTAAACAGGAAATTGCTGCACTGATTTTGGTTAAAACAGCATCCTCTATGACAAAATAAAGAAGCAAAACACAAAGGGAACAGAATTACAATAAGTAAGGAAAGAATTCCAGTTACCTAGCACTTGCAGGGCTGCATTCCATAAGAGTCAGCTTGGCTAGAAGATATCTGGTGGCCTGCCATTAAGCTTTTAAAGCAAATCCACACTATAGCCACCCTGAAGAATTCAGTGTTCTACTGTGCAGATATGGAACAGCCAAGGGATCACTGAGGAACAGCTAAAAAGGCTGAAAACCAGACTATATCCAGTGTAGACATGCAAGAAAGAAACATTAAGCATGAAGCTTACATAAATAAATGGAAGGCAAAGGGGACAATTATCAGTTCTGAAGGTTATGTCACCCCTCCAGGAGTGACTGCAGATACCATGTGCAGCAGTCATTTCTTAATAACTAGAACTTACTGTTATCTATGCACCAATAACCACTTGGATTACTGTTATGTGCATAGTGTGGTTATACCCTTAAAGATAGTTCTGAAGCACAGAATGCTGTACAGTGTTGGCTAACATTAATTTTTGGACCCATCAAACACACAGAGTTTACTGCCATAAATAGAACTCTTGGTTTTAATGCAAGCCATTTTTGAAAAATAGAGGGCAGCCTTCCCACCAAAACTCAAGCTTAGAGCTAGAAAGTTCTGGCTGACACTCTTCTCAGGTGCAGAACCCACACATGGGACTGTACAGAGACCATGAAAAGAAGCATTGGGCCTTTTCAAGTAGCAGTGCTGCATTTATGGAATTGCTCTTCATGTAAAGACAAGCCAGTCCATGTTCCTGCTTATCCTTTTTTCTTCTTTTTTTTTTTGTATTGGTCTTTTAAATCCCAAGTTTTATTCTCCAGGTCAGCCAGGTCAACATCTTGGGTTCCCAGATGTTTTGGACTACAACTCTCATCATCCATGACCACTGGTCCTGCTAGGGATGATGGGAATTATAGTACAAGAACATCTGGGAAAGGTTGAGAAAGCCTGCTCTAGGTTTTAAGTGCTACTGCTTTGGTTCCATGCACCGGGCATTTTTTGCTGCTCATGTTTTTTAATATGTTTTATTTTAGTTAGTTCACATATTCATACATTTTAGAAATATTATATGCTGCCTAGAGTGCCTAAATGGAATAAAGTTTGCAAACATTAAATAAATAAACCACTAGTCAAAAACTGAGAAAGCAAATGGTATTTCCCAGGAATTTTTAAAGGGCACATATTTGGCTAAAGGCCCTAACATTGATATGTTGTCAAGGGCAACCTAAGAGTAAGCTTTCAACTTCAACAAAGAATAATTATTGTACCATCTCATCAACTGGTTTTGGAAGAAGCCTACTGTACAAACAACTGGAACATTGCCTAGACAAGTTCTGTAGTTGTATGAAAAAAGAAGGCATTAGGGAAAGCATTGATCACAGCTTCACAGTCAAGGGCACAACAGAAGTCAGTTATCCAACTGAATGTCCATGTTCAGACATTACTCTAAACTACACTATATCATGACAGGAACAAAGATATGCCCTCCCCAGCAAGGCCATGAGGAGGTTGGAAGCGTCTACAACCCACAGGAAAATATTGGCCTGCTAGGAGGTCCAGTCTGGCCCACGAAGACATTTTTCCCAAACCGCACACTGATGTCACTGGTGATGTCAGCTATGGAGCAGGACCTTCTCCTTTAAGCAAGTGGCAGATGTGCAAGCAGAGGAAAGGTTAAAAGAGCCTGTACAATACAGGCTTCTTTGCCTCTCTGCACCTCTGCCTGCTTCAAGGAGAAGCACTTTAAGGCAGCCCCATTCTCCCATCTGAGCCTGGGAACTGCCTTAAAGCAAGCACTGTTCCAAGCAGTCTCTCCACCCCACCCTATCTGAGACTGCCTCAAATAACACTGCAAAGTATTTTTGTGTGATTGCCGTACCCCACTTTTTGCTCCTATTTCCTCTTTCTTTTTTAAATCCCGTTTTTCAGAGCAGTCTATGTTTAAATACAGTTACCCAGCTGATTTTTGGTCATGGGATAAACCTATTGGTACCTTCCCCCTGCACCACCTCCTACACTGTACTGGGGGGTTGGCACACCCTGCCAAATACCGTATTTTTCGCCCCATAGGACGCTCCGTCCCATAGGACGCACCTAGTTTTTTGGGGGGGGAAATAAAGGGGGAAAAATCCCTTTATTTTCCCCCCAAAAGCAGGTCGGGGAAACAGAACCAGGTCGAGGAACAGCGGGATGGCGGCGCTGCGCCTCCCTGCTGTCCCCCGAGCTTGTGGGGCTGGCCGATGTCTGCCCCGCGCAAGGGGCGCTCTGCATCAGGGTGCCCCCCCTGCGGGGCCGGCAGGCTGCTATCCGCAGCGTGGGGAGCCTTGCTGGGAACTCCTGCAAGGCTCCCCAGCTACGGATGTCTGCCTGGCGCGGGGGGCGCTCTGCTTCAGGCCGCCCCTCGTGCCCGGCGGCAGGCTGCTATCCGTAGCGTGGGGAGCCTTGCCGGGAAGTCCGGTAAGGCTCCCCACGCTGCGGATGTCTGCCTGGCGAGGGGGGCGCTTTGCTTCAGGGCGCCCTGCCCGCCGGGCGGCAGGCTGCTATCCGTAGCGTGGGGAGCCTTGCCGGGAAGTCCGGCAAGGCTCCCCACGCTGCGGATGTCTGCCTGGCGAGGGGGGCGCTCTGCTTCAGGGCGCCCCGCCCGCCGGGCAGCAGGCTGCTATCCGCAGCGTGGGGAGCCTTGCCGGGAAGTCCGGCAAGGCTCTCCATGCTGCGGATGTCTGCCTGGCGAGGGGGGCGCTCTGCTTCAGGGTGCCCCGCCCGCCGGGCGGCAGGCTGCTATCCGCAGCCTAGACATCCCTGCCGGACCTCCCGTAGGGCTGCCTAGGCTGCGGATGTGTTCCTGAAGCCTGGAGAGCGAGAGGGGTCGGTGCGCACCGACCCCTCTCGCTCTCCAAGCTTCAGCAAAAGCCTGCATTCGCCCCATAGGACGCAGCCAGATTTCCCCTTCATTTTTGGAGGGGGAAAAGTGCGTCCTATAGGGCAAAAAATACGGTAATTGAGAAAAGCTGCTGGGGATTGAAGGCAGGGAGAAAAAGACTTATACCCAGTGCTTTTTTTCTTTAAAAAAATATTTAGGGGTACTCTCATTTTGACTCAAGTAAATCACCATTTTATAGTTCAAATCGGGTAAAATCAATACAGTAAATGGACAAAAGTACAAAGATTCACAAAATGTTTAGGGGTATGCATACCCCTGCATCTCCCCCCAGAAAAAAGCATTGCTTATACCTTATGTTTCTCTCTTCCCCACCCCAACCCCAATCAGCAGGATTCCTTCACTGGATCAAAAGTTTTCTGTGGACAGAAGGAACCTGTCTGTCCACATAAGGCAAAGTCTAGATCCAAGTAGTGGTGTGTATTCTTGATGTATATGGATTACTTCAGTATTCATTACTCTCTTTTGTTTGGCTCTCCTGTTTGTATCTACTGAAACTCAGTAGTTTCTGTTTTCCAGTTTCCAGTTTTTCTTCAGGAAGCATTTTTTTAACTCAACTAACCCTTTGTTACCAGTTACTTCCATTATCTTTTTTTTGAAGGCTTTTTGTACCTCATTGAAGTAACACATCTGCATGCTTTGCAGTTTCCACCCCAACACTCCACTAAAGTGTTGTGCTCTGCTACTTCATTTCCCTGCTGCTTACTGACTACCTATATTCTCTACATGTCTACCATACTTCGTGCAATAAGTTATATGTAGAGTTGAAAAAATTAACTTCTAACCATGCAGACTGTAGTCCTAACCACAGTTAAACTGAAATATGTTCCATTAGAACAGAAGTGAGGAACTGGATTCCCCCACAAGCCAACTTTGAGCAGTGGTCAGTACTAGCCACCTATCAATCACTTGTTATCATGACATCAGGTGACAGACAGCTGTCCAAGTTTAAAGGGGGTCACTGTAACTGCTGATCAGTGGTTACAGCTACCTCCTTTGTCAATGTGCTGGGAAAATGCCTTCAAAGGGGCTTGCTGGAAATACTGATCACCAGCCATGCTCCTCACCAACTTGCTCTGCACACTCAACTGGAATGTGCCCTTGGCTTTTGCTTGTCAGAACAGAATGGTAGTAATAAACGTGTGAGGGGTCCAGAAACCTCTGACTCTTGGATGGCTGGAGCAGGGCCTACTGTGCGAAGGTAAAAGTAACATCCATTGTTCTGCCTACTTTGGCATCTGGCCTCATCTACTTCACCTCAAGCTCCAACCACCACTGGCATGGAGGCCTCTTAAGATTGCCCACAAGGAAATGTGGTCCTCACTTTTGCTACCAGTGTCTGAAATCAGTGCAACTACATGGAGATTTCTGGGTGTCAGGTTGGCAACCACAGTTTAAAAACCTCTGCCTTATTCCATAGTTAATACCATTTCCATTTCCACTGTATGTTTTTCTCTTTCTTGCATACTTGAACTAGTGAATTGTTGTAAGGACAAACTACAGTGTAGTTAAGATCACAGAATTGTAGAATTGTAGCATTGGAAAGGGACCCTACAGGTCATCTGGTTCAACCCCCTGGCGAATAGACATTCCATTGTGGCGACTGCAATCTAGATTCAAGGTGCCATTTGGCACCTAGCTTACATACCTGAGTTTCTAACACTGACTACTACAGGGAAAGTGATGGTGCTAAACAGTGGCCGCATAACAAACATTCCAAAATCAGATTCTTAAAAGCCTGGCATATTTGGATTCTGTGGAACTCAAACACTTGAGTTTCTCCTGAATGCTTGCAGCAGTCTAAAACAAGTTCATTAATCCATGTAGCTGCGCACACAAGTGCCTGTCCATCACATATTCTAATTAGTTTTTGTTCAGCTTGACAGTTGCAGCAATCTCCTCCCTTAGAGGAACTGCTGAGGTATCACCTATCCAAGGTTTGGAAGAGAGCTGGAAGGGAAAGATGAATACTGTACATAAGTTACAATAGATTTCTCAGTTTTTGCTGCAAAAATATGGGACTATTCACTTTCCCCCTAATTTCACTCCACTCTTAGCACAACTTGAAGAAGTGAAGTACACGTGCAAAAACAAGAAATAGCTCTGATATAGCTCTGATATTGTGCATTTGAAGTACTTCACATACATTCTGATCACCATCCTGCATTGTTGGTTAGTATTATCTCAAGATTACAGATGTCTGTGATGTGGAGGAGAGATCTCCACTCCACATACTTGTCTAAAGTCACTGAGGCAATGGCAAGGCAATATTAGAACTAAGGAATGTCCTGGCTCATAGCTCAGTTTAGGAGAGTCTATTACAGTCCAGCACCAATAACAGGCTGAATTTGAGGTGACTGGAGCGAGAGGGGAGAATACAAAGCAGCAGCAGAAACATGTATAATTCTGATTAGAAAGAAGGGCATCCTGCAAAGTGGGTACTGCCCCTTCCCCCAGACTGCTGTGCTGTCCTCTCCCACACAGACTATGTATTTGTTTTCTGCCTTTATACTACACCAAGACTACACCACTTGTGCTTTCTTTGCATTTGATTTTTGTTTTTGTTATACGCAGCTCCAGGGGCTACGAAATAAAAATATAGGACTGGTATAATGAGACAGGGACTTCTCAACCCAGGAGTGGGGAACCTTTTTGGTTCCACAGGCCAGATCCTTATCAGGACTGCTTTCATGGGCCTCATTGGACATAATGGCACCATTATGATGTTAAATGATTGACAGGTGGGAGGTGTGCCCACTCCTCAAAATCCCTTATGCAGGGTTTCCAAACAATGGACAGGGAGATGGCTATTGGGTGCTTGAAAACCTGAAGCAGTTTCAAAACCCTTCTACTGTTTGCAAAGTGCTTTCAGGCAGCTCCGGTGCTCCCATTTGGACTTCCCCCATGAACTCACTTGTGTAAGTGGCCATCCACAATCTATATTCTCTCAAACCCTTTCACATCTGCAAACTGAGGACAGGAATACTATCTTCTTCCCACAGAAACTGGACTATTTATTGCCAGGGGGTATAGTTCCCAACAGTTGGAATGTTCATAGACATTTCTTCTCAAATGGGCTTAGCTAGTCAACACCAGAGGCTTCATAACCACAAAATATAGATAATGCATTGAGAATGGCCCATAACTCAGTAGTAGTTAACATGCTTTGCATTCAGGAGGTCCCAGGTTTAACCCCTGAAATATCCAAAAAGAGCTGGGAAAGACTACTTCCTGAAAAACTGTCAGTCAGTATCCACTATACTGAGCTAGATGAAGCATTGATCTGATTCAATAAAGGCAGCTTCCTATGTCTATGAAGTACTATGAACAATGCAAATATGCCATAAAATGCTAAATAATACTGCCCTGTTTAAGGCAGGATGGTTATTTTAGATAATGCTGGCCTAATAAAGTATTTAAGTAATGTATATATAGCATGTTTGAGTTGCCATATATAACAGATATGCACTGCAATGGAGATAATTCTTACATTACCGCCGTGTTCAGAGTAGCACTGGTTGCTGAGGGCCAGTGACCTGACAAATTCAAAGAAGACAGGTTTAAACTAGATGAATTAACAAATCTGAACTGCCAGAGTATAAACTAAGCACCACTTGATTGCAAAAGATAGCAGAGTCACAAGTCTGAGCCCAAGATTAACTTTATGGATCCATTTTTAAAACTTTTATTCCACCTTCCTTTTTCCAATAAATACTTAATTCAACATCAGTGTACAGTATTTGCTCGAGTCTAATGCCCCATCAAATCTAATGTGCACCTCAATTTTCAGAACCTAGAAACCAAAAAACTATTTATTGGTGAATGTAAATGTACCATCAAATCTAATGTGCACCTTAATTTTCACGTGATTTGGCCAAAAAAGGTATGCATTAGATTTGAGTAACTACAGTAATTAAAAGTTACAATTCAGAAGTCAGCAAAACTCATAAACCAATAAGCTTCATAACAGAGGTTATCAAAATACTGCCCTACCATCTGCTCAAACAATTCAATGAGAATTCTATGAAACATGTTCCCCAGATGTACATTCTCCCTACAGAGAAACAACACTTATGAGTCAGATAATAGCGCTAGAAAATCCCAGACCCCTAAACATTTGATTCTGCTGCCAGATACTGAAATATCTTTCCTGTCCTAACTAATGAAGTTCTCAAAGCAACTTCCACATATAGCACTTGTTCCACATCAACTTGAAGTAAAAGATACCTTTAGAATCACAGTTCCACAAGTTTTATGCAACATTTGTCTGCTTTGTATTACGCTATTGTCGTCTATGACTACCACTTTTTAAAATATTTCTAGACCTGAAATATTTTGTAAATGCCAACAACTAAAAAATAACTTAGGAATAGAAAAGTTACAAACAAAAAAATATGGTATACTTCTAAACACATTACACAGTATTAGAGATACAATGGGGTTTTTCCACAGGAATCAATACCAAGCTCTCGAATAACTATACAGTGGTTTTCACAGAACACTGTTCAGTTGAGAACTGCACTTTTAATACAAGAATACATTTTAAAATAAATCTATATTATAGAATGTTCACAATTGCTGAAATACATAGTGATCACTGGTTAGCAATTTAACAGAGCAAACATATCTTTAGTTTCCTTGAATACCCTATTGCAACAAATGAATTCCTCTTTCAATGGAATTCTGACTTCAAAGCTCATTATGAAATCCAGTGAATTAATGATTCCCAGTGGATATGTGGCTTGCTAGAGAAATGCTCAGAGAATTACATCTACATAATGAAGGGGTTGATATAAACTACATAATGAAACCCCTTTTAAGGGGTTGATATAAACTGCTTAGTCTCATCAACAGACAAAAACATAGCTCAACATGCCTTAAAAAATTATACTATTTACCTCCATTCATTTTATACAGAGGTAATCACAAAGCTAAAATCATTTCCTATTAAGATTCAGCTAGGAACATTCTCTATTAAGACTGATAGCCAAGTACTGCAGTGCTTCACTGACTTTTAGAAAGCAGTGTCTTCTAACAGATTTTTTTCATCTGTTCATCATCTCCTTTGCTTTCTCTCTCATGCTGCTGGTTGATTCCTCGCTCACTAGCATTCTGTGGCCCAGGGCTGCCGCATTCATGCATCCTAAGAGCCTACCCCCATGGCTACTTCAGCCTTTATGACTTTGTTTCTATGCATACATTTTTACTATATCTCAATATCTTGTCATACTGTGCATATGTTCTTCCCCAAATTTTCTACTCAGCTCTTTCAATGCAACTCTTCCCATTACTCCCAATTACTCCTAGATGCTTCATTGTAATTTACTTCCAGGAAGTAGCAGCAGGGGACATGGGTGGCACTGTGGGTTAAACCACAGAGCCTAAGACTTGCCAATCAGAAGGTCAGCGGTTCGAATCCCCGTGACAGGGTGAGCTCCCGTTGCTCAGTCCCAGCTCCTGCCAACCTAGCAGTTCGAAAGCACATCAAAGTGCAAATAGATAAATAGGTACCGCTCCGGCGGGAAGGTAAACGGCGTTTTCGTGTGCTGCTCTGGTTCGCCAGAAGCGGCTTAGTCATGCTGGCCACATGACCCGGAAGCTGTACGCCGGCTCCCTTGGCCAATAAAGCGAGATGACTGCCGCAACCCCAGAGTCGGCCACGACTGGACCAAATAATTGTCAGGGGTCCCTTTACCTTTACCTTAGAGCAGCAGACATTTCTGAACCAATTCTAATTGCCTTCTGCCAATACAAAATCTTTACATTCAATCCTTTCTAATATTGCTTCATATCAAATATTGCTCCATAATGGAGCTAGGTCATTTACACACCTTATCACTCATTGTTTATGAGCAGTATTAGTAATGGGTGACTTGCCTGTGTGAGCAAGGCACTACATCAGAGCAATCAATATGGGGCCCTCCAGATGTTGTGGAATGAAATTCTCATCAGCTCCACTCAGAATGACCCATAGGCAGAGATGATGGGAGTTGTAGTCTACAACATCTAGAAGCCATCAAGCTGACTATCCCTGCACTACATATTACACACCACATGTAAAATTTTCATTGAACTTTAAATGTCACCGTATGTCAACTCAAAGCAGTATTTTCAGTAGAGGGAGCTTCCAAATTCATCTAAAAGTCATTAAGCGATGGAAAGTCAATATGCTTTGGACTAGGACCATGGAAAACCAAGTTCAGATCTCTACTCTGCCACAAAGCTCACTAAGAGACCCTGGGTCAGTCACAGACTCTAAACCTAACATACCTCACACATAGTTGTTGTAAAAATAGAATGAATGGTGAGAAGAATCATACAGATTGTCCTTAATTATTTGAAGGAAGGATAAGATAAAACTAATGATGACATGATGACCAACCAAGTATTGTACACGGATATCCAACAACCAGTTATAAATCAAAATCTGTACACCTGCATTTGTCATAACATTCCCCAGAATATTATTCCCCCATGATGACAGGTGGTGGAGGGGGTGTCTTTTCTTCTCACTCAATGTCCTGTCAAAATATGGTCTATTCAATCAATTATCATTTATCCATAAATGATATGCAATGAATCTCCTTTTCAAAACACTTCTCTCTATATATATGCAAAGCCAGCATATTGTGTTAAGATCTATGTCTCTCCATAGGATAATTATGATAGACTAAACCTTTGACAGAGCACATGCAGTTGACATTAACAGTTCAGACACATCTCCAGAGTTGGACTAGTTTTACATAAATAGAAGAGGGAAAGAAGAAAACAAGCAGCTTAGAAAAAGGAGGAACGCACACATTTTGACTATTACCAAGAATTATTTGTGAAAAACATTCCTCAAAAATATTGGCTAATGTGAACTGTTTCTGCTTTGTGCTATTTAAATTCCTTTTAAAACCATTATCATATTCCTTTGAAATTTAAACAGAAATAAAAGATTTGGCAGACAAATTACACTCAGGTCAGCTATGCCTTCATCCCTATAAAAGTGATTTCTCTTGGTGCAAGTTACATAAGTAGATGAGCACCACCATTTGCCTGTATCCTACAGATGTTACTCAACAGTTGCTTTTCCTCTCCAGAACTCCAGTGGTACAGAGAATAAACTCAGCTGCTATAGAAACACTTTCGTAGAAGCTTCCGGTTTACACTCACATTCATGTAAAAAGTGGCTATTGAAGACTTATGGTGAACAAGGTTCTCCAAAGTATGGGGATAGCCAGTGTCTGTGCACTGTCTACATGCTAATTAATTAAAAGGTTCTAATAACATGGAAAGTGACACTTTGCAACTACCAAGGGAAGAGGGAGCATAAATGTAAGAGGTACTGCTGTGCATTTTATGGGAAATAGAACTTGAGTACTCCATGAGCAAAGGAACAAAGTACATGGTACCTAACCCCCTTCACTTTACAATAAGCTCTGCCCCAAAATTCCACCCTTCAAGCAAACCTTAAAGATACAGTCTTAACAGAAAGATTGAGATGCTGTGTTTTTTAAGTTATGAAATTTAAACTATTAATCACTGCTTTAAGGCTGCAACTCTATGCATACTTACCTAGAAGACAGTACCACTGAACTCAGCAAGACTTACTTTTAAGTAAGCATGCCTAAGATTGTGCCTTTAATTGCTGTTTTTATCATATACTGTCTTATTGTGTTATAATGCAAGAACACTATTATTTTAGCATTTTAAACCACTTTGGGAAGTGTTTGACTCAAAGGCTATATAGGATTTCACCAAATAAATAAAATGTGGTCTCACTAAAGAAAGAGCATGTGTGTAACACATTTCCTTCCTCATTCACAGCAGGTACATTTTTGGATGTCAGTCCCTAATGAGCAATATGCACACCTCAAGCAGAATGCCTTTCATTCCCACCCCCTTTTCATATTTAACAGATGAGGCAACCAATTATCTAAAGATAGCACAAGGTCAGCTCTAGCTGATGCAGTGCAGAACATGCTTCATATATAAATGTAGAAAATCCAAGCTTCTGAATCCTACACAACTATAAATTTCACAACTATAAATTCAAAACCAAGCACTAGATAGCTACAAAATAACATTAACTGATTCCAAATAGCTTTACCATTAGCTCCCCAAAATTAATTACTGACAAAGCAAAGCAGTCATATTGTCCAAATGCAGAAAAGTTGCAAGAGTAAAGGGATACGTTTTGCACACAAGGATTAAACTCAGATCAGATGCTGAACACAATCTCAGAATGACTTTTCTACCCTATCCAAGTTAGCTGCCAGACCCACTATACAGGAATGGAGAAACAGGTTCTGTTTATAGAAACTTTTTTCCACCTACCTTCTCAACAATAATACACACAGATAAAAGAATTGTATGCAGTACAAGGAAGCTTAAATAAATAACCTGGCAAAATAACAGGCAAAATTTGTTTGAGCATCTGATTGGTGTGGCTTCCAAGACTAAGTAAATGGTACACATTCTGGCACTCCACCATGTTACATACAGTCTTCGATTGAACAGACCCCTAGGTGTAAGCAAAATGTACTTCCACCTGCAAAGGGGATCTCCAATTTCTACTGGGAAATAAGGAACATGAAATGTTTCTTTAGTTAAAGGAATGACTAACAACTTTGTGTATACTTTGAAAAGAACCTAATAGAGAGGCACATGGTATGTGCACTTTTGTTTGCTTTTTTCAATTGAGTACTGTATTGGATATATTAATGCAATGAAAATCACAACCAAAAACAGTCTTGATGGGAACTTCTGAAGAGAAAACCTAATACTAGCAGAACAATTTTCTGCAACCTCATTCACTTGAAAATATTTATTGAAACTTAATACAATGTAACAGCAAGAAAGTAAAAATAAATTGTAAAAGTTCAGTGAGATCTTCAGGTAACTGAAAACAGGAAGTGTTGGGCAACTTTTAAGTACAATGCTCAAAACACTTTATCCATCAACATAGTTAGTCATGCAAGTTTACCAACAATTATCTTCACCTTCTTTTCCTACATTTGTTGATTTGTATCTATTTAGGTTCGCTTGTTGTCAGCACTTCCGGTAAATGAAGTGTTTCAAAATCACCACAACAGGACACAGATAGCCAACTCAAACCACAAAGTATGATTGTATACAACTGTTAAAATACCATGAACAGCTAATAATTGAGAGCAGTCTTTTGAGGTCATCTCCATTTTGTAACAGGGACTATGCCACTAAAAACCTTATTACCATTCAAAGCTTAAAAGTCCAAACATTTTAATACATAAGATTTTATTATGTACACCACAAAGAGAGTCAGAAGCTTTATCAAAAGCACATTTTATTTCAGTACTCACGTGTGACACACTTTTATGCATGCTTAAAAACTGAGATATGCTCCCCCCCAACTGAAATTCTTCCATGTTTTTCCTGCTGAAAAGGCTGAAGTTAGCAGGTGCGCTGGAATAGGTGGAACAAAGGGGTCAGTGTTCCAAAACCCTGAGAACTACTCATGGCTTGAACATTTGTGTCAATTAAGAGTTTCTTGCATGAAAGGATTTTAATTCAGCAAGTTCAAAAGCCTATGTCATAACATAACCAGCTCGCAAAATTGAATCTAGAGAGTAATTGCTGCCTTCTTAATTCTACCAGCTCAATATAGTAAGAGAGATCTTAACTTTACTAGCAAGAACCAACCTACAGTAAACACAGCATGGCTGCCAAAAAACAGCTTCCTCAGGGCACATTCTCCCCTTTCCCTTTGTGATGTAATGTCATCACATACATATTTCCCAATTCCTTCCACCTAATAATGTGGAGCAGAGACAGCAATATGAAAAACATGACATAATCATTTTGAGAACTTTACCAAAGGCTTCTCCACATTTGAACATTATTTAGCTCTTAATGCACTTTTCTCTCATTCGCATTAGACCAGAGTAGTCCACATTCATACAAAACTGAATTTGTTTTCCTGTTCATACCAGCAGGCATTCCCTTTTATGTTTGCCCCTGCCTTCTAATTTGTTGGTTCTATTATGCTGATTACCTACAGGGCTTGTGCACAGACAACTGCATGGACCTTATTTAAAACATCCCCACCAAGGAAGTATGCAAAATCACAGTCAAGCAACTGTAAATTCTCAGCACACACATATTTGCAGTTTCCTGATTTTGTGCAAATTTGAGGGATCAAAATATATGCTAGCTACTGTGTACAGTACTGCACTGGAAGCAGTTATGAGAAGGGACAGGGGGGAAATGAAAGCATTGGACAAGTACTGGGCACAGAAAGGGCAGCAGCAGAAAGTGATGACCGATCCACCCACACTGAAGCAAATAATCTGTGAATCCATGTGGAATATTCTAGAGCCCA
This sequence comes from Podarcis bocagei, assembly GCF_964188305.1. Lineage (NCBI taxonomy): Eukaryota > Metazoa > Chordata > Lepidosauria > Squamata > Lacertidae > Podarcis > Podarcis bocagei. The sequence goes on from NC_138134.1 coordinate 37,724,964, forward strand.
ATTTCCCCCATCTTATTATACTATCCCATTACTGGGTAAACTCAAATATACAGGGGGAAAACATTAAGATTCGTGTTGTTTGAGGGTAAAATAATATGGACCACACATGTTAAATGGGAATACAAACAACTGCAAATATACAACTCTGTGTGTGCAAACCACAATTCTAATTACTTTGGAGCTGTTAGATCAAGGATTGAGGTTGAATCCTGACAAGACAGAAGTACTGTTCTTGGGGGACAGGGGGCAGGCTGGTGTGGAGGACTCCCTGGTCCTGAATGGAGTAATTGTGCCCCTGAAGGACCAGGTACGCAGCCAGGGAGTCATTTTGGACTCACAGCTGTCCATGGAGGCACAGGTTAATTCTGTGTCCAGGGCAGCTGTCTACCAGCTCCATCTGGTACGCAGGCTGAGACCCTACCTGCCCGCAGACTGTCTTGCCAGAGTGGTGCATGCTCTAGTTATCTCCCGCTTGGACTACTGCCATGCACTCTATGTGGGGCTACCTTTGAAGGTGACTCGGAAACTGCAATTAATCCAGAATGCAGCAGCTAGACTGGTGACTGGGAGTGGCCAGAGACTATATAACACCGGTCCTGAGAGATCTGCATTGGCTCCCATTATGTTTCCGAGCACAATTCAAAGTGTTGGTTCTGATCTTTAAAGTCCTAAACAGCCTCGGTCCTGTATACCTGAAGAAGCGTCTCCACCCCCATCGTCCAGCCCAGACACCAAGGTCCAATGCCGAGGGCAGTCTGGCAGTTTCCTTGATGTGGGAAGTGAGGTTACAGGGAACCAGGCAGAGGGCCTTCTCGGTAGTGGCGCCTGCCCTGTGAAACGCCCTCCCAGCAGATGTCAAGGCAATAAGCAACTATTTTAAAAGACAACTGAAGGCAGCCCTGTTTAGGGAAGTTTTTAATGTTTGATGCTGTATTGTGTTTTTGATATTTGGTTGGAGGCCGCCCAGTGGCTGGGGAAGCCCAGCCAGATGGGTGGGGTATAAATAATAAATTATTATTATTATTACTATCCTTTTAAAAACCAGGATAACTAGAGTATAAAACTCTAGAGTATCAAGTCTGTGGTAAACATCTCAGTGATTGGGATGATGTGCCAACCAATAATGTCAATCTACTAACACTGTTAGTCCTTTACTTTTATCCTATACATTCTTTATTCATTAAAGAAGTACTGAATGGAAAATAATTTCATTTTACTTCAAGTTTTAGCCTACAAGGCCACAAATGTAGTGATCTGCCAAGAACAAGAAAACCAGGGCGGCAGCAGTCCCCAATAACCTTTCAGAAACTGGTATTTCTTGCCTGTATTTTCAACTTTATTTTTAAATAAAAATTGCCTACAAAGAAAGGAAATAGCAATGGTTTTTAAACTCATCAGGATTTGAATCCCAACATATGCTATTGAAATTTACTTCAAATACATGAAATTTATGACAGAAAGAATGTGTGGAAATTGTGCCACTGGATAAAGTGAGACTTACTTCCAGGTAGCCCTACAAAGAATGAAGTAATATATTTGAACAAAATAGGCATCACTGCATTCATTTTGGTAAGTCGTTTATCATTTACTTTCTAAATGGTAAATAAACCAGAAGTGTGCATGCACACGAAAGTTCATACCAATAACTAACTTTGTTGGTCTCTACGGTGGTACTAGAAGGATTTTTATTTATTTATTTTACTTTGCTTCAAACTGAGTCATGAGAAGACGTAAACTTATCAAAATGATTATGTGAGAGAATATTTATTTCTATAAAGGTGACCTACAGCCCCAATCCATATATATTTTGATTTCATGACCATTTCAAGGCTTTTCTGAATCAGCTTACAACTTTCTACTTTATAGTTCCACCAGGTTCTACCAACTAGAAAAAAGGTATTCCTACAGTCAAAGAGCTATTTCAGGTTTTAAAGCAGAACATTCCAACACACCCTGAGTTCTTGAAAGGGACAGAAAGCTGACTCACATTTTTAACAGTCCAATTCTATGTACAATAAGCCCACAACTTACATGGGGGTTACATTGTGGGGATCGCACCTACAGCCCAAATCGTGTATAGTCAAACACACTGGGTTCAATGGCAGGTGGGATTGCCAAAGTATTTTTCCTGGACTCCTACCCCCTTTCCTTTCTTTCGTTTCTTTTGGACAAAGCTGAATGCACACAAGTTAAATGAGCGCAAGTTGAAGGCTTACTTTATGTCTACTCTAAAGTAAGTACAATTGTCAGCATGCTATATTACATCATAACTTTTTTGCCAAAACATAAACAAACATATGTTCATCAACCATTGCTTATCTATCTCCTCCTTTCATTTGCTCCATTGAAACACACTATGGACACAAATCATTTCCCTTCAGATGTAGCACTCAAATGCAGACGATTTCCACAGTGTAGCTGAAGTCCTCCCTGCTACACATACACATAAGCAGTTATATGGGCCATTAGGGAAGAACAGTAGACCTTTGAACACCTGCCACATCCCATTCAGCATTCTCCCTCTATTTGGTGGATGGAGAAGCAAAATGATGGGTTGGATGGAAAGATGGTAGGTGTGCGCTGGCCCTACTATTCTCACTGTCACGCTGCCTGTCTGAACACAGAGGAGAAAACAGATGTTGTCAGTCTAACAGGATTCCTCTGCATGTGAGAGTGCATTGTATCCACAGTGAACTAGATCATGTCTGAAATTTCCAATATATATTCAGGGTTAAAATGTGAATTCTAAATTGTTAAAATACACACATACACATTAGGGGGAAATACACCTATGGGGAAATAAAAAATACACATAGGGGATATCTTCCACATATTTTGCCTTCATCATTAATACTTTGTATGCCACATCCTGCTCACAGTCCTGGCCTGACATCTTGTTAGTCATGCTGCAGTGGCACAAAGGTTAGGAGCCCCTTATCCCCATTAATTTCAGGACTGACAATTTAGCCATATTTAAACACTGAGACTGTTCAGTTTGTACCAACCAGTGATAAAAGGCAAAATATAAATCTGGTTGAAAGGTTTCTCTATAAAACCAGTATGAAATGAACAGACTCAGAAATCTGAACTTAGGTAACCCATCTGAACTTAAGTAAACCAATAACTTAGTTGGCTGCCTTAAAGATGCACTGAAATAGTCTTACAGTGCAATCCTATGCATATCAATTTATGAAACTTAATCCAGGTAAGTGTACATAGACTGTAGCATTAGAGGCACCTACTGAGACAGTGCAGGATTGAAAAGAAATAACTGAAATAACTCTGTAGTTATGCAAGAGAAAGTTTAATATTGAAATAGCAACTGAAATCACAGTAAGGGCAAAGTATCATCCTTTATTCAGCTGGTAAAATCCAAAACAAAATGATCAAAATCTTTCCAGTGTTGCCAACCAAGTGCATTCCCTTCAGTCTGAATTTTTCTTTTAAACTAATATAAAAGGCCAACTGGGGCCTTACTGATATAAGCTACCTTTTAAAACATGTTGCTACAGTGTTTTCAGTCTGCAGATACTTAACAGTTGCAGTGCTAATGCAGTCCCGGTGTTCTGGATTTAGCTTTCTGCACCATTTATGTTGGCCCTATCTCTACACTAAAGCTAATTTTTTTATTGTGTCACTTCTTTCCTTTAAAAAAAAATATATGGCAGCAAGACAATAAAATAAAGTTCTATTTATTTGGCACAGAACACAGTTACCCTAGCCTAATGGACCACTAGATGATGCTGAAATCCAGCCAGTTTTCTTGCTGCTGACCAACAGTTTTCCTTTCCTATCATTCCAATATGCAGGTCAGAGGCCCATTAATAAAAATGCAGCTTTTCCTGGGCCTTACTACACACAACCAGAACCCCAGGGAACTGTGTAAATATAGTCACAGTTAAAAGGTCAAGCAAGGACATAAGAACATACCACTAAAGCAAGATCGTAAAAACCAGTAACAACATTCATTAAAAAAGAAAACAATTAAGATATGGTTTGACTCACATCCAAACCATAAACACTAGATGTATGTATGTATGTGTATATGTGTGTGTGTGCGTGCGCGCGTGTGTGCATGCGTGTGTGTGTGTACTCCCATTGTTCTAGGTGCATTTTGTGACAGGGAATTTCATTAGCACAAGCAGAATGGAAGGAAAATAGGACCTTTTTCTGCCTTCCCACTTCCAGCTACTCTCTGAAGACTGGAGAAGAGACCCTCTTAGGAATATTGGGGGGGGGGGAGAGGAAAAGATTAGACCATGTGAAAAGTGAACATAATATTTTAGCTGCAGTTCATTCATTTTCAGCTCTGTATTCTTGCTATTAAAAAAAGTGTGCTTAGACATTTCATTGTTGCGCCCATCAGTGGCGTAGCGTGGGGGGTGCCAGGGGTGCCGGCCGCACCGGCCGCAACATTTGGGGGGGCGCGTTTGGCCGGCCCTCCTCGAGGAAGCAGGAACCCCACTGTCCTCGGACCTCCTCCGAAGCCTGGCGGTGGGGCGGAGAGACCTTCTCCCGGCGTCAGCCTTCGGATGGCTGTCCTGAAGACTTGTGGTGGGAGCAGTGGCGTAGCGTGCGGGGTGCAGGGGGGCCTGCCGCACCTGGCGCAACATCTGGGGGGGCGTGGAAGAGACTGGAGTGCTAAAATCCACGGGTTAGGGGGCGCAAATTACTTGCCTTGCCCCAGGTGCTGAGAACCCACGCTACGCCACTGGCACCCATAATCTAGGTTTAAGGTGCCATTTAGCTCCTAGCTTTCATATCAGAGTTTCTGACACTGCCTAGTGCAACTTGTTAATGGTAAGTGTTTAAGGGTGAGTTGTCTCAAAATCAATTAATTGGATTTGTGCACAATTTAAAACTTTAGCCTAAAAAGGACCCAAGAATTGCCCAACAACCATGGAAATGGATGGCAATACATGGCAATACAGACCCCTTAGAAAGCAAGACAGATGGCACTAACTCCAACAAGCAAACTAACACCATAAAGCATTAGCTATTGAGTCAAGGCTATATAGAGGGATCAGGTTTGTGTTTTTTTTAAAAAAAAGCTTATTTATCTTTTAACAATTGCCACTTAGAATCCATACAGTCACTGTTCCAAATGAGACAGAATCTGTTCACAGCTTAGCACAACCTTAAAAGGGTTATCCTATCAAAATGTACTCTATGAGCCTCATCTTCCAATTCAGATCCTGTTTACCAAGAGCTAATAATCTGACAAAGAAACCAAGCCAATTCCTGACATTCCACAGAACCAGGCCAGAAATGAAATGTACAGATGGATAAAAAAGAAAAAGACTTATCACATTGCTGGAGAGGTTCATTGCATTTTTGAGCAACATACATCTGCCAGAAGTACCACAAAGCACTGTGGATTAATAAAAATATGGCAAAAACAGTAAGGAAAGAAAGCAGATGAAATAAATGATTTGTTCTTTCAACTTAGGATGTGAAGCATCCTAAACAACAAGCTTTTGTGCATGACATTATAAAATATGCCCCAAAAAGTATTTTATCTAAATGTTCTCTTCCTAGGGAGAATCACTAGCATACTTTACAATGGGTATCTTAAGCACCACATGCAAAGGAGACTACAGGTTATTGCACCATTATCTCATAGCAATCACAAGCCAATACACCAAATGATATATCTCAGTTCCTTTACAGCAGAGCTCAAAACCCTTACCACAATAAACAAATCTGAACGCCACTACACCCTAACATTTTAATAAGTGTTGCACTTAGCTTGTTCATTAAAGGTTGTTTTGTTTTTGTTTTTAGCATAGCTATTCAGAAAGTAATGTTGTGGAAATCCAATATCCAAACTGGGAGGGGAGAGATTTTAAACCACAGTGCTAACCACCCTCTGCCCCCCCTGCAAGATTAGGTATGAAGCTATCAACCTACTGAAATGAATGCTCAAGTCAAACTTAGCAGCAGAGAAGGGTGAAAGACTAAATTAAGCATCCATCTTAATACTAGCACCCATCTAAGGGGTTACAATGCTGGTGGAGATAGGGGGAGGGGAGACTAGTGATAGCGTTGTGAATGAATGAGAGAAGCTTTTCTTCCCGTAAGTAGAAAAGGGATTAGAGATATCTGAAAACAGCAGATTAGCTGATGTATCTCTCTGTGTAGACAAGAGAAGGAATCTAAAGTAACTCAGTTGTTTGGAGGAGAAGGAGGGGGGGCGTTTGGGGAAAACATACACACTTTTCTAAGAGCCAGAGAATGCCATTCAATTGTAACTACGTTGGCCAGGCAGGCGGGCTGGGGGTGTGTGTGTGTGTGTGTGTGTGTGTGTGTGTGATGATACCCACCCGTCACCCTTACAATCACTTAACATCACAGCTCTGTTGACACAGGTAGCTATGACATTTTTTAAAATAAAGGAACACGGAGTGAACTCGCCGACCGCGATTGTGCCAACAGAGACATTATATTCGATGCATTATATCTAATTTATGGGGCATTGGGAACTGAGAAGAGCTCCCTATATGTGTAGGCCGAGTTGGCGTGGGGAAACGCAGGGGAAGAGAGGGGTTGTTTATGGCTGGGCTCTCCTCTCGACGAGACAGATAAATTATCCCCAAATGAGATACATCGCGAGAGAGAGAGAGAGAGAGAGAGAGAGAGAGAGAATGGAGTGGGGAATACTGTACTGCAAGACCAGCAAGAGGAGACTGAGGTGAGTTTCGGGGGGAAGCTGCCTGAGCCACGGCTCGGGGGTAGAGAAATACCTGGGGGCTCCTGTCGGCCGGGTTTTTCATGACCGCCTGGCGGAAGTTGTTATCCACGTAGGACGCCATCTCGCCCCTTCTCTGCTCCGGGCCGAACGAGGCGCCCCGGGCCCTCCGCTCGTCTCCTGCCGCTCACCAGCGCCTATTCCTGGCCCCGAGGCGAGGCGGGCTTCTCAGAGCCCCCAGCGGCGGGCGCCGAGAGGGAGTTGGGGAAGAGAGGCGGCTCCCGCTGGCCGCCCGTCACTCACTCCGGCCGCCGCTCTTTCCTCCTCGGCGGCGGCGGCGACCAGCCCCTCGGCCTCAGCAGCGCCGCCGCCCGGTCGGGGCCTGTTGCCGGCAGCGGCAGCAGCGACTCCCAGTTCCGCCTCTGCCGGGCTGCCCGGCACTGTCTTCGGCGTCCTCGCCGCCGCCGCGGTCGTCGTCTTCGCCCTGCTTCTCCCGCCTTAGCCGCCGCCGCATCCCCTCAGGCGGCGGGGCGGGAAAGGGGCCGCCGCGTCCTGGCCGCGCTCGGGCTCCGTCTCCGGCCTGGGGAGGGAGGGAGGGAAGGGGCGGCGGAGCTGTGCCTGAGGGGAAGCAGGAGGAGGAGTGTTGTGGTCGGGCAGGCCGAGGCTCACGGCGGGAGCGGCCTCCAGCGCTCGCTCGCGCTTTGTGCTGCTGCAACCATGGTGAGGAGACGGAAAGAGGGAGCAGCGCCCGGCCACACCGGCAGCGGCGGCGGTGGCGAAGACGAGGAGGAGGAGGAGCCGCACCGCCTCAGGTTCCCGCCCCTCGAGCCCTGCTGGTCTCCTCAGCCGCAATGCAAAGCGGCGCCGCTCTCCTCGCAGCGGGGTTCAGGCCGCGCTGCCACAAAAGACTCCGGAATGCCTCGCTCCCTCCGAGAGCCGCGCTGCTTCTTATCCCTCTTCCTCGCCTTGTTGTGGTGTTTTGTTTTCTTCGCGCGCTGCCTGGTAGTAACCCGCTATGGGCAGCCTTGCAGGCACGAACTTCGCGGGAGGAGGGGGGGAAACGCAAAAGCTCTCGCTTGGGGAAGTTTTCGGCAATAAGAAGCCGTTTTCCAGCTTCATTCCGCGGACTGGCAATGCCCCGCTTCACCCGCCACTAGCACGCGCTGGAAGAGGGCGAGCCCTTGCGAATGGGTTTCTGAAGAGGTTCTCTAGTTTCTGGCATCAGCGCGAGCCACGTGAGAGCCGCTTTGCAGCCTGCGATAACCCCATTCCGTTGAGATATGTTGCAAAGGTGTTGAGAGTGGTCTACTGGTCGGAGAGAAGGGTGTGTGTGTCAGTGTCAGAATGCCAACAATAATGAAGCAGGAGGAAACCTGCGGGATGAGGGCCACCCACATGGTTCCTGGATCGACGAATGTTTCGCCACCCTGCATTAACGTTCAGGGGCAGCATCCTCCCACCTCTTTTAGCTGCACAACAACACTGGGAAGCAAGACTGAGAGAGAGGGATTGGCACAAGGCCGTCCTCTGACATTTACCCAGTGATGGGTTCTGAACCTAGGACCTAATCCAGCAGTCTAAAATCCTATACTGGCTCTCTCAAGTGTTCACACAGTGGTAGAGAAAAAACACCAGCAGTGAGGCTTGCAAATGGGACTTGTTGTGCCTCTTGCAAGATTTGCCACATGCCTCTCTAAATTCGCGTGAAGAATTTCTGCACCAGCACTGGATACTTTGAGGCAAGGGTCACCTCTATGGTGCCCTCTGAGTGCACATGCCTTTCCTGGTTCATCCAGGGTCCCATCCCACAAGAAAGAAATGAGCTACTGTAGCCGGTTAAAGAGTTGTGCTCTTGGTTATGGTGTGTTCTGTGACCATGGCAGTTTCTCCAGTTTGCGCAAAGAGGTTGGCAAACTGTGGGAAATCGGCTGCTGGCTTGAACATTGGCTATGTCTTTAGTTGAACTGGTCGAACTGGATCTTACAGGCAGGTAATGGGGAGTTCCCATGTGAAAACAGTCTCAGGAATATATGATATGTTTACAAACAATGAGCTGGAAAGGACCTTGGAGGTCCAACTCTGTGTCTAACTCTTTGCTCAATGCAAGGTCTGCCATGCAAGATGCAATTATAACATCCCTGGCCGATGGTCATCCAGTCTCTACTTAAATACCAACAGCAAGAGAGAGCCCACTATCTCTTGACAGTGGAATAGCACACTTGCCATTGGGAAGCTTCCCCTGCTGCCCTGAAATTTCCACTGTTACGTCTCAAGATGCCCAATAGTGCAAGAGAGAGCAAAGTCTGCTCCATGTTCTGCATCATAGTGCTTCAGATATTTGAAGACCACTGTGTCCTTAATCTTCTCCAGGATAAACATACTCAGCTCTTACAACTTTGTCACAGGACTTTGTTTTTAGACCCATGCTGATCACTTTCGTCTGTACACTTAGCCTTCTTAAAACATGACCAGAACTGAGCACATGACTTCAGATGTGGTATGACCAGCGCACGATAGAGAAGAAATACTACTTCCCATGATTGGGACACTGCTTTTGATTGTGCAGTCTTTATTTCTTTTTTTAACTAGAGAGAGAGAGAAAAAGAGAAGAAAAATACCTGTCACGCTACTAGCTCATGTCCAACTTGTGATCCACTAAGACACCTAGATCCTTTTCACATGGATAGACTATCTAAAATAAAATATAGGAGATCATTCTTCCTGTATGACGTCTTCATGCATGATTTTGCTCATGCCTCCCTAATTCTATAGTAATCCATGACATCAAGAGTCCAAATGACCACCCCCTCCTGAGCTAACCATTGTTCTTCAGACACTGAGATGAAGCCTATCCTTGGCTGCTTTTGTATAGTTTATACCAGCAGAAACCTAGCTTATAGCTTATTAGCATTTACCTCCTGAAACTTAGTTCTGCAAATCCCTTTATTATGCCTCAACATCTGTACAAGTTCATAAATGTGCAGATAAGGCATATGCTCTCTTTTGTTTTGGCAAAACTATTTTGGCTGCCCTACATCAATTGCAGCACCTCAACCAGCAAAGCTAGAATGCATTACTGTGCCCTTCCCTAACTTTCAAAGGAAGTTTTCTTTGTGGCATCTATGACTGGTGCTCTTTGAAAGCAACCCCAAAGCCTTGTTGGATAAACAGATTGATTTAAAAAAAAGAAATCATCCAAACGGTGTGCTGATAAAATTCTAGGTAAAACTTGGCTAGAATCCATGAAAACAAATAGTCACAAAACCATAATTAAATCAATAAAAATTTAAAACAAATAGCACTTACCTTTATAGCGTGCTTTAGAGGTGTTCAGAGTGCTTCACATTCATTATCCTGTAAATCCTTACAAAAGCTTTGTAAGATAGGTTTATAAAGTTTATTACCTTTATATTGCATATGCAGGAGAAGGAAGTGCTAAGCCTAAGAAAGAGTGACTTGTTTCAAGTGAGTGCATGGTAGAGGCAAAATTCCAAGTAAGTATTTCCTAGTTTGTCAATCATCTCTTAGTTGGCTATCCTATATTAACTATAATCATGCTACTAATGCAGTTTTCTGAGTTGTTGTTGGCATCTGTATGCCTCGAAAGACAATGGAAGAGTGTGCCATAGGGGGTAAAGTCAAATCATTGGAGAGTTACAGTGCCTGCTGTGGCTGTAGAGACCAATATGGGAGAGACATGCTTTATTGCAGCTGGGGTAGATAAAGGCGTCTGGTTTTGCTGATTCAGATGCACCATGGTTATTTAGGCTTAAGACTAAGAGCAGTAAAAGATAACAATATATTGCATGTGAGGAGATACAACAAAACCAATAATAAAACAACAGGCTCTGTGCACTAGATATGGGACCCAAAATTTGCAGGGCAAATAGTATGTTAGGCCCATATTTTGAGGGAGGGCGGGAAGGAGAGAGTATGTCATTCTCTTGGCATAGCTACTTTACTCACTTCCCCCCAAGTTCGCCCACAGATGACAAATGTCCTTGCAGAAGAGCAAAAGCAAATTTATAATACAATTTAACACCTCATTTTGTATTATGTAATGGATTTTGCTTGTATTAAATTGCTTAAACACTTACATTTGTGCTTGCCATAGCACTGCACATTACCATAGATGCTTAAATAGTAATTACATTTGTTGCAGCAACACTTCTAAGCAAGGTGCAAGTCTGTTAACTGCACTTGCTTCCCATAAACAATTTGTACTTTTTATGCCCTGGCCTGTTACAGAAACAGTCTGTAATGTTAAGGAAGCGCATAACAATCACTTGATGATAGTCTAGCACCAGTGCAAGTTAATATGTAATAATAAGTAAAATATATGTAGAAAATATGGTTTTGAAAAGATGGTCCTTAATTGGCCGGCTCAGTTTCTCCATATGAAATCTTTATCCCATTGCATACATAGAAAAATAAAGTTTAGTATGATATCCAAGTCCAAAGTTTACAAAACCTCTGGCTTCCAAGGCCACTGCAAAAAAAATTTCTGTGCATGAGGGACAAGGTGGCGAGGGTTTGCTGTAAGAGATCACAGCTACCTAACCCACCAGTGCTGCCAAGTGCAAGCTAGGAGTGAGTGGGTAGGGGAAACACAGCACAGGTGTGGAAAGCAGATGGTCTCAAGTAAATCCAAGCTCTGTTATCCGAGGCTCACCCCAGGCCTTTGCCTCAGAATCACCTTCTAATATGGCCATCCCTCTCCTCCATACAGCCTCTCCACTATATTATATATTTAATGCCTCTTCTACTTCTTTCTTCTGTTAACGTATGTCTGGTCTGAACTGAACTGAGAGTCACAGGTTTCAAGCTCCGACTTTAGGGCTTTAAAAGTAAGCACCAGCACTTTTAACTAGGCTTGGAAGTGAACGAGGAATCAGCCAAGCTCTTTTAAAACTGGCAAGCTGTGATCCGAAGGAACTTTACCAGTTAAAAATACAGGGAGCAATATTCTTAACTGGAGCTTCTGAGCCATCTTCAAAGGCAGCCCCACATAAAGTACATCATAATCTAACCAAGAGGTTATTGGGGTGTAGATTACTATGGATAGAGTAAAGTATACCTTCATTTTATTCATTGAGGGGTTTTCTTTTCTTGTTCACTTCTTCCTGTTGCTTTCCTGACTTCGACATATTTAATGCATGAGCAGCTGAAATGTTTTTCTGAGTAACATTGTGGAGCAACAAGATGAGCAAGAGAGGCAGTAAATACTCTAGAAGGGCCTTGGCCATGGAGAAGAGCAGACCTGGGGCCAGTGGTCAGACAAGACAGGCACTGGTGCACAGTCCCAGGGGCTCAGAAGGGCCCCTCACTAGTCTGGCTTGGCAGTTCCACCACTTCCTCCTCACCAGCCCCCTAGTGACTGGGTTTCACTCGTTTTTTCTTTTTCTTCAGCAGTCTTATGAAAGATGTCCTGAGAAGAAGAAGGGAAACAAAGGCCAGAAGCATCTTGGCAGGCGGGCTGAAGAGAGAATGGGAGAGATGCCTTGGGCTCCAGGGCTGTACTCCTGTGGGGAACAAGACCCTATTGAGATGACCATGCTACTTTTGTAACAGTATAAAGGCTGGGTGCACCCTCTGTTTTCATTATGTTTCCAGTTCCTTGCAATAAAACTATGCATTTGCAACACAAAGGAGCTCTAGAGTAGAAGCAGTTGTTTATTTTATTTTTATTGTTTATTAGTCACGTCTTCAGAAAAAAACTCAAAGTGACTTACAAAAAAACTTTTAAAAACAAGTGTAAACAAGTTAAAGAGTGCAGCAGCAACAACAGCTGTTCAAGCTACTCTATCACTACCTAGGATTTGCATTCTTTAGGGTCAGAGTTGCATTCTGGTTTGTTTTTAGGTTTTTCTTTTCTTTCTTTTCAGGCTGAGCTTTGAGCAATATTCACCTGATGATCTGTTGCCTCTCAATTTTTCTCAATTATTCCATAGTTTTCTTATTTCCCACCAACAGGCTAAAACAGATATAAGCATTCCCTTATTGATATTCATTACATTAAAAAAAATCTGTTTCCACCTCCAAAAGCAATTCACAACAAAACTAGATAACAGCATGATAATAAAGTATAAAATGCAGTACTGGAGAGAAGTGTAGAGCTAGCTTAGTCTTCATTCAGATATAATACCAACCGGAAGCTGAACAATACTTAAGTACGTATAAAACACCAGGTTTGTTTTATGTGGAATCTCTAGTAAATTTTCATTCCTCATTTTCATAGTCCACGCTGGAGTCAGTAACAGGCTGTTAGTTCCACAGCTAATTTTTCAGCTGAAGAATCACAGAACATTTATAGTTTCACATCAAGATTGCACAAGATGAATGAGGATATGGCAACTGACATGTGGCACCAGTTATTTAAAGAAGTCAACTGAATCATAATTAGGTCAAAGTGGGTAGGACAGCCTTCCCCAACCTGGTACCTTCCAGCTATTTTGGACTCCAACTCCTATTAGCTGGGCTTTAATGCAGCTGGGTTTTAATCCTTCTGCAAAAGGGTGCCACCCCCTGTAACCATATATGCTTGAAAAGAATGTGATTCCTTCTGCATAAGGCCACATACAAAGCACTTGCAGCAATATATTTATTAGAAATTCATGTGACCTAACTAAGTTAAAGTTACCAGATTTTTTTCAATGAATTCAGGGACACCTTTCAACTTCAATGGATTCTGTATGGGGACTGATTTGTAAATCCGGGGACTGTCTCCGGGAAATGGGGACGTCTGGTAACATTAAACTAAGTGCTCTGGCAAAAGATAACTCTAGTTTAAGAATTGTATCTATGTACAGTGGTACCTTGGGTTACATACGCTTCAGGTTACAGACTCCGCTAACCCAGAAATAGTACCTCAGTTTAAGAACTTTGCTTCAGGATAAGAACAGAAATTGAGCAGTGGCAGCACGGCAGCAGTGGGAGGCCCCATTAGCTAAAGTGGTGCTTCAGGTTAAGAACAGTTACAGGTTAAGAACGGACCTCCGGAACGAATTAAGTATGTAACCAGAGGTACCACTGTATTTCATTTCTAAACCATCTATCAGTACAGACCCTTGAATCAATTTCAGTTGTGATTTTATCATTGTATAACCACATTTCCCCAAAGAACTATAGCCTGATATTTTTATTCTAACATACAGTACATAGGGGAATGCTGGCCTGTTGTTGTTACATAATAGAGATACACAGAACAGAAAGGTGCAGTTTAGGTGGAAGTCCTTTTTAAAATCTTTTATGTACAATGGATTGTGTGTCCTTTTTCCCTTTTCCTTTCATTCAGCATTTCACAATGGAGAGCCAGACAGTTATTAAACTTCAAGAGAAAAAAACAATGGCTATTGAAATGAAATTTTACAAATGCTGAACTTCATTAAACATAAAGGCATTTATTTTCTCAAAAGAGTGATGATTAACATTTAATCATTTCCATTACTTACTGTTAATTACCAGTAGCTGAATCTGTGCCCTTCATATGCTCATGAAAGGAGTAAGAATGATGGAAACCAAACTGGACAGAAGAAAAATACTACAGAAAGTCCAGATACTATTGAAGTTAATGGAAAAGTCACCAAAGGTACTGATGAATGTGGAGTTAAACATTTTCAAACCAGCAGCCCATAACTCCTACTATAGAGGCTTAGAACTTTTAGTTTTCGTTGTTTTAAAAATATGAGACATGAAGTTTCTTGGCCATTTTTCCAACTCAGAAAATCTGTCTGCAAACTTTTCCTGAATAATTGGCAGAGTCCTCACATGGGTACAGGGTCACTTCTCTCCCCATCTGTTACTCCAACCCCCAGCCCAACTTGCTCACATACACATATACAGGAAAAAAGGGACAGAGCTACACACTTTTCCATGAGGTCTGGGTAAAAGCTGGATCCAGAATTAACATGAATCCTCTTGAATTTCCATGATTTTTACATAGGGTTCCCCCAATCCACCGTCAAATTAAAACTTACATTTGTAGCTCTAGAGGTTCAGCACTTGCCAGGGAAGCAGTGTCACAAAAATGTTGATCCAAAATACTTTTCTTTTTTGTTGGATGCCAGCAAAACCACCAGTATTTCGCAGAACACACCTGTGGACACAAAGGTGCCATATGATTTAATTGTGGTTTGAGGGGTGTCATTGTAAAAAAAGAATGACAACCCATAACAATCCAGTCCAATGATTCATTTTATGTGCCATAGTGGTACCACAAATGCCAGATCCATTATTTTTATGGTTCAGAGTATGGAGATAGATGTGATCCATTATTTAACGGTGCTTTGGGAGCTCCTGCATTAAAACTATGCAAATTCAAAAGCTTTCAGTTACATGTGGGGGGGAGTCTTATTTCTCTGACTTTCCTCTGTGCCCACTCTTTCCGCTGCTTTCTTTACCCCAAGGCTTCCCCCCCCCCAAAAAAATCACTCTTCATTGCCTCCCACATTACATTTATCAGGCAGTGTGCAGTCCCATTTTAAAAACATTTTATGGGCCATTAGGCAAACTTCAAAGTGAAGTGCTAGCAAGACTCCAGCTGACTACCATCTTTATTTCCAAAATAATGCCTTTGGGCCTACACTGGGGCCAGTGGCATTCTGGAGAAATGAATAGGCCAAACAGCTAGAGCCTCACCAGGACTTTGCTTTGAAGCAAGCCTAGCTGCCTGGAATTTTTAAAAATTAAAATCTTGGGTCAAAGGCCTTGTGGGCACATATAGAGATCTTTATGCCTCCCATTAAGGAAGGCAGGTATAGAAGCAAATCATCAGAATATAACTTCCCACTTTATTAAATGAAGGCCCTATTTTTCTCGTTTCTTCAGTAGTGCTTTTAGAATCAATTCCACTGATCTGGTTGGTGCAAGACACCTGTATACTGTACTTTGAGGAAGTGCTCCCTTCCTCAGAACCTGACCTAGAGAGCACCTGTGACACCCATCTAACCCACAATATCTTCCTCAGAGTGAGGCCAGAGGTGGGCAGACCAGAGAGTCTCACATTGGCCCTTAGCCACTTTTTGAAGTACCAAATGCTACAGGCACAAAAGCAGTGATGGTGGGTGGCAGTGGCATCAGCCATGGGGATGGATAAGGGCATGTGATTAATTGTCCCACCTTATCTGCCACTTAAGCCATGTAGGTCATAATATGGCCAGATCTAAGCTCAAGGTGATAAGCAGATGGAAAATGTTACATTAAGATCCACGTCTTTTTTTCTTGGATCACCCAATGAGTAGTGACCAACAGGATCTTGTATTTTCCACGTCCTTCTTGGATACAGACATACAGAACCAATTGCAACCAATCATTTTCCATGTGCATGCCTCTGTGGGTACTGGCCAACACAGTACAAGAGAACTTCTGATGGGTGTTCTCTTAGGTAAGAATGTTATGGCATCTTAAGAGATATGAATGACAGCAGCCAAAAGGGAAGGCATGTGGATGGAGTAGCTGAAAGTCAAGCCAATGCCCATGAAGCCTTTATCCAGTTGATTCACCACTTTTATGACTTCTTTGAATAAGCAAGGAAATATAAAAAAGTGAAACTATAACAGAGAGTTTTCCATATACAGTACAACAAAACAGAGGTTTTGGGTTGTGCAAAGAGTCTTTGGCTTCTTTGAGATTTTTTCAATATTTTTACTCCCCAGGAGTCATAAGGTAAAGGTAAAGGGACCCCTGACCATTAGGTCCTGTCGTGGCCGACTCTGGGGTTGCGGCGCTCATCTCACTTTATTGGCTGAGGGAGCTGGCGTACAGCTTCTGGGTCATGTGGCCAGCATGACTAAGCTGCTTCTGGCGAAACCAGAGCAGCGCACGGAAACGCCTTTTACCTTCCCGATCATTACATTCCCCTATTTATCTACTTGCACTTTGACGTGCTTTCGAACTGCTAGGTTGGCAGGAGCACGGACCGAGCAACGGGAGCTCACCCCGTCGCAGGGATTCGAACTGCCGACCTTCTGATCGGCAAGTCCTAGGCTCTGTGGTTTAACTCACAGCGCATAGGGTGCACCAATAAATTATCCTAAACTAAAAGCACAGGGGGATCTAAATTTAAGTTTTGTCATCAGGCTCAATACAGCTTGCATCTATGTTGACATAGGACTGAGCTGTAAGTCTTTACTATAGAAGAGCATTATGAGCATTTCAGTGAATACTCATAAAATCTTGCTAATCAGAACTGGTTTTCAAAGATGCTCCTTACAAATGTGCTAAAAGCCAATAATGATAATCCAGTACTATAGTTCTATGAATGAAACAGGTGCTATCTATGCTGAATATCCTATTAACAATGAACAGAGCATCTCCATGACAACGGTAGGCTATTTAAGTTTCTGCAAACTACTCCCTTCTGAAAGTTGACAATGTTCGTTGAAACAGTTTCTCTCCTGAACCATTAGGGTTGGAAAATGATGAGTACTATGCGCAGCCACATTCCAATATATAGTGCTTCAGTCCTTATAAATGTTACTATAACACACACTTCCAGAGTGTATAAGAGAGAAACAGTAGAAAAGCAATGAATATGCATGACTGTAAAAACAGAATGCATGGAAGCAAACATGCAAATCTCAACACCCCCCCCAAAAAAAAATCAGATCTGAATGACCCTTTTGCAATATACAGCCACCCTCTAGAAGTTCCCACAGAAAGCTAAGATAAAAGTCCTTTGGATTTGAAAGGATTTGAGTTCATTACTACTTTCTCCAGGTTTATTGCAGTGTCATGCTTATTAGAATATTTAGCATGTATTTATAACAAATTTCATGTATTCAAATTGCTTCATTTACATTGTGATAGCAATCCTTACAACAATCCTAGAAGGCAAGTCATATTGCTGAAACTATGAGAGCAGTGTTACTTGGTGGGTTCATGATGGATGACAGCTCTGAACTAGAAACTTTCCAGCTCACATCCTACAATTTCTTTGCAAAATAGGTAAGATCAATTGGTGAAAAGCAAATTCCTTGGAATAAAAACGATTTTTGTTTTTCCAGACATGTCAAGACAGTTAGAAGTTTGCTAAATATCATTTCAAAATCAATGGGCTGTAGTCAGTGCAAGTCCTACTCAGAGTAGGGCTATTAATTGGGTCTACTCTGAGTAAAGCTCAATTAATGACACCCCCCCCCATATTTTAAAAGCAGATAATTCATATTTAAAAGAAAATGTGCTTACAAAGTGAGCTTCAGATTGCTCTTTCTGGAAAGCTGATATACCATACTTGCTCAGATTGAATGTTTGTAGTAGGACAATGTTGAATTACAGTACACCCATTGAATATAAGAGGGGGATCCAAATTTTATTTCAACTACTTTCACAACCTATGCTTAATTTGCAAAAATGCAAACAAATGTTTGAAAACAAACATGAAGACATGGATCTTTCAAGCTGTGCACAACAATAAAGCACACAATACAATCTTCCCAATGCTCCTATTGGCCAGCCTAGGAAGTCTATGCTCAAGGGGCCTTCAGACAGTGCCAGAAATAGAAAAGAGGGATTCTCAAATATAAATAAGCTTAGTGAGCTCCAAGCCAAGTCTGTGGGACCTGCAGAGTATCTCAGGAAAGGCTGAAGACCTAATGGGGTTTCCTCAAACAGGAGCTTTAAAAAAGTAACTGATTCTGTGCCTGAGTCAAAACATTATTATTCCAGACACATAATTTCTTTTGTCAATCAATATCCATTGTTTGCTACACAACTGAAATAGGTTATGACGAAACAGTTCCTTGGAAAGAGTCTTTGGCATGTTTTGACTGACTCATTTGATTACTATGTACAAAAGCCACTCTCCCATCTTTTCTGTATCTTAGATGCTTTAACAGTATGTTATATATTTTTTGCAATAAACGTATGCAATTTTTGAAAAATCCACGAGTGGTTTTGTTGCTTTAAATGTAATGATCCCTTGGTGGAACATTTACCTTGTTTGTGTTTCTTCATCATGTCGCTTTAACCCAAGTCTGTTCAAACATATGGCCTAGTGGGTGTGTGGGAATGAATGAATCTCCGCATAGGCTATAGATTTTAAGTAGATCTGCTTAGTTTGGAACGCCAACCCAAACAACAGAATGATAAATACTGTGAGGTACCAGGTTCATCCACAATTTAAAACTCAGTTAAGGGGGCAAACCAGCCAGACAAGAAAACGTCCACTCCATGCACACACGCAGCAGCTGCTCATTGTTCAACTGCTAGACTTTTCCTATAAAGCAGCAAGCATCCCCCCCAGAATCCTGGGGATCAGCTCTCATTAAAACCTAATCACTGCCTCATCCCAGCAAAGTTCATTCCATGTAGGTCAAAGCTGTGGTGAACTGTTAAGGCAGTCTAAAGCCTTCTGTGGAATTGTTCAAATTGCATCTGACAAGATGATTCTAATGCACTTACTCTCTCTCTCTCTGTGTGTGTTAAATATATATTAGCCAACTTCTGCAGTTGTGGGGTGGGGAAAAGAAGTGTACCTTATGGAAGATCAGGTGATACAACGAGGTCAGTAATACTTCTAGTACAGAAGCCTTCACAAGTATTCATGTAGTATGAAGTAATTATTCGGGAATGTTTGAGTTGCTTAAGAGAAGTGTGCTTCCTCACATGAGCCAAAATGGCAGCTGTCTTTCCACAATGTACAAAACATAGTACAGTAGTACCTTGGTTATCAAACTTAATCCATTCCAGGAGTCCGTTCGACTCCCGAAATCATCCGAAAACCAACACACGGCTTCTGATTGGCTGCAGGAGCTTCCTGCACTCAATTGGAAGCTGCAGAAGCCGTGTCAGACGTTCAGCTTCTGAAAAATGTTCGTAAACCGGAACTCTTACTTCTGGGTTTACAGCATTCAGGAGCCGATTTGTTTGACAACTAAGCCATTTAAGAACCAAGGTACCACTGTAATAACATAAACTCAATACTAGAAGTCTCCAGGCAAATAATTAGATGTGTATTACAAACCAATGCCCACAGTCCCTTGCTTTTCATTTTTTTTTCTCACTTCCTTTAACTATCTTATCTCTTGGCCACTGTCCCTAGTACACTTGCCCCTTTCTGGACTTAAGCATTGCGAGGTTTCTTCATCTTTCCTCCCTCTCGTCCTCGCCACATTCCTCTGTATACCCATCTATCTACATTTTTCTAACATGAAAACACACACACAATTCTGATATATCTGAATTAATGAAGTCATATGGCTATCTCTCGGCTTAGGACTTCTTTGTTTGTGAAAGCCTGCACATTGCTAACTAGTCGCAGATGTCTGGATCTATTGAACAGAAGCAAATGATTCATTTTCCTCATTATTCAATCATTCCAAGATGCATTTAAACATCTGTTATGTAAGTCTTCTCAATGGCAGTCCAAAACATCTGATGCATTTTTATCCCAAAATGACAGACTATAGCAAAAATCATGCTTATTTCTGGAACCTATGGGAAATATCACAATGGTTTCAGTAAAATCAGTTCCAGGTCCATCCTTTGGTGTCTGGAAATCAAAAGAAACAGAAATAAAAATCAATTACTTCAAATGTTACTATGTCTTCCTAAATATTCAGGAGTGGTTTCATAATCTCTCCCCAGAATACTTAATTGTCTGGGAATTGGACACTATTACGTGACTGAAAATGGCATCGATGCAAAAGGAAGAGATTGGCAGTTGCTTCCTTGGTGTAGGAACTCAGATCTTTTGTATCACACATAGTACCACAAGATAGAAAACGTTTCATTTTTACAATGTATAAAGGGCAGAGCAACTCTGTTTACTGCTGCATTGATGGAGCAGCCACTGTATCTTATACATACTCAGACCAGGAGGGGAGGGAGAAAACACACAACCATAACATACAAAAACAACATTAAAATGACAAACATGCCCACAGTGTTCCTGGAAACACCAGCAGTGGCAACCAAATAGAAACTATGCAAGTGATTGCCACCCACACATGGAGCTAATGAACTCCATGTTTGGGTTGGTATAAAGTTCTGCCGTTGACAGGGGTGCAGCCATGAATTTGGGTGGTATAGGATACAGCATAAATGCACTCATCCTCTGTATTGCCCCTCATAGTGACTGCACAATGTTTCTGCCATTCTGCCAATGTATCTGGAGGGTTCTGCTGGCATATCTATTATGCCAGTAGCATATCATGAGTTCCATCATATCCCATAGCCCCTCAATCAGCACAACCTGAGTATATTAGGACTGCACCCTAAACATCCTAGAACTAGGGCTGCCATACATCCACAATTTCCCAGACATTTCTGGGATTTCAAAGGCAGAATTGACATCTGGGGGGAATTTCCAAAAGATTTGTCCTGGATCTTAGGCAAGTCAATAAAAAATCACCCTACCAGAACTCACACTACAGCCTTGAATTTCACTATGGTAGTCATGTCCTATATTATTGTGAAATATTCTATAGTTATGAAATGTTGTCTACAGAATATATTATAAATACATTTGTTGTAACCATCTAGTACTCAAAATTTAACATATTGCAGCTGCCTTGTCACTGGTCTCTTCTTATAATCCAGGTTTGGTCTCAGAAATCCAAGACATTTAATGTCACATCTTCCAAATGAGCATTCCTCCACCCCATGAAAGCTTTTATTTATTTTAAAAAATTAAGAAATCAACAGAAAAGCTCCTGAATTATACCTGTGCTTTTTATGCTTTTAGAAATCAATAGTAGGGCAGTGGATGTTGGTGACAGCAAACACAGAAAACAAAACAATACCTTCAGGCTGTAGTTCCTTCTCCAAAACCACTTTTTTCAAACTTACCCATCTATCACTTCAATGAATTTGTTTCAAGTTGTGGCTAATGAAAGGACAGTGGGGTGTGGGGACGGGGAGGCTTGAACATTGCTCAGTCTGGGGAGGAACTTTGTCAGGTGTCAGAACTTAACGTGACTAGTTTGTGCTTGTTCCTTTCTCTCCACCCTTGAGTTGGCCCAGGATTTGGACCTGGCAACAGTTGGGAGTTTTTAATTCACAGCAGCCAGACTTTCTCCTACAGAACACAAGAGACTTGGAATCCAGTTTTAGAAGATTCTTTTGAAAGGGATGTATGGGGAAACCCAGCCAGATGGGCAGGGTATAAATAATATATTATTATTATTATTATTATTATTATTATTATTATTATTATTATTAATGTATGTGAAAACTATTTCTGCATCCATTCCTTCTTGCCAGCCTCTTCATTTTAGTACATTAAAATGCATCTTAATCAACTTCCTTCTCCATTCTAATGCAGGGCACATATGTAGGAGTCTCAGGGAAGCAGCTGAGGCTGGGAGGGTCTTTTATGAGCTTTGGTTGATATGCCAGTTACACTTGCTGTTGAAAGATGCAAGACCTGGCAACTGTCATCAGCGTTTTGGTCACTTCCAGACTGGATTATTGTAGTGTTTCCTACAATACCGGTAATCTTTGAAGACGATCTGGAAACTTAAAGCTTTTGCAGAATGCTAATGTAGAATGCTTGATTACTGACAGGCTGAAGTTGGTGCTCTCATATATATCACCTTTTCTAAAAGATCTGTAACAGACTCCAATTAATTTCCAAGCTCAGTTCAAGGACCTGGTTTTAACTTTAAAGCCCTAAATGTCCAAGGAGGTGCCAGTTATCTCAGAGAACACTTTCTCCCCTATAAAACTCCTCCACATTTGAGATTCACCAATGAGGTTCTACTACAGGTTCCATACTTGATAAGGGATACAAGAAGCAAAATATTTGTTTCCACTGGAGCTTTGGAACACCTTTTCATGGGAGGAGCTCCCTTGACGCCTTCCATTTCTCTTGTACAGTACCAGAATGGTCCGACTAGAAGCCTCCCTCCCATGGCAAATAGCGGTGGGGAGCCCTTTAATCAGGTCCACAATGCAGCAGAAAAGGACTTCCAAAAATCTTCCCTGTGCACTGTGGTCCTGATTCCTGCCCCCTCATACTTTTTTTTTTAATTAAAAGAACCCAATTAAGCTATACATTTGATGCAATGGGCAGTTTGGTCCTTACTGTCTAGTAAGGATGCACAGTGTTTCAGTCAAAGACAACACACATATGCAAATATATGTGGCATAAAACTCTGTTGAACTCAGTGGGCCTTGGTCATGAGTAAATACTCAAAAAATTGAGCTACCTTTGTAAAAAAAAGAAAGAAAATGAACAGTACTTCTACACTACTTCATATCCCTATACAGTGGTACCTTGGTTTACGAACTTAATCCGTTCTGGAAGTCCGTTCTTAAACCAAAGCGTTCTTAAACCAAGGCGTGCTTTCCCATAGCAGTGGGGGATTCAATTTACAAATGGAACACACTCCAGTTCACAAACCAAAACAGCGGGGGATTCAATTTACGGTACAAATGGAATACACTCAACAGGAAGCGGAAACATGTTCTGCTTCCGAGGCAAAGTTCACAAACCAAAATACTACTTCCAGGTTTGCAGCATTCTTAATCCATGTTGTTCATAAACTAAGCTGTTCTTAAATCAAGGTACCACTGTAATATGAATACTGTGAAAATTACTATTTTCCAAAACTTCTAAAGCATACACACATCCTGCATGGGGGAAAATATCTGATACCAGCTGAAGGGGCTACAGAAATTGGTGCAAACACAGCAGACCCCAGAACACATTCTGTTGACAGAGCCTTTGCACTGCCAAAGATGGCAGAATGGCCCAAACAAAACAGTGTCAAGGGGGAATGTGGGGATGGACACACTGTCCCCATATCTAATGCTGCTTCAGTCCACAGCTGCATCCTTGTCAACAGCCCAATTCTACGCCAGCCCCAGACCTGGCACAAATAATTTTCTCCCCATTGACTTCAACATGAGGCAGGAACCAGCAACTTCCACCTTCTGTGACTCCGTCCACATTAGCCAATGGCTGCCCTTGTTGCTGGCTCCTCCCATTGGCTGCTTGGCCAAAAGAAGGCTTATCCTGCCCTGGGTGGTCTTGAATGCTTATCCTAGGAGACCTGTGTATGCTCTTCACAGGCAGACTTTAATCAGGTGCTATGCTTATGTAGCCGCACCTTCTTCCCTCTGGCCTGAATGGATGCCTGAGGAAACTGGTTTCTGTGCCATTGGGGCCAATGGATTTTGGACACTGTGCTGCCATTCTGTATATTGTGTGTAAGCGGGGCTGCAAGGGTATGTCCTTGTTGTCATGAGTTCCTTGGCTGACTGGCACAGTCCCTGATTGGTAGGCACTGGCAGTGTTCCCAGGGATGCCGGGGGCTGCCTGTCATTTTTAATGCAGCTATTGTATTTTCTGGTTGCTTTTTTCTATCCTGGGCCAAGGTTACTTTGATGCAATGGCTGTTCAACTTGTATAGGGGTGGTGCAATGCACCCTGGCATTATGTTAGCCTAGGCTTGCTCTATAAGCATCAGAGGCTTTGTGCACCAGTTCTGTAGGAATGTCTGTATCTATCCATGCTTTAAAAATATGTTTCTGTAATAGCATCCATATGCACCTTGAATACAAGAAAGAAACTGCAAGACAGCTTGTCTGTGAAAAAAAGCTCCCCCCCCCCTTATGCTGCCCACCCTACCATTTGGCATTTAGCCAATTGTAGTAGATGGTGGAGGGGCTGCAAAGAGCTCTGGAAGAAAGAATGTGCATGTTAAGCAGAGCACAGCTTTTGTGAGGGGTGAGAAAAATAAGGGAAACATTCTCCACTGCCAAAGAACCAAGTGGTAAATACAAAAGACAGGGAGGGGTGGGGGTGGGGGATAAATTGTCAGAGGCTGCTGAATAGCCGCCAATATGTTTAGAACAGCTCAGAATGTGCATAGACTATTAAGGCTATTCCTCAATGCCAGTGTGCATTTTTTTTATTTTACAAACCTCTTTTTCTATACAACTCAAAGTAATCTAAAGTAAATATAATAAAAACTTGAGTACAGAGCAAATATTGGTTGATGTTGTTTTAAAAGGCTTAAAATCTAATTAACAATACATTCCATCATATAGTTCAATCTACCAACAATGAAAGCTTATTGGGCACTTGTCCAAATAGGAAGATTTGAACCAGTTTTCTGACAGTTATTAATGTGTGTGTGTGTGTGTGTGTGTGTGTGTGTGTGTGTGTGTGTGTTTAAACTCTCCCAAGTCCAAGGTAATGCTTTTATATAGGACCAACCATTTAGTCACAAAAATGTGGCAGGTGTTCAGGTTCTCCAGAACTCTTCATTAGGGTAGGGTAGTGTGGTGGGGTAAAGGGGGGGGGGACGACGATGAAGGAAGTACAAACGACAAGGAAGTACAAACATTAAGCTTGATGCTGTAGCCATGAGGTCATCCTGTAGAGTCATTTCCAAGATTCAGATTGCAAACTGATGAAGTCCATCCCAGGTGCTCCAGATATCTGCTAACACAGGGGTCAGCAACCTAAGGCCTATGGGCCACAAGCAGTGCCCGGGGTTCGTTTAACCAGCCCATGAGCTGTTCCTGAACCGCACTGCCTGCTTGGCGAGTCCCCATGCATGCGCAGATGCCAGAAATCGTGAGCGCGGGTGTTCACGATCTGGCCAACGGAGGGATCTCTGCTGGAGTGAACTGGCCCAGGCGAGGTAAACCTTGCCGACCACTGAGCTAATACTCCTAAGAAACCATGGCTGCTTTCCTCATTGTTAGAAGCAAATAAAGTAAAGAACGATTTGACTACTTGCTAATGGCAGCTAGACTGAACATCACATGCTTTTGGAAGTACATGGATAAAGCCATGGTAGAAATTTGGTATGACAAAGTCTGATTTCTGGTGATGTCAGAAAAGCTAAGCTTTTCATAGAGAGGGATATCAAGATATGACATTTTTTATTTAGTGTGGTGTGACTTTACTAAATATATAAATGAGGGGGTAGAGGCCCCTGATATACCAGCAAGGCATACAAAGTTTGTGACACTCTTAATAGCTAAAAGCCTTGCTATCAAAGATCAGTCATCAGTACCTTGGGAACTGTATGGTGCATGCTATAGAATTTGTGAAGAGAGGCAGAATAATCAGACTAAGCACCAACCTTGGTTTTATATCTTATTTGCTTTTGCTTGCCTTTGTGGTAATTCTGGGCGTTTCTCTCTTGTGTTTGTTATTTATGATTTGTAGCCTTTTACTTAAGAATAAAATAAAATGATCCATGTACAGAAGCTTTCTAGGCTGACAATTGAATCTATGTAGCAGCAGGCTAGTACTTTTTTAGATATTTAAGCAATGAATTTGGGTCATATGGTGGGCTGTGCTGATATTGAAATGAGGCCGTTTTAATCTGTTTCAGGGTTGGTAATCTGGTACAGAGGGGATCAGCTAGCCCAGTGGGCATAATACCAACCTTCCTGGGGTACCCTAGCATTTATAGGCACCATGTCAGTGACCCCAACCTTAGAAGGTCTAACTGTACAAGACTTGTGGATGGGTGGGTGTGTATGTGTGGGAATCTGGATTGAGCCACAATGCTGGGTGAGGAGGGATTAATCTTTTCCTGCAGTGCTTTTGCAATGACCCCTGCCCCAAAGCTGATGTTTGTCCCATTAGAGGACACTTAGGTGCACAGACAATGCAGACTCTTGGGGTGAAATCAATCATCAGACTCCGATACCATCACTGGAAGAATTCATTTCCTGTAAGACTAAGATAATGTACATGCACTTATAAATGCCCCCATGTATGAACTCACCAACTCAGATTTCACCTGGAAATAAGTGAGGAGGTATACATTCTTACATAAGCCAGATGTATATATGCATTATTTATATGAAAGGTAAGAGGGTGTGGGGAGAAACAGTAGATAAAATTACACTGGGTTTCTAAGGTGGCTTATAGGTACTGTCCATAAAATACGTTAGTTTTACAGTGCAATCCTAATCCTACCCCCCACTTGCCTAAGAGTATGTCCTATTGAACTCAGTGGTTTACTTATGAGTAGACATGTATACAATTGCACTGTTAAATTCACACACACACACACACACACACACACACACACACTCACTCACACTATGGCTTCTCATTGCTTATTCTAACCAATATGCTTTCCTTATTTTTCCACAACTTTCCCCTTCATCCTTAACAAATGACATGCTTAAAGGATGGCCCCTTATCAGGTTGAATTTTTTCCAGGGCTATTAAGTAGCCTGGTGAGAGGAGATGCAAACTGGAATGGGCATGGGTTGGGAAATCCCGATGGCCTGTAGAAGAAGAAGAAGAAGAAGAAGAAGAAGAAGAAGAAGAAGAGGAGGAGGAGGAGGAGTTTGGATTTGATATCCCGCCTTTCACTCCCTTTAAGGAGTCTCAACGCGGCTAACATTCTCCTTTCCCTTCCTCCCCCACAACAAACACTCTGTGAGGTGAGTGGGGCTGAGAAACTTCAAAGAAGTGTGACTAGCCCAAGGTCACCCAGCAGCTGCATGTGGAGGAGCGGAGACGTGAACCCGGTTCCCCAGATTACGAGACTACCACTCTTAACCACTACACCACACTGGCTCTCTGTAGAGAAACATTTGGCTTCCAGGCTTCAGGTTTCCAACCTATGTTAAAGAAGTTTGATAATTTCCACCAATTAACACAGAACAGACTAAGGTGAGACAAAAGAAGACAGGTGGGACAACGAGAAAGAAGATTGCATTAAGATAGCCAAGAGATGGTCAAGTCATGCGCCAGAGTTTTTGCCAAGAGGAACAGCCATATTTTCAAAATGTAGTAAAGGGAGAAGTGGCACATTTTAGCGAATTACTTAATATAGGGAGCAAAGGAGAAAGAGTGGGGAATCAAGATAAAGCCAAAGCTTGAACAGTAACATTTGTCCTTGGATAAAAGGGGTATGAGAGAAGGGCTGGAGGAAAGATTGAACATACTGCGTTTGAGATGATGACACCAAGCATCAAAGCTGAAATACTGAAGAGGCAGCTCATGATGCAGGGACTGGAATGAAAAGGAGAGTTTAGGGTGTGTGTAATCTGTACAGGAGGCACTGAAAGCTGTGGGATTTGATGAAGTCACCCAGGGACAGTGAGTAAAGGCTAGAGAAGAGCAGAGGGCCAAGAACAGATCCCCAAGGAACAACGCAAAGAGAAAACAGACTTGCTAATCATGATGTGGTCATGATCATGTGTGCCTTTGTGTATCTGGTCTCTGCTTTGCTCACCCAGTTCAACTTCAGCAACATCCTCATACTCACAAGAGAAACAGGCAAATCTCCCGTTGTATTTCAGTACTCTTTAATTACTGCAAGCTAGAGAACAAAGCAATTAATGGCAAGACACCAGGGGGAAGAATGCAGAGGATAATAATTAAGAAAGGGGGGTGGGAATAATCTAGGACAGAAACAATGTATTTTGGAAGATAAATGCTTAGGCACCAGCAGGGAAAGTAAAAAAGAAACAAAAAACAAACTATTGTCTTGGTATTCCTTCTGCTATCAAGAAAGGGTTCTCCAAATCTCTGTGTTCCATTTTCATCCTTCTAGTCAGGGTTCCAGCAAGCACATTTATTTTAGGATTTATTTGGTACATGTTAGTTGGCACTTGGATTGCCAATGTGCATAGGGGGAGGGAGGAACAGTCCAGTCTGTTCCCGTCCCTTTAGCAGGGGTTTAATAGGGAGAAATCAGCAGGCGAGAAGCTTTTTATGGCATGGAGCTAAATATTATCATCTGCTAATTGCTGCAGATCACACTGTTGTTAAAGAGACAACTAAAGGGGCTGCTTCAAAAGTTGGCAATCCTAGTTGGCATGCAGCAAAAAGTTATCCGAATCACACACTCTAGCTCTGCAATACCTCAACCCATATTCCCTTTTTTTAAAAAAAAGGTGTGTGTGCAACGTTCCCCAGCCATGTATAATAGCTCTGATTTTCCTTATCTATTTCAGTTTTGCTATGCTGTCACTGGGGGCTAAAATGGTTTAGCAAGTGGAATATGAACATCACTATATGCACTGGATCCAGCATAAAGGTTTTGATTAATGGTGGACTGCTCCTCTCTTTCAATGATAGCTGTCAGTCTGCAATCAAGTCTTCAAATGCACTATTGTGAACTAAAGACAGTGTTGTAGAACTATAAACAGATTCTAGTTGGGTCATCTTATGTTTCAGGTCACATAATACCACAACTTTTAAAGGTGACAAACACAGGCATCCAAGACAGAAAAAGCTAATGCATTTGAAAAAAACTTCCCAAGGGGATTAATATGAGCCAGAAGTTTCATATCAATTGGCTGAATTATGTAACCATCATTCATGAACTGGCAAAGCCCAATCTAGCTGAAGTTCCAAAATAAAGTTCTTAATTTGATTTTAATCTAAATCCTTTAACATTTCCCATGGTTTGAATGTGTCTCACCTCAAAAGTATCGGTTTGGTGGTGTTTTTTAAAAAACTTGGCAGAGGTGCCATAGATTCTGGGTCTTTTATCCTTTTGAATATTGAGCTTGCTGTATGAAATGTATTGTTGGATGGCATGGCTTTAAGCAACACCTTCATGTTTTAATGCTACTACATGCGTAACTAACTGCAGAGCTAAAGTAGGTGAAATAAAAAATGAATTAGATTGCTACATGCTAAAATGCTGAAGTTTCATAGCAGGGCTTGAAACTGCAAACGATGAGCATTCTTGTTTCAGCCCAGTTTATGTTGAGGCTAATTTCAGCAACAACGTTTTTAAAAGCTTTCATGGCCTCAAGCATGACATCCATTAATTATGCAAGTTCTTCTACTACATTGTCATCAAAATCTAGGCTGGTGAAGTCTTTGTTGCCAGAATATATGTCAAATATTCACAATTTCAGTTCTATTGAAGGACTGAGAATCGGCTGTTGATGATGTACTTGGGTAAAATTATTTATTTGTGATCTGATACCTGAATTCTGGCAGCTTTGTGTGGTTTTTAAAGTGAATACCTAAAATGTATGGTTTATTTATTTTTTAAAGAATACTTGTATGCTGCAATTTCATTAAAAAACATCAATTTGGTTTTCAACAGCTATAACAGGTTTCCTCAACCTCAGCCCTCCAGATGTTTTGAAACTACAATTCCCATCATCCCTGACCACTGGTCCTGCTAGCTAGGGATCATGGGAGTTGTAGGCCAAAAATGTCTGGAGGGCTGAGGCTGAGGAAGCCTGATCTATAGTGTTGTGAGTTGTATAAGGCCCAAGCCCCTTCTAATCATCTGGATCCAGTAAGGATTAAAATCTAATGGAGGATTCCATTGTTGAATTAGCCAGGCAAGGGTCATAGTTGCTACCTAGGTAACTGCATGTATGGTGATTAGTATAACTAAATATGTTGCTCTGTAGCAATGGGCTCATGGGTTGACCTCCCTCCCTCACCTGGCTGCTGGTGAGGAGGACAATAGCCCGATTAGAGTGTGTGACAGCTGGGCAAGAAGCAGGCAGAGAAGCCAGAGAGAACGAGCCATGCTTGATTTTGGCTGGAAACCATGGCTATGACTATGGGAGAAGCAAGCCCTTCACAGGGCTAATGCTGTGAGCCCCTCCATCTTAGGCTCAGGGTGTAGATATGTGTAAATAAACCATATGTTGTAAAGAAGCCACAGTTTCCACTGTCCCTCATTCCAAGGAAACTGAACCCTGGGTAAGCGCTTTGAACCCCTGGAGTCTCACACCACTCAGAGAATGGGGTGGCATGCAAGAATATATATACAGATCACCAACTAGCTATTACAGAAAGTGGTTATCTTAAGCCTGGTGACAATTGTGTGATGTTGGTTTTTCAGTCACACATAATGAAAGGCATCTATGTGCAAGGATTCAGACATTGGCTGCAGCTCTTATGCATAAACACAATAGGTTGGATCCTGAGTAAGTTAGTTGTGGATGGGTCCCAATGAAACCAATGTGAAAAGTTAGTCATGACTTTATGAACTCCCATTGATTTCAATGGGAACCAAGTTTTACTAACTTAGCCTGGAATGACAACTGCACATTCTGTGCTTTTGCTGTAGCAATTGTGATGTGTGGAATGACCCTAAGACTGAAACACATTCAAAATTATCACATGGATGAGATCTAAATGGCATGCTTGAATTCTCACATTTTCTCAAGTTAGTGCACAAAAGAAATTTGGGGACCATTCTGTAATATTGCTATTTATTAGTACTTTTCATAAAATTATTACCTTCCCTTTCTGTATTAAAGCATCCAAGGCAGATAGCTTGCAATTCCAATAAAAACACCTTAAAACAACTCACAATTCCAATAATAAAGTACAATAAAGCAACTATCAAGACACAGAAACAAGCGAATAAAAACAGGCATGGACATAAAGAACCCAAGCTAAACTAAACACATCAATGAGCAGCAGGAGCAGAACCAAATCAACTTGGCACGACAAAACACCTTTCCAAACATGGTGGAGTTTACCTGTTGGCAGAAGGCCATCAAAGAGAGTGCAAAATGGACCTCAGGGCTGGGGCAGTCCCCTTAGCTATTGTTTTTAGGTGGTTACAATTGAGCTAAACTTGGAAAGTCAAAGGGCTTGTGAGTTTTATTATGAGCCCCCTACCTCACCCCCAATAATTTGAACACTGCCCTATGGTGTTGATCAATAGGACTCTCCAGTGCCCTTTTTGAATTCTAATGTATTGCTTCCTTGTTTTCACATGTCTACAGATTTTTGACAGCAGAGTATTTCCAAACTGATCTACGTGCGTCATAGACAAACTTGATATTTGACTTAACACTTCCTGTTGCTTTAATAAAAGGTATCACTTTATCTACATTTATGTCTAACACTGTTTACACTTCCTTTTATCGAACTAAAACACAAAGGCACATCTGAAGTACTAGATATGCTTGGAGCTATGTCAGAGTACGCTGACTGTAAAATTGCCAGAAAGAGTGACGTTGATACTTCTTTGCACTCTGGCCTTCTTCTCAATTTGGAATGAAGGTGGTTAGGAGGAAAACACATCAAGGCTCTGTATTTCATAAATTACAAAATAGATATGGTTTGTTGCTAATGTAGTAAGTACACTTCCCAAACCAGCAATGGGTGTGCACTGGGTACAGAGTAAACTGGAGTGTGTACCCAGCCACACAGAGTGATGGATTTCTGTAAACACAATGAACTGGAGACTGTTATGAGTCTTTTTTGTTTATTAACATAAAGCAATGAAATCACCAATGAAATCACATAGCTCAAGGCTATGTTCAGCAAATGTAGTGACACAAATGCTTCGTGGTGCATGTAGCCCAGAACTTTAAGCTGCTAGTTTTGGCATTTTGAACCAGAGATGGTGAATCTGTGACTCTCCAGATATCTTTAGACACTTAACTCCCATTACTCATGACTCTTGGCCATGCTGTCAGGGGCTGATGGGAATTAGAGTCCAATAACGTCTACAGGAGAGCCAGTGTGGTGTAGTGGTTAAGAGCAGTAGTCACGTAATCTGGGAAACCGGGTTCGTGTCTCCGCTCCTCCACATGCAGCTGCTGGGTGACCTTGGGCTAGTCACACTTCTTTGAAGTCTCTCAGCCCCACTCACCTCACAGAGTGTTTGTTGTGGGGGAGGAAGGGAAAGGAGAATGTTAGCCGCTTTGAGACTCCTGAAGGGGAGTGAAAGGAGGGATATCAAATCCAAACTCTTCTTCTTCTTCTTCTTCTTCTTCTTCTTCTTCTTCTTCTTCTTCTTCTTCTACAGGACTACGTAGCTGCTGCTGTTTTAAGCACTTTCACAGTTTGAGATGATTGGCTTAGCGGTGAATTTATAGCCCATTCATGAAAACATCCCTCCATGTTACAGTGAAAACCCAGTTTTATGCTTTTTTGGTTTCTTCAGATCATTAGCACATCAACTCCCTTACTCTCTTATTTTCTTTATCTTCCTGCTTTTCTGTCCCACTTTGATTGAAAAGCCAGTACTTCTGCATATGACCTTTCACCCGTCCTGCTTTAGTTTCTTTGTCCATAGCAAAGCTGAGTCTGTAAGGTCCAGCCTCCTAATTCCACTGAAGGCAACTCTCTGCCTCTAAGCTTCTCCCAGTTTTCGCACCTTGCTTTTCAGGCACAGATCTACAGTTTAAAGCTTTGTGTCTGAGTGGTTATCCTTTTCTCTTTTGTCCTGGTGCTTTCCTTGGGAAAACCCACTGAAGAAGAGCAAATGGCAATCCCTAATCAGAACAAACAGCAATCCTGATTACCATTTGCTCCAACTCAAATGGTAAAATATGGGTTTTCCTGGGAAAACAGCAAGATTAAAAAAAAAAACACCAACACCAACACCTGCAGACGTGGAACTTTAAAACCTGGACTTGTGCCTAGAAATGTAGCACAAAAGGAAGTCTGGATAAGCCCTAAGCATACCGTATAACCTAGGCAGCATGGGTGTGTGGTCTGTGTAGTATCTTATTAACTCTTTGAACCCTATATATTTCTGTAGCAGCATGTCAAACCACAGGAGCCATTATTTTCACTCTTAAATCATTTTTTATTCTTTTTTTAAATATTACAATTGCAGCAGTAGTGTGGCTATTACCAGCTCTCAAGAGCAGATGTGGGGAACCTTTAGACCTCCAGCTGTTGTTGAACTACAACTCCCATCAGCTCCAGAAAGCATGGACAATGGCCAGGAATGATGGCAGAGGAAATTCAGCAACATCTGGATCTCTAAAGGTTCCCCACACCTACTCTAGAGCAAGCACACTAATGTTGGTTCTTTAGTGGTCATTGCTTAATCCCCCAAAGTAAGAAAGGTATTCATAGGCAATGCAATCTTGCCATTAAGATCCCAATAGTAGTATTGCAAATTTCCCAAAAAAATGTTTTTTGATTAATACACCTGCAGAGTATGTGTTCATGCGCTCACCTGGTATCTGCCTTTTATAAACCAGATTAAGACATAAAAAACATAATACATAAAAAAGAACAGATTAAGATTTTGCTGCTTTATTGAGTTTTAATGTGTTGTCATTATTGTAATATTGTATTATAAATGGTATTGTAAATTGTATGTGCAGGGTGCCAAGCAAATTTCTTAAGGAAACAAACTCCAATTCATGCAGCAAAGAAGCCAAAAGGCGGTTGAGCAACAGCATGGCAAATAGTGGCTGAGTTGTAAACTGGATTACAATTAAACAAACACATTCTTCTTCACAGCGAGGTGAAAATCAATCCAGATCCATTCAGGCCACATATTCTCCATGACAATATGGTGATGTGAATTGGCCCCTCTAAGCTAAACTGTGCTTGCAAAACAATTGTAATTCTCTAAAGAGAAGCCAAATCCATTTTATGAAAGGAAGCTTCTGCCAAGAGTATCGTGGCTTTATACAAACACTTGATTGCCCTTGCTGACAAGAAAGGTCATTCTCATTCGGAGTCCTCTATTCCTGTTTTGAATCAGCTGATCTGTGCAGAAGGCAGACTGCCTGGCATGCCGGAATGCAC
This sequence comes from Podarcis bocagei, assembly GCF_964188305.1. NCBI lineage: Eukaryota > Metazoa > Chordata > Lepidosauria > Squamata > Lacertidae > Podarcis > Podarcis bocagei. Next base: position 37,759,073 of record NC_138134.1, read on the forward strand.
ATTTCAGCCAGCATCCTCTGCTCACTGTTTGGAAGGGAACTCGGCTGTCTAGCAAGCAACTGCGGCAGTCCCAAATGCAGAGAGAGAGAGAGAGAGAGAGAGAGAGAGAGAGAGAGAGAGAGAGAGAGAGAGCGCAGTAGCTGCAAATCGCTAAGTGCTTCTGGCTTGTCAGAGGTGTCAAACAAACTAATAGCACTCTGAGGAAAAAAAGGCACTGGAATTCAGTGTTGTGCTTGGCAAGTGCAAACAAACTGACCATCAAAAATATGTGCAGATTGCATAGTGTCATAGAAACAGAGTAAGATTAGACCACAAAATCATACAAAACAGTCTCTTGCTGCAAGGCAGGACCAAAGCAGCAGCAGTATATTCGAGTTTATTTGGAAAGTCCCACTATGTTCAATGGTGCTTACACCTTAGGCAAAGGTGGGAAGGATTGCAGTCCTTAATCCCCAAAGTACTGACTTAATTTTGACCTCTTTTTTAGAAGGGAGTGTCCTATGGCACATTGCTATCTGACCCAGGACCTTTGAAGGGGTGTGTGTGCTATAAATGAAATAAAAGCAGGTGCCACTTGCAAACTCAGTATGAGATAGGAAGCGCAGAAGAGTCCTTCCTTAAATCAAACACCGCCACTTACTCAGTATGACAGATAGATGATAGATAGATAGATAGATAGATAGATAGATAGATAGGCCAGTGGCTGGGCTTGCAGGTGTGGGAATGGTGGCAAGCAAGTAGGTGGGCCAGAGGTGAGGGGTGCTCACTCTGCCTCCTGTGCATAGGGGTTCACCTTGCCTCAGAGTTGGGCTTTCCCTGCACCACACTGCATTCTGGGAAAGGAGGGAATTAAGTCCTCCCTGTTTCAGAGGGCATCCCAGAAGGAAACCTCATGTTAGGTAAAGGTCTGCTTTTAGACTGAAAATGCCCTTCCCCAACCTGGTGGCCTCCAAGCCATGCTGACTGGGGCTGATGGAAGTTACAGCCTGATCCTGAGGGCATCTGCTTGGAGAATGCTGCACTGCACTAATGGAAAAGAGAAGGCAGACCTCTTTCACTTTAGAATAGCAGATGATCAATACAGTACTGTAATTAGAAGCAAATATTCCTGGTTGCTTTGTGGCAGCAGAGCCAAAACCACATTGTGGTTATGAGAGAGAGAGAGAGAGAGTTTTATGTGTGCCCCTTAATTACATTATTTTACTGCCAAACATTGAAGGAGGCCAAGTATCGGCAAGCCAAGTAAACCCTCCTCCTCTATATTTACAAATGTACCAAATGGCCTAAGAACTTTAGAGGACATGTAAGAGCTGGCTCACAATGTATTTCTAAATTAAATGCTCGAAGGTGCTGTAGAGTCAAGACCTCTTGGTACTTGGTGGGAGAAAGCAGGCAGCAGCTAGTGGGATGCTGTTGGCTTGCAAGGTCACAAGGACAATATGTCACAATGTCGCAAGTGTCACCAAATAGCCCTTGTGTCCTCCAAAGCTGCCTGGCTTACCATTTTTCCTGTCTGCGCTGTCTAGCGAGGCAGCCAGCAACAACAGCTGCCGCAGTGCTCAGAACTCGTGCGAGCCTGCCAAGGATTAACTGATTGGTGACAATGCAGTCTATAGACCAGCCTGCCAAGGGCAAGGAGAAAAAACGCACTTTGACTTCCAGCACCCCATCCGAAGGTTCAGGGAATAGAATGATATTCACAGGTAACCGCCGCCGTTCCATAGCCGCTTAAATGGCTGGCTGCCAAATGAAGCTGAAGCAATAGCATTCATCATATCGATGGAGCAGCGTGAGAAGTGACACTCAGCTGCTGCATCATACGCAGCATTGCATATCGTCGCTCTGTATCATGTTCTATAAATAGAGATTCGCTGTTCTGTGCTGCTAAAGGAGCATGGAAGGACAAAAATGAACGAACCTGATCATGTAGCAGAGAAGTTTACATTTATATGACTTCTGATCTGAGTGGAACCATCTGACTGATGACATGCTAGGGAATCTAAAGTGTGGCCTTGTTGGTTCTCCTGGGCTTCTCAGCAGCTTTCAATACCATGCGTGTCTTTCTGGGTCATCTCACTGGGACAGGACTTGGAGGCATGGTTTTGCAATGGTCATAGTCCTTTCTGGGGGAGGATAAGTCCACAAGGTGGTGGGAAGCCACAGTTCCATTTTGTCCCCATCCCATCATGTCCCCTACCCCGTACATTCAAACATCTACATTAAACCACTAGGGAGGTCACCTGGGGGTTTGGAATGTAAATGTTATCAGTATAATCCAGTGCAGTGATGGAAGTTGTCTGGAGGCAGTTAGGGGATGGATAAGAGCAAAGCACGCACACACCCTGGAGCTAAATTCTGATAAGACATAAGTCCTGTTGGTTGGGATAACTGCTGTTCTGGACAGAGATGGACAAAATGAATCTAGGCAGGTTTGCCATCCTGAAGAGAGTGAGGCATATAGCCTGGGCTTTCTTCTGGATTTACTGCTACCAATGCAAAATGGCATTGGTGGCCAGGAGTGGGTTTCTTTTCCTTCATTGGTTGACTCACCAGCTGCAGTCCTATCTAGAGGAAGCAGAACTTGCCTCAGAACCACATGCTCTTTTAAAATCCAGGCTAGATTAGTATAGCATGCTCTATGCGGGGCTGTCTTTAAAGCCTATTTGGAAATTTCAGTGGGTACAGAATGCGACAGCAAGAGTGCTTGTGGGTAGGGATGTGCATCGTGAACCAGAGGGGGTCACTTCAGATAGATTTGGCCTTTTCCAAGCCAAAGCAGGATCTCTCCAACACACCCTTGAAGCTGGAAGCTCTGAAGATATTTGGGGCCATTTGGAGATAGGGATGCTAAGAAAGCTTGTAAAGTCAGTGAGTTTGCAAAATTTGAAACTTTTCTACAGAAGGAAATATCAGGAGGAGAAGGTGGGAAGGCTAGCTCTTTTGTGACTCACAGGTCTAGCTTCTAATCAAAGAGAATTATTTTACCAGTGCTCCAATCATAATGGTTTGGGGAGTGATGTTGGAGTAATATATGTCCTTGTTCTTTCCTGTCCTGTGATTTTTGCTACTTCTAGTGGTACATGTCTGGGAAATGTTGGACATTCAAATACTACTCCCTATGTGTCACATGCTCACACACCATCCATGCCTGTCAAATCAGCTTTGCACTTAATTTCTATAACTTTTGGTGCCAGCTGAACAGAACTCAGGCCCAAAGCTACTTTTTTCATTCATCATAACTCCCAAGCCCCTGCTCTCATCTTCCTGAAATTTTGCAGGTTACTTTCCCAGGGGAACCTTTACAATATATGCCATGTTCATACTAAAACAATTGACCACAAAACCACAATAAACAAAGTGATTCCTTTTAACTTCCTTCCTCCCCAAAATCAGCTTTAGCAGTGCAGAAATCTCTCTGAACATATTAGTCTAAAATTTGGCAGGCTTTAATTTTTCAGGAGGGGTTACTATTTTTGCAAATTCCATCCACTTCTGCCGAAAAGGAAACAAAATTCTGGAATGAGATCCTCCTGAAGGAAGAAAGGAGAGGATGCTCTCTACATGATTAGAGGTACCTTTAAAATATTACATTATGCATTTATTTTTTAAGGAGCCATGCATTTATTTCAAAAAACATTTCTTCTTTCTCTATCAGGGGTTTCCCATTCACTTCAGTGCAAGGGATATTCCTTCTTTCAGATAGTTATATTTGTTTCCATTTCCAAAGGAATCTTAAACAACAAAAAAATCTTAGTGATTTTAAGGGACAACCTGCTGGTTCTCTCTACTGTTTCCTTTTCATCTCACCACCTGTTCTCCATCTTCTTTATTTTCTCTTACATTTTGAAGTGAGTTAACTTTGTGCAAAGTATGCTGGGTAAGATTTAGGGTTGCTGGGGCTGAATCCAGTGGGACTCTTTCTTGTGCTGGAAAGCATAAGATTGTGTTGCATCTCCAAGGGGCTGAGAACTGATTAAAGCAGTAGCCTCTTTTTTCTATAAGGGAAAGTATCAATTTCCCCTTTTAGCTTTCTGTTCTCTAATTCATATGCATTCTCAGGGAACTCCTCTTTGCTTCTACATTTTGCTGAAGACCCTCCTTCCTTCTTTTTAAGGGGTCAAGTTTTTCCTTACTTGCCTCACACTTTGCTAGACAACTCTGGTGGCCCTCACTGCTTATAATATTGATGGGATACTTGTGGTCCTTCAGATGTTTCTGGACTACAACTCGCATTGTCTCTGACAAGTGGCCATGCTGGCAGGGATTGGGGGTGTTTGAGTCCAACAAAATCCAGAAGGTCACTGGTTCCTCAACCCAAGCCTTCCCCCTACCACATCAGGGCCTCTAAGACCCCTCTGTTAGTGTGGTGTGAACTTGGGTGTGTAGTCTACAATGGCAGGGTAAAGGAGCTCTGTGCTTTTGGTTCTCATTTTTATTACCCCACAGATTTGGAAAGAGTCATGAGAACACCTCACCATGCTCCCCTAACATCTATGTGTTTAGCAGATATCAGAAGGAATCGTACCCAGATGTAGCTGGGTAGAATTCATCCACACAAGGTGTGGTGCCCTAGATGGTAGCCAACAAATTATAAGAAGATGCAAGAGAAACATTTAAAGCATAACACTCCTTTGCATGTTTACTTGGAAGTAAATCCCATGCCACTTCCTCACAGGTGAGTGTGCATAGGCATAGCTGTCAACTCCCCCCCCCCTTTTTTTAAGGGAAATTGCCTTATTCTGAATAGGATTCCTCACAAGAAAAGGGAAACGTTGACAGCTATGTGCATAGGACTGTAACCTTAAATAGGGTAAGACAAAGAAACCAGGTTACAGATTTGGGTTAAGTTTACCATGAGAGAGACTACACTTAAACAGGGCAGGGGAGAGAGAAAAAGAAGGAAAGAGTACACATACTATAGTTCTTATTTTATCATTTTTGTTGGTTTGGCATCTATATATCACACACTCAACTCAGAAGGTCTCTCAGTGCCTTAGGAACTCAGTGCCTATAGGTATTGTTAATATACTATTAATTCACAGAGAGCATACATATGGCTGGAGTAAAGAGCCTCAAATCCTACAAGGGTGCACTTTTTAGCATTCAACAAAGGGATTCCCATTTAATGCATTTTGCAATCATACATAGTATGAAAGATCCCATTCCCCAAAGACAACCTTCTCATTCTCCTGAACATAATCTCTAAAAGTAACAGTAGCCTGTCATCACCATAATCCTTAACACAATAAAGGCGGGATACTTTTGCTTACTATAGGCAGTGGCATGGTACTACTATAAATATTTGTCAAATCAATCTCAAACACACAATTTCAGCCTGATTGGAGAGGAGTTCAAGCTTTATTTTGAAAGTGTTGAACACAATTTAATCACTCCTCTACTCTAGCTAAACATTCAGGACATTGAAGTGCCAAAGAAATGAGTAACAGAATTTACTTCATAACTCACTGGATGTTTTTGTAAGTATGTCATACTTCATTTTTTCCCTTTCAAACAGGGCCGCACAAGGATTACTTTAACATAAAGGGTTATAGGCACCATGCACTGAGTTGAGTTTAGTACAATAGGACAGTCCATGCAAACGTTTATCCTATGCAGAAATGAAAATGGGGAGGTGGAGGAACCAATATCACAGCCAGTGGTCTATTCCCAGTCTCCATCCATTAAGGCATTGTAGGCACAGGACCCTATGCATGAAGCATACCTTCATGATATAGGGACGCTATGCACACTTGGAGGCAAGGGCATAGAATCTGGAAAGCTGTCCAGCATTTGCTTCTATATGGCATTGCTGGCATCCTTCCCTTCTCCACCCTATGGTGCTGCTATTGCTCACAGCTTTCCAAGGTCTATATAGGGGGCAGCACAAGCACATTCAAAGAGGTTGAAGGCCTGCACTGGAATAAATGCAGAATCAAAAGGATTTGAGTTAGCAGTCGAAAAAGAAAACAACTCGCAACCGTTTTTAAATACTGAAATGCGTTTAGAGTCAGGATGGGAGTAGCAAATCTAAGATTATGTACCCCATCTTTGCCTTCGAATAACCATATTTTAAAATACATTCTATTCTCAAGGCCCAGATGGTTTGCGTAATCACAGATCAAGGCTTCCGGAAACTACGCTTTATATAGGAGGAGCAACTGCGCCAGTAGAGGGCACTAGTGAAGCTGCTTACCTGTGGAGACCTGCACCAAGGAATCCTCCTCCATGGTACCACAAGTGTTGCTATGTAGGAGAAATTGGCTGGGGAGTAGGAGAGTTTCATTCTCTCGCCCAGAAAAACGGCCAGCAGTTAATGGTAACTAAACTCTTTATTATTTCAGAATGCCCTCTTATGCTGGAGTAGCTGAGGGATAGCTGGCACAGTGCCCTCCAGATGTTTTGGACGGCAGCTTCCATTATCTCTGATCAGTGGCAATGCTACTGGGGCTGATGGGAGTTGCAGTCCACAACTGCAAGGCACCTCATTGGCTACCCCTGGAGCAGCATCTCGAGACTTATGCTGCATAATTGTAGTGCTTTAGCTAAACAGGTTTCCTCATGACTAAATAACACGGTGATGTTTCTACACAAAAAGACCACACACAATCATTACTATGATGGGCAAAATAAATCAGCCTGATGTGACAGTTCATCAGTATTGCTAAAGCTTAACTTGTGTGTAAAGTATATATCATCCACTATAGAAAAGGAAGCTTCACCCAGCATTAGTTCAGTGGAAGATGCTGCCCTGTAACATTAAGCATGATGTCAGGATATTGTGGGGTGGGAGCCCCCCTCTCAGTCACCCATAGACCAAGTTTGACCAGTAGGCAGGGCTGCCTTCCTGTCAGCCACCTGCTGTCCACACAATTCGAAATCAAATTGTGCCAGCAAAAGCATAACACTTTGCAAGCACTGGCAACCACCAAGGTACCTGAATCCCTGGCCTACCTGGCAGCAAGTCAGTATATCAAGTCCCAAATCCGGGATCAATCCATGTGTCCAAAGTCCCATAGAGATCCTGGAGTATCGAAGCTAACAACCAAAACATGGGCAGGTGCAAAACATCAGCTCTGCTTCCCCCTTTAGTACTTTGCATGCTGATTACATCATCTGGGCTTGCTGAGGCATGTGACCCCCATCTGTTCCTAGCCTACTCCAGCTGAGGCATCACAGACCTCCTCCCAGAGCTAGCAAGCCTTACCTGGCCCGCTAGTGAGCTGAGCTGTGGGCCCTTGACTGCCTCAGACTCCCTGCCTGCTGCTGCTCCCTACGCCTCAGAGTCCGTGTTCATGGAGAGTGAACACATGTTCTGGCTCTGGTGATGAGTCCTGCAGCTCTGGTTCCTGTGCAATGGCCCCCATCGCCATCCTCCGTCACCCTGTGAGTACTTCCTTCGCCATCCCCTGCTTGCTCTGGTGTGTCCCAGTCCTGGCTACACCCCTCGCTGGGATCCTCTTCCTCCTCCCTGTTGTCCTGCCAGTTCATGACACAAGGCCGCTTGCAAAGACGCAGGGCTTTGCTGGCACTGTTGATCTGCCTGCCAAACCCACTTTTGGCCCAACCACGTCTTTACCTCCCCATTATCTGACATCATATATGGCACTGGGTATACGGCAGGATGGCCTGGTTTTCCTGAAATGTAAATGGCCTCGCAAACCAAATCGGAAGGTCAGGCAGGTCAAGTTATGCACGTGGGCTGGAGGTTTCCCTTTGCCAGGATATACAACAGGGAGCAAACACTTTTAAAAACGTAGGCTGCAATCATACAACCATTTACCTGGGAGCAACTCAATGAGGCTTACTTCCAAGTAGACATGTATATTGCACAGTCAGCTGATATCAGCTAAAAGTATAGTTGAAATGCATAAATTTAAGACAGAATTCCAGAATTCCAATTCACTATGGTGGATTTCAACCCTTTTCAAATTCTAGTTTTGCTTTCTTTCTTTTTAATGAATAATAACAATAAAAAATAATAACAACACCCTCAGAATTAGGAAAATATCATTTGAAGTTTGCAAGAAACTTGTGGAAGAAATAGCATTGAAAATGTTTCTATGCCAAATGTTTCTACGCCAAATGCTGTCCTATCTTTAAGGCTTTTTAGGGTTTAATCCCTCAGCCTAATGCTGCAACAGCATAATTACTGCAGGATGGCAAGAAAACTTGGCATAGCCATCACCGAATGTGTTAGGACATTGTAAAAAAATGGAATGGGTAGGGTAGGTGGACTCTGTTACTGAACCAGCAATCTGATACATGCTTGTTAACCTAGATAATATCTAGAAATTATCTAGCAGACATGTACTATTCCCGACAATTTACACTGTATTGAGTGGTACTGGACACAATCCTCAAAAAAAAAAATGATAAGCTTAGAAGCATGCCCTTAAGATACAATTGCTACTCTGCGATAATTCCAATAAGAGAATTAATTTCATGGTCGACTGTCTCTAACATAGGAAGCTGCCTTAACTCCAAATCAGATAGATAGGTGATGGATAGATAGATAGATAGATAGATAGATAGATAGATAGATAGATAGATAGATGATAGATAGATAGATAGATAGATGTCCTGCTATCTTTTCAACCAAATTCTTCTTCCAGTTTTGAAGCTGCTAGCAGAAAAAATTAAAGAAATGCCTAAGAGATGATAACTGTATTTTTAGACTTAAAATTGATGAGAATTTGATGGCATCAGCATGGGAGAGAGAGATTGTGAATTAAAATGTAGATTGTTTTTATTCAGTGATCCATATTTTGTCATAATTCTTGCATAGCTCTGTAATGCCCTGTTCCTCATAACTCAAGATAAAAAAACCATTGATCACTTCTATGTAAATTTCACATGGGTCAACATTGTTAAAGAAGGATGCAGCTTAGAGACTGGGAACCTGCGGTTCAGCAGATGTGGCTGTACTCCAAATCCATGTCAATTAGGGATGATGGGAGTCCAACAGCCTATGGAGGACCATAAGTTCCTCACTCCTGCTTTATGCATAACAGCCCAAGCCATGACACAATACCAATATCAGGATAGGAGGTGTATAACCCTCCCAATATTACCAAACTACAAATCCCATCATCCCTAGCATGCTTGCTGAGGCTGTTGGGATTTGGAGTTCCACAACATCTGGAGGGCCACAGGTTCTGGTCTATAACCCTACAAAACAGGCAGGGTTTATGGCCCTTTCTCTCACACCCTGGGAATCCTGTGTACCACAGGTGCCCATGACATACTCTGCAACTAGAATCACTATATTGATCCCCAATTAGCCCTGGGTCCCTGTGATATGTACACAATATATATACTCAGGCAGATTTGTTTTGCTCTAGATTGCTGTGTAACGTATCTGCAAATATCAGAATATGGAAAGTGTCCCCCTCCCATAGACAAAGTGGCTTACTAGAGTGTAAACATGCATTGTAAGCATAATAATTTGTTTCTTTTTGACAGCATGAACGATTTCCTCCAGCTGAAGAGTTTGAAATAGTGGCTCGATACAGAAATCCCAGGTAGGGTTATTTGAAGGCTGCTGTGGGGTTTTGTTTTTTGTTTTTAAATTGCTCTATAAAATTTTCTTTTTACTCTCGTGTATGGACTAACCTACTGTAGAAATGATGGGCAAGATATAAGTAGCACTGTCCATATTATTCACTTTGAATGGAATGGCTTTAATAATTACATCTTGTTATGACTCAGTGATGCTAAGTGGCCTTCCAATATGATGACAATATCTGCAAGTAGGAAGGGCTTTACAATTAATGTTATGCTGAGCAGCTTAAATTACAGTTGGCTAGAAAGAATTCAGCAAATACTGCCCACATGAAACATTCTGTGTATATTAACCAGATGAGAACAGAGATACTTGCCTTCTCGGTTTTCCAGTTTGGCTGCCCACTGTCAAGGCTTAAATATGTTCATATGCTCAGCTGTGTTGCAGGGGAGAGGAAGGAGACAGAGGCCAAGTGCCATTTATTTTGGTGCCAAAACAAGGCCAAGATCATCCCCAGCAACCAAAATCCTTTCCTAAGGAGAAATTAAATATTGCTCAAAGCTCCATCTCAAATCACCTGGGGGGGAAATGAATCCTTTTCTCATAAAACTAAGTACCGTATTTTTCGCTCTATAAGACGCACCAGACCACAAGACGCACCTAGTTTTTGGAGGAGGAAAGCAAGAAAAAAAAAATTCTGAATCTCAGAAGCCAGAACAGCAAGAGAGATTTCTGCGCATTGAAAGCAGCAATCCCTCTTGCTGTTCTGGCTTCAGCAATAGCTGCACAGCCTGCATTTGCTCCATAAGACGCACACACATTTCCCCTTACTTTTTAGGAGGGAAAAAGTGAGTCTTATAGAGCAAAAAATACGGTAGTCAACACCTCTGATCCTGTGCCTCCCCCCATTTCCCAACTCATTTGAAGTTAAGCAAGAACCTGACTCCCCTAAAATCCAAAGGACATGTATAGGTTCCATACTTGTTTATGCTTTAATTCCTCCTGGAGTAGCAGTCAATCATAAACACACACATACACATAACCAAATACATTTTCATATCTGAAGCAGCATGGCAAATATATTATTAATATTATTCACAATGAGACTATGCACCAGCTCTGGCTGCAACAGTGTGAAGTTCATAAATCCTACTAAAGTGGGAGCAAAATTGTCACACATTCCTCCTTCCTTGAGTACTGACTGAGTTCCAGGGGCAATACTGCAGCAAATCTGCAGGTTGCATTTAGAACGACAACTTCTTCCGTGCTTTGCTAAACTACCAAGCATATTCTGGGTATATTAGAACATGCATACAATTGCTTCTGATAAAAGACGACAGCTGCTCAGAAAGATTCCATGAGTGAGTCTGGGCCTCAGTGGAAGCAGGCATACCGCTGGGAGAACAACATGAGTCCTGACTGTGTGTCATACTTGCAAGCTTTGCTGGCTGTTGTTACTACACCAATTCGTTTGCATCTCCAGCAGTGGAAATTGCTGAAACAAATAAGAATCAGCCCTTTAATTGTGCGCGCACACACCCTTTCTTCTCTCAGCATGCACATTTCCTCCCTAGATGGATCAGATAATAGCCAGTACCTGAGTTCAGACACCCTCCTGCCAATAATTTTGGATGGCATAGGAGTATGTGCATGCCTCTCTCCTCTGTCATATACCTAAGGTAATGGGGGTTCTTTATGTGGGTTGGGGTGATAGCTCAGAGCTGGAGTGGTGTAGTAGTTAGAGTGTCATAACAGGGCGAGTCGGATAAGTACTCTTCCTGTGACTCACTCCTCGTTGTGTCTGGGCTGTATCTTAAAATCTTGGCTATATGTAACAGCAGCATCTGTATGATTATTATTATTTTACTTAATATGATCTGTGTATTGTTCTGTTATTGTTTGCATGGTTATGCTTGTACATATGTTGATCATAAATCAATTGTAAATTTTTTTTTGAAGTGTGTCAGTCAAGGACCTGGGAGACCAGGCTTCAAATCCCCATTCAGTTATGAAGTCTCAGTGGGCCAGACTCTATCTCTCTGTGTAACCTACCTTCCAGGGTTACTATGAGGATAAAAGGAGGAAATCCATGCATGCCACTTTGAGTTCCTTGGAGGAAAGGTCAGATATTTTAAGAATGTAACAGGCAAACATGTTGCATGCAGGAGACCCCAGGGTTCTTTTTTCTGCAGCTAAAGTTAAAGGGCTTTCAGGTAGCTGGGGTGGATACAGGAAGGCTTCTGCTGGAGATGTTGGACAGCACATCAAACCAGACAATGCTGGTTAAAATGGAGCAATGTCCTGACTTCCCAAAAGGCACCTTCATGTTTGTGATTATTTCTTTTCCAAGAAATAAAAATTAGGAGACAAGGGTTCATGAACTGGGACCCTGCACAGACTGCCTACTTGACAGGATGTAGAAGAGGGGAAGAGGTACCCATTTTACCACCTCACAGATTGGAATATGGGCAAAAACTTAGGAGCTCAATTAAGTCCATGGCTAGTCTTAATATTAAAAGTCACAGTGGATTTAAAAGGTAGCTACAGAGATGCATACAACCAGTGAATGGAATGCTTCCCAGACTGAGATTCTGGCTTGGTACATAGTTTAAGATCCTGGCTAGTAAACTGACATTAAATCACTGTTGTCCATTTTGGGCATACTGGGGAAATGCAACTTAAGATAACTGGGATTGACACACCATTGAGGAAGGGAGTAGGTGAGTGAAACTCATTCCCCAATTCTAAGCTATGGTTTAATTGGCTGGGAAACATATGTATGAACAGAGCCAATGTTAATTAAATTAATATCTCAAAACAGAGCACAACCCTTTAGAAAAATAATGATGTTTATGCCAACAGCACAAAGCACTGATAACCATTTTCAGTGAAATGCTACTGAAGACACTTAGTCCTCAGTTCTATAATAAGCTGTGGGAAACATTTCTGGATGATCATATTCCCAGAAAATTCGCCTCCTCTATCATATACCCAATGTAAATGTGAGCAACAGCCTGCCTAGTTATTCTAAAATGTTTGGTATTGCAATGTATATGTATTTTAAAAGATAAATCAATGTAGTGGTCTAGTTATTGCTACTGAGTTGACAATTGCTACTTTTACATTAGCACAGCAGACATGGATCTTACACCTTCCCCCAGAGCTCCTAAAGCATTTGTTGCTTGCGCTATGCTTTTGGCATTCACCACGTGGGAATTCCTATGCTCTCTTCAGACTGAAACCATGAAAACCAGCACTTCCTTTTTGAGGTTCAACTTCCTCAGAAAGCAGATAGTGACCATAACAGAGCATTTTTTAAAAAAAAGAAAAAGCAAGTGAAAATACATATGCAGTAGTGGATTTCTGTGGAATCTTCCAGGGTCCTGTGGAGTGTTCTGTGACTTTTCCAATAGAGTCACAGTAGTGATTCCTGTCTGGGACCCTCTTCGTATCTTGTTCCTCCTGATGTGTTTAATTGCGGGTTGCCTGTACCAAATGTTCATGCTCTGAGCCATGTTTTACCACACTCCTCCTATGACTTGGCGATCTGAGGGAAGAGGGGTGTAGCAGTGCTCACCAAGTGCCAGAGACCAATGGCCAGCCCCTAAAGTATAAAACCGCCATGTGATAAATGTTTGTAAAATTTGTCTCCACAGTGGTACCTTGGAAGTTGAATGGAATCCATTCCGGAAGTCCGTTTGACTTCCACAATGTTTGGAAACCAAGGCATGGCTTCCAACTGGATTCAGGAAGCTCCTGCAGCCAATCAGAAGCTGCAGAAACACCGTCTGCTGTTTGGCTTCCAAATAATGTTCGCAAACTGGACCACTCATTTCTGGGTTTGTGGCATTTGGGAGCCAAAATGGATGAGTACCAAGGTACCACTGTATATGGGTAGTTGCCTTTTTCCAAGGCAGACCAGAAGTGAGAGCTGGACCATAAAGAAGGCTGGTCGCTAAAGAATTGATGCTTTTGAATTATGGTGCTGGAGGAGACTCTTGAGAGTCCCATGGACTGCAAGAGGATCGAACCTATCCATTCTTAAGGAAATCAGCCCTGAGTGCTCACTGGAAGGACAGATCCTGAAGCTGAGACTCCAATATTTTGGCCACCTCATGAGAAGAGAAGACTCCCTGGAAAAGACCCTGATGTTGGGAAAGATGGAGGGCACAAGGAGAAGGGGACGACAGAAGACGAGGTGGTTGGACAGTGTTCTCGAAGCTACCAGCATGAGTTTGACCAAACTGCGGGAGGCAGTGGAAGACAGGAGTGCCTGGCGTGCTCTGGTCCATGGGGCCACAAAGAGTCGGACACGACTAAACGACTAAACAACAACAAAACAAGGCAGACTACTGGTTCATGTAGTTCCGTATTAACAACACTGTCTTGCAGCAGCACTCCAGGGTGTCAGCCAAGAGTCTTTCCCTCATCTTTTAACTGGTGATACTGGTGACTGAACCTGAGACCTTTTGTAAGCAAAACGTGTGTTGTGTCACTGAACTATAGCCCCTCCCATGCAGGTATGGGCTCATGCTCATCATTTTCTCCTCAGTTTTTACACACATTGCTCAGCTGGACTGGAATCCTATTTCCGGCTCTTCTCCCACCAAAACCACAGTGTGTACATTTAAGGTCATATGTAATCCCCGAGCTTCTGGAAACTAAAGCTCATCAAGCCATGATGGGAAATGAAAGGCACATGCCTTTATCAAAACTAAGCATTCCTGCTGAAACACACGAGAGGAATACGTAGAGCGCGGGTGGTGACACACTTTTGCCCTTTTGAAAATAGCACACACCAGAAAGGAATGTAATCTGAACCAGTAGTTAAACTAGCACAGATGTTACTGGTAACATGTTAAATATATTATTACTACCACTATATTATTTCTGATCAAATGTGAAATTTGGTCCACTTCTGGATTCCCCACAAGACATAATATTTTCCTAGTTGGATTAGGTAAATTACGGAACTGAAGTCAAGTTCTGAATGTTTTTCAGCTGGCAACATGACTATTTTTGTTACAGTCCTCACAGAGAGAGAACTCCACAACAGTTTCTCACACCCATATAGTATTTGTTCATATTTCAATTGACATATCTTATGACTGACTTCTCAGTTTGTGTTTCAGTTCTTCTTAGCTCCACCCTTGGGCTGCTATTACACTTTTCTTTCTTTTTTGCAGTTTCTACCATCCCTTTGTTGTTTTTGTTAGGGAATACTTTGTGTATTCCACAGAGTGAGCCAGTCAGGTGGGTGGGATGGGATTTCCAAGTAATTCATATTAAGGACAAAAGATATCAGCTGTTTGTTTTTACTTCCCATTGAGTTTGCCAATTCATCTTTTCAAAACAAAGAAGCTTCTTTTCAAACTATAATATGTATACATCTCTTATAACTACTGTTCCTTTGTGTAACCTGAGTGCAAGTACACACGCAGTTTCCGTGTTTGCAGAGGTTGTTCTACAAGGTTGGGAGAAAAGGCTATATTCAGACCACGGGGTTTTGATGCCACTTTGCACATCATGAATTACCAAGAGTTCTCAATTTGTCTAGATTTGGTTTCTGAACTTGGGTCACATCCCACACTTAAAGCACAGGAGCTCCCCACACCCAAGAATCATGGAAACAGTAGTTTACCCCTCACAGAGATACAGCACCCTTAACAAACTACAGTTCCCAGGATCTTTGGGGAGGAAGCTACTTGTTAGGATGTGTACCTGGCCAGTCTGCATGTAGACAGGATAAGAGTCAGGGCAAGAGTCTCTATAACCAAGTTAGAATTCTTCTCATGCATTCACCCTCTTTTCTGTAGGGAACAGCAGGTTTAAGGGAGGGTATGGGGCTGCATGGGCTGGCTCAGCCTCCAGACACTGAAATGCACAGGGGGGCAGCATGGGCAAAGCCAGGATTTTTGTAAGGCAGAGCAGGCTTTTGTTAGGGTAGGGGGGGCATAACCTTGGTTAGGTAAAGATAAAGGAACCCTTGACCATTAGGTCCAGTCGTGGCTGACTCTGGGGTTGTGGTGCTCATCTCGCATTATTGGCCGAGGGAGCCAGCGTACAGCTTCTGAGTCATGTGGCCAGCATGACTAAGCAGCTTCTGGCAAACCAGAGCGACGCATGGAAATGCCGTTTACCTTCCCACTGGACCGGTACCTATTTATCTACTTGCACTTTGACATGCTTTCGTACTGCTAGGTTGGCAGGAGCTGGGACCGAGCAATGGGAGCTCACCCCATTGTGGGGATTCAAACCGCCGACCAGCAAGTCCTAGGCTCTGTTGTTTAACCCACAGCGCCACCCGCGTCCCTAACCTTGGTTAGTTAAGTATTTTTATGGATTTTTTTATTGATTTAGGGGGGCAGCTGCCCGCCTCCTTGGCTATGCCCATGGTGGGCAGCTTGAAAAAGGGCTCTCCACAAAACTGATGTACACAGGTAGAACTCCTCCACTGGAGGGCAGGGATCCTGATTGGTCCAGAGTCTCTCCCTGTCTAGAGAGTCCTTTTCCATTTTATCTGAATGTGTGGAAGGCATGGCCATGACAGACATCAGCAGTGCAGGTGGGGCTAGCCTGTGCAATCTCATGGCCTCTCCTATTGTGTATGTGTGTGTGTGTGCACGCACCATGTAAGCCTTATCTGAGTGAAGAGGGAAATGCTCTATTTACAACAGGTGGAGTATGTGAAAGTAGCACTTCCTGACATTTCTGGGCTGAGGATTCTCTGCTTCAAATTCTAACAGCATGTAGATGAGATAAATGTGTGTTGCATTGCATTTACTGTGGCCATGCTGCTCTGTTGGTAGAGTAGGTTCCATCTCCTCCAGCTTTGATCAGACAGAAGTCACTAACATTTAAATAAAATGCTATGAAAAAAGGTAGATAAACCAGAGGAGAGCTAAGAATAACTGACATTTCTCTTATCAATTTTTGTTTCTTTGCAAGAACTAGATCTCTCTCTCTCTCTCTCTCTCTCTCTCTCTCTCTCTCTCTCTCTGACACACACACACTTTGTAGTTGTGCATATGTCTTCATTTGCATAGGCACACTGCAAATGAGGGGATTACCATTTGTAAGAAATACTGTATTATTTTTTCCAGTACTTTTTATGTTTTGCCTGTCCATTTCTGGCATGGTACTGATCACCAGATCAGGAACGACCACAGAGCCCGTTCAAGTGAAAATACAGTGGTACTTCGGGTTAAGTACTTAATTCATTCCGGAGGTCCGTTCTTAACCTGAAACTGTTCTTAACCTGAAGCACCACTTTAGCTAATGGGGCCTCTTGCTGCTGCCATGCCGCCAGAGCACGATTTCTGTTCTCATCCTGACGCAAAGTTCTTAACCTGAAGCACTATTTCTGGGTTAGCAGAGTCTGTAACCTGAAGCGTATGTAACCTGAGAGCGTATGTAACCCGAGGTACCACTGTACACAAATGCGCTGAGCAAAGATCCCATACAGTGGTAGCTCGGGTTACAACTGCTTTGGGTTACAAACACTTTAGGTTACAAACTCCGCTAACCCTGGAGTAGTACCTCGGGTTGAGAACTTTACCTCAGGATGAGAACGGAAATTGCGCAGTGGCGGTGTGGTGGCAGCCAGAGGTCCCATTAGCGAAAGCATGCCTCTAGTTAAGAACAGTTTCCGGTTAAGAACGGACCCCTGGAACGAATTAAGTTTGTAACCCGAGGTACCACTGTATCTACTTCACAACCTTATGTTAACAGCATGGGACTATTTTAAACTTTCCTACTTCTTGGGCAGTTCAAAGTGAATTAAATTGCAGTGCTATTTTTAGAACCATGCTTACATCTTCACTATTAAATAATTTGGGTTTACTCTTGCCAACAGGCTATAAAGCAGGCTGAGGAACTGAATCCAATAGGCTGGATCCTTAATTCCTCCATCCCAGCAGGTCCATTTTGACAAAGTGGGCAGCCCTGCCCTCCTCCCAAGGTTAAAAGGGGCTTGCTCTCTATAGCCAATCAGCAGGCACAGCAAATCCCTTTGAAACTCATCTGCAGGCGCAGTTTGGATTGATATATCTTCTCTGCACATACTATCTGCTTGAGACCCCACAACCTGAAGGCAGACCTCTTTCAATAGAAGTCTACTAGGCAAAAAAGGGGGGGGGGCTTTTCGGCAATGCCCCCCCCCCCGCCTGAGGAATGCTCTTCCCAAGGAGGCCTGCTTGGTGTGCACTATACACACTTTTTGTGCCACCTTTTATTCCAGGCCTTTTAGTAACAGCCAGCATTTTATTTTATTTTTTATAATCATATTTATTAAAATTTCCAATAATAACAGAATAGAAAAAATAGAAAAGATAAAGAAAAGAAAGAAAAAGAAGAACCAATTTTAAACCCTTATTTTCATAACCTTCTTTCTGGGACTCCCTCCTTCCCCTCCCGACTGTATTCCCCTTTCCCTACGTTGGTTCCACAAGTTCTCATTCCCAATTTAAACCTAATATGTTGTACCTATTAGCCAATTTAAATTACAATCTTAACATCACTCCTCATCTTTAACAAAATAGAACAAAAAATTTTCCCCCAAGATCTGCCCCGTTTCCTTCCACGAATTCCCCCTTTTTTTTCCAAAACATGTTAAATCAAAATACCAAAGTTATATAGAAAGATAAAAGATAGAAGATAGAAGAAGATTCCAAAAGTTGGTTACATAGCCTTTGGATTCTAGAATTCCCCCTCCCTTCCCCGGTTTGGATTCCCCATGTCCATCAGTCTGTATGTCGTCGGCCTGGAGGTCTCAAGTCCACAGCCAAATTTTCCTCAGTCCATCTTGCCGGTTTTCTTTGAATTTACTTGTTTGTAACAGTCAGCATTTTAAACCATGGGCAGTCAAACTAAGGCCCAGGGGCCAGATCCAGCCCAATTGCCTTCTAAATCCAGCCTGCAGGCAGTCCAGGAATCAGCGTGTTTTTACATGAGTAGAATGTGTGCTTTTATTTAAAATGCATCTCTGGGTTATTTGTGGGGCATAGGAATTTGTTCATTTCCCCCGCCAAAAAATATAGTCCAGCCCCCCACAAGGTCTGAGGGACAGTAGATCGGCCCCCTGCTGAAAAAGTTTGCTGACCACTGTAATTTAAACCATCTTAGAATATTTTATCAACCATTATGTTAATATTGTTCACTGGGATTGTTTTATCTGAGGAGGATTTTTATTTACACATGCGTCTATGCTTGCAAGATGGATTCTGTTGTTAATTGTTGACTTGTGCAGTTTAGTCATGTTTTATATTTGGTACAGTACTTGTTATATTGTATGCTGTTTATTGGTTTTAAACTGTAAGTCACTTACAGGCTTTTCTCCATGGGCAACCCAAATTTAGTAAATAGCAGCAGTTCATTATATATATATTAATATGGCAGATGGTATTCGTGAGCAATGCATGCAATTAGGCAAATCTTTAAAGAGAACTGATTGCAGAAATTTATTTATTAAATTTATATCCCACCATCCCTCCCAAAGGATCCCATGGCAAAATCTTGAAGTAGTGTTTTGTTTTGTTTTTAAAAAGAAATTATTCTAACCCCTGAAAGTCTTTGAGTTCTTAAACTACGCTGTGACATATTGAGACTGATTGGGTGGAGAAATTTGTTGTTTTGCTTCCTGCATGTATGGATAACCAGATGGATGAGGGTTGGGTGTTGTTGTTAGGCTGTTGTTTTTTGGCATTCTGCTAAACAGAGTGACATGTGTGATGTGTTACTCCATCTTTCAATGTGTGAGCTTTTCATCCACATTAATTCATTATTGTAAAATTGCTATCAGAATGTGTTACTGCGTTTCATGTTTTGAACAGCTTAAGAAGAGGCAATGAGACAAATAGAACGTTCTGTTTTCCTTCTGCAAATGGGCTGAATAGTACACGTAGTACACTCCCATTTAGAAGCACATTTAGGGCCAGATTTGTACCTTCCCTTTCATCACTCACTGAGATTGAAATCTTGCACATAGGCTTCTTTACTACAGACAGGCATCAAAGTGTGGGCAGCGCCTGGCAATATGCCCAGTGCCCAATGCTGAAGATGGGATTCCACACCTGACCAAGCACATGAAGCTGTTGATGGTTTGCACTTAAATCAGGGTTGAAAACCAGGATCAGACTGCAGTATGCAATCCTGGTTTGAGCAGAACCATGGCTTCTGCTAACCACGATCAGAAGCATTTGATCTCAAAATGAGCAAACACAAAAGCTTGAAGTTCATGCTTGCTTGGAATAACCCCCCCCCCCAAAAAAAAA
This sequence comes from Podarcis bocagei, assembly GCF_964188305.1. NCBI lineage: Eukaryota > Metazoa > Chordata > Lepidosauria > Squamata > Lacertidae > Podarcis > Podarcis bocagei. The sequence continues at coordinate 37,778,846 of NC_138134.1, forward strand.
CATGGTTTGGTTTACATCTGAATAGCTCCAGGGTCAAATGACACGTGGTACTGAATAGGTGGCTTTAAAAGGAAAACTGCAGATAGAAGCAAGAGCTGAGAGCATGAAGGGGGGGGGTGCGTAACACTTTCCCTCACATCTCAGACCTACCAGCTATAAGCCCCTACATCCAGGTGCTATTGAACGTTTCATGGTGGAAGGGAGTTTATATTTATCATGGGAGGAAAGCTTTGATGGGCGATTTTTCAGTGGGACTGCGGTGGGCAAAGGAGGATTAATTCTCACTTCTCATACACCACAGTCCTGATCATGCTCCTGTGCCTATAGTAAAATTAATTGCCGTAGTTTAACAAGCAAATAGTGTGCCCTTCTGCCCTTCAACATTGTTTCCATTTCATGGAATACCTACACAGGTAAGTGCTTTTCAGAGGCATCAACCTTTGTCACCTTTCATGTTCCCAAAAGCCGCCAAAAGAGCAAAGCTGCTCTAAAGTTACAAAAGATGGCAATTAATTGTCACAGACTACAGTGCTAACAGCATTGATGTAATTAAGGTAAAATAGAAAAGAACTATGGTGTTTGTTAAGAATAAAAAACAGCTGCCTTTGCTACTTCTGTAACACTGGCAGAACTTTTTGTTTCATTTTGTAACACACACACACACACACACACACACACACACACACACACACACACACACTTCCTACAGCACTATAAAAGGCTACAAAACAGGCAGGAAATTGAAACATTCAGAGGAATGTCCTCAGGAAATACGATTGCTGTGAATATGTTAACACAGCCACTTAATATAGGCCTATCTTAAAAAGTTTTTTTTTGCCATAATTACTATTTACCTCCCTTTGCATGTGCATTATGGAGATATCCCAACTCCACCAGTGGCAAGGACAGTACAGGAATGTCTCCATGCTGCATTTATTAGTCATGTAAACACAGAGTAGCTATTTTCAGTTTCCCCTGGCAGAACAAGCCACCTGGAGTTTATAGGAATCATTAATGCTGTTAGTAGAACATCAGTAGTAATTAAAGTCCTTTCCAAGCAGGACTTAGCAATAAATATGAAGTTTTTTTTTATCTCCCAACCCTTGTAATGCCAGAACCAGATAATGAAATATGAAAGCGTAACAGTTGTGATTATCTACTTCTATTGCAGCGAGTTAAGGAGCAGCAATGAAGAAAAATGAAAAGCAGTTGCCAGTCCATTAACTTCTCTGACCATGACAGGATTTTTACCTAGGAGTCCCTGGTGCAGAGGCCTTATTTCCCCCACCCAACCCCCAACCCTTTTGGGAAGCTGCTTTGAAGAGGAAAATAGGATTTGCTTAGGTTGCATTACCTCAGAGTAATTTGAAGCCCAGCTGGAATCCGTAAGTAGCAATCAGCATTGTGCCTGTGACATCACCATGGCACTGAGACATCCCTTCTCTACAAACAACTGCCCACCCCAGTCTAGGGCAGTGTAAATGTCATTTGTCAGCGTAGGAAGTCATTAACACAGACACACGCCACAAAAGTGCAACCTTAGCTTTTGCAGACGATCCGCACCTGAGTGCAAGGTCGGGCTTCTCAGATGCAAAGAAAAATAAAATGCATACACAGAATGCCAATCCCCACCCCTAATAAGTCCCATTAAACATCTCGTTAAATGATAATTAACTTTAGTCAGCATCATACTGGGGCATGGTGTGCTCTCCCTTCATTCCCCTCCTTCAGAAGTAGGACAAAGATTAGCTGCAGGAGATAAATGTCTTCAATATACACCCCACTTATACATGGCTTATTTTTAATACCTAACAAGCCTCAGAAAGCTATAAGTCCCCCAAACCTTCGCTAGTATTTTGCTCTGAAGATTCACCAGTTGAATTTAAGGCAAATGAGAGTCAGTTTCTACAGCCACCGATAATTATTTCTTACCATGTCCTGAGGGGTTATTACCTCATGCTCTTTTCTACATATAATGTTCACCAGGGCTGGCCCAAGACGTTTTGGCACCTGAGGCGAACCACGAAATGACATTTCCCCCCCTTAGCAGGGAAGAAAGGGTGAGTGAAGAGCAATATCAGAAACGGGAAGGGAATAAAGATCTACACCAGGAACAAGAGACCACTAGCGCCTCCTATTTGCTAAGAGGCCGCTGTGGCAGCATCGGCCTTGTGGGGGTCAGATCTGGCTTCTAAGGAGAATGCTGCAGCTGTTGTTGCCACTACGGCAGCAGCTGGCGCCACATTCCTTGGAGGCCATATCTGCGGCCTGTGGATTCAGCCCCCTGAGATGGTCACCTCACCTTGCCTCATGCATGGGCCGGCCCTGATCTTCACATTACAGTGGTACCTCAGGTTAAGTACTTAATTTGTTCCGGAAGTCCGCTCTTAACCTGAAACTGTTCTTAACCTGAAGCACCACTTTAGGTAATGGGGCCTCCCGCTGCTGCCGCGCTGCCAGAGCACGATTTTTATTCTCATCCTGAAGCAAAGTTCTTAACCTGAAGCACTATTTCTGGGTTAGGGGAGTCTGTAACCTGAAGCGTATGTAACCTGAGGTACCACTGTATGTTTACTTCAAGTGTGTAGTGGTGGTTTCTTTCTTTGTTTTTGTTTAAAAAGCAAATAGTATATGCAGGGAGGGGGTTTGATAATTATGGAGATTGGAGCACATGAGTAAAGGAAATTTATTTTTTTTGTCCCTTGCTGCAGTCATGAGGAAAATCCTCCTTTGAAGCTGATATTTGTGAGGGTAGGGGAGGACAGAACCCCTCATTGCTCAGTATTCACATTCCATCCAAAGGATTATTTATTGTTGTTCCTGTTTATTAAATTTGTATACTGCCCTATTACCATAGATGTCAGGGTAGTTCACAACATAAAATAAAAATATAAAAAGATGAAATACATAATAAAAACAAAGACAACCCAAATAACTAGATGAAATGGTTACTCCTCCACCCTTGGTTTAAATAGCTTTTATTACCCCATTCAACACCTATTTTTTTCTAGTGTGTATTACAATTCATCCCAAATAATAACCATAGTTCAATAGTGATGAAAATGTTAGGCTGTAATAGCTTTTAACCAGGGGGAGTTTTTACATTTCTTCATGAGGACTTTTATATCAGCAAGTGTACGACTTCATAATACGTAACTAATATACCTATTTACAGTCATAAATCTACAATTCTGTTTGTGAAATAATCTGTCACACATTCAAGTCCAAGTATTATAAGGGCTTGCACCAAAGACTTATTGGAAAAGGTGAGTTTTGAGGAGGGGTTTTTAGGAAGGAAGAGCAGTCAGCTCAAAGAGGTATTCTAGGAGACAGTTCCTGACTTAACAGGAGGAGAGAATGCATGGAGTCATTTCAGGCCCAGGCAAAGGTTTCAGCACCTGAGAATCATAAGGGCATGCTTCTAATCCTTAAAACTGGAAATGTACCCCTGAAAGTGAGTGAAGCCTAGTTAAAATTTCTTAAGAAATAAAGGAGTGAAGTACAGCAGAAACTGAATGCCAGAAATAGACGCAAACCTCCTTAATTTACACAAATGTCTACACGTTGCAAATTTTCATTTTTTCTTGGCACATTGTAAAGTGCAGGATGCGCATACTGATAATGAGCAGAACTGCCTGGAACAGAGGATATCAGTTGTGGGCACCTTCCATGCTATCAGTATTACCTTCCTTAATAATAAAGAGTGCGATCAAAATTTACCACATGCTTTGATTGAAATTTGGTAGGGCCACTGCTGTGCTTTGGCCCCTGCGGGAGGGCAGTTCCAGTCCCTCAAGTCAGTCAGCAGGCCATCCCTGGAATAGGCACAGAGGTCTTTTAATAGCTGGAGATCTTGTATCAATAGATGTAATGGATAAGAAGTATATTGCTCCATAGCCCTAACACCATGCCATTGCATCCCATAGCACAAATACAATATAAACATCGCACAGGCCTAGAGGAACATTTCCACTGAATTTACTTCATGAAGTGGCTAAAAGAGAGTGCCATTATGCCATTAGACCAGTTTGTTAGCTAGCGGGACTATTCCGAAAAGGCAGAACTAGTGCTTTTGTTCTTTATTATGGGGTTTTAAGAACGTGACCCGAGGACACTCCAAACCTTTTACAGTACCCAGAGCCTTCTTTGAAGGCATATATGTAAGCTAAAACTAATTCTCTCAGGGAATATTCTTGAACACTATTATTTCTCATTAGGGTCAGGCATGGCAAGAGGCCTGTTTGGGACAGAATATGTAAACCTTCAGCTTTAACTTGGTATAAGATGCCAAATGTTTCGGAGACATTCTCACACACTTCTGGCCTCGTTCCACTCATCTGTGACATGATCTGATGTGCTGGCTTTCCACGGCTTCGAAATGGAGGGTGGGAAGGTTTTTATCACCCCAAGCCCATTGCTACCAGGCAGAACTGCTGTTAATGGCATCTAAAAGGAAAACAAATTACACTAGGCAGTGGTTTGAATTGGTGAGATTTCTGTCCCCGGACAGTGCTCAGTTTGTGTGGTGAGAATTGGAATTCATTATTAAAAGGTGAGGCAAACTTGACAGGGCAAAGGTTAAAAGAGGCATTAAGGAATAAAACCACCCTCCCTTGACCCAGATGTCAACATTGTACCATGCAGTTTCAGTATCTATATTTTTATTTAACTATATTTTCTACCCAGCAGCATTGTACCATGTCAAAAGGTTTCTAGCATGTTCTTTCTTGCGTGCTGACATCATTTTTTCTGAATTGTAGTTTGAGGATGTATCCTGCCCCTGATCCACAATATTTGGGTTGGGCAGACAACCCAAACTATCATCCTCCTATGATGGCCTTGGATGGATCAGAAACATCACCTCATCAGATGGAGGTAGGGTTGGTTACAGGTTTCTTCTCTTATCATATAGGGAGTTCTACAAGTAGCACAAATGCCTAAAACCATTCAGCAATTAAAAACAATCAGATGGAAGTCAAGGGATGCATCTCCACAAGTTCTGAAATCAACCAGACTTACTCCTGAGTAAATATGCATAGGACTCCACTATCGTTGTTGTTGGCATTCTTCTTGTCTCAAGAGACAATGGAGTGAGCCTCCGGGGTGAAGTCAAACCACTGTATTAGCAGCACCAAAGTGATCTCCCCAGGGCACAAGCCTGGGCAGCGTGTATGGAGGTGCTGGGCTGCCCAGCCCACAAGACCCCCTCACTATCCAAAGAAAGGTAGAGCAATATGTTTGGCATCAGCTTGGCTGCAGCAGCTGCCGCAAGGAGGAATACAAGGCGCCATTCAACAGTCTTAGGGACTCCACTCCAGGTTTGTGTAGCATTTATTCCTTAGCCTTTTCTTCTCCCCAAGATATCCCGCAAGTGTCACATTTAAATGCATCCTGCTTAAATTAGTTACTACATTACAGGACTGCCTGTTTATTCTTGGTACAGGAACTTCTTGTTAGCGTCAGCATAGAGGACTCCCCCGGTCTAAAGGACTTTTGGCAGATTGTTGTAACACTGAATACAAGAAATCCAATTTAGCTGAGATTACATTTATTTTTAAAGACTTGACAGGCAGTCTCTCCTAAGCTTCCTTGTACTGTCTTGACCTTGATGAATTCCTGGCTATATGCAATTCATTACCTTCAGCTAGCTCTTATAAGACCACTTCCTCAGTCCTGAGACTCAGCAAGAGAGACAAGTGCCTATGACTTGACATGTTTTACAGGGTAGTTTGCCAGCATGCAGATTACCAACATGTGGTAATTAAGCTAATTTTGTGTGGTACTAGAAGTAGGTCAATGCTTTGTACTTTGCATGCTTGCCAATCCAATCAGCCATCAGGCCCTCCCCCCCAACACACACAACCATTCCATTTTGCATATTTTAGTTCCACTCAGTCAATCTTCTTTCATGGATAAAAGTAAACATGCATTAATAGCTAAAAACGTGATCCCACTCAACATCTCTTTTATTTATTTATTTGAATTTCTGAGTTTAAACTGTAATTCTTGCAAGAAGTTGCTTTTATGTGAACTAAGACTGACAATCAGGATATTTCTATTTTGATTGTCTCTCGCTGCGTTTAAAATAACCCCGTGTTTGAAAAGCAAGTAAGGGGTCACTGCATAAATTAGATTTATTTATTTTTAAATGGTACTCATCAAAGCCTAGAGGATTTTAATGTTTAAACCACTGTATTATCTAACCACCATAATTTTGTTTTTGAATTTTGCTTTAAAGAAAAATAACAACGCTCACTTGGCAAATGGCCATAGTACATGCTGCTGTGGGTGATCACAGAGCGTTCTCTTGAAAGGTTTTATTAAACTGCATTCTCAGAATAAGTCATGAAACGGATGGTGACCGACAGAAGATGTGGCAGAATGTTTGCCCCAAGAAAAATACAAACAATTTAGTAAGAAGGCCACATGTAGTTATGCACCTGGATACCTTTGTGAACACCATGATTTTTTCAGATTAAAATGTTTGAGAGCTGGGCACGTTTAGAAACTATATGGTACAACACTTTCTAGACTGTACCACTTAAACTTTGGAGGTAGGGATTTAAATGTGACACACACAAACACAAAAAATAGCATTCCACATAGAAGAATAACAAAGCAATGAGAAGGCTATGTGATAATTTGTATTACTGAGTTGTTGTTATTTTGATTATGTATTTTGTGGTTTTATATTCTGATTTTATCCTGTGAACCACCCTGAGACCTGCGGATATTGGGTGGTAGATAAATTCTAATAATATTAATAATAATCCACCTTTTCCCCAGAACCAGGACTTGAGGTGGCTCACAAAAACTGAAACACAAGTAAAACACAGATAGCGAAAAACATATAAAAGATAACTTAAAAAGCAATTAAACTATAACAGAATTAAAATGATTTAAAAAGATTTATTAAAATGCAGATAGCAAAAACAGCGCAACACTATTAAAAAGCCCTTTCTTTAGAAGCAGCCAGTTCCCCCAAGCCTGCTAGAATAAGAAAGTCTTCAGCAGCTGGTGGAAAGACAGTGAGGAGGGAAGCCAGTCTAGCCTTTCTGGAAATGGAGCTCTGAAGTCTGGGAGCAACTATTGAGAAGGCCCTCTCCCATGTCCTCACCAAACACTTTTTTCCATGCAAAATTTTCCACAGGCAGGACAGAGATATTTCAGAGGGCCAATATTCAAAATACTTGATCCAGCTGCAGTTTGAAGTGGTGTGGCCTGGGAAAAGGCTGTACCCTGTGGTTTTTCTAAGCATGACATGCATCCCAGTCCTTTGCTGATCAGAGCTTATCCCTTCAACTAGATCCTCAAGTACTATTCTGACTTCTGGCCCTTGAGAAGATTCAGTGTGCATGCCAAGAAACTTAAGAGCTAGTAGGAACATGTAGAAAAGCCTTGGCCAAGGATATATTTCTTAATAAATACTAACTTCCTTTGCATGATTCAGGTTTACAGAACGTTCAGGAAATATTTTGTTAGACAGAGTACAGTGGTACCTTGGGTTAAGTACTTAATTCGTTCCGGAGGTTCGTTCTTAACCTGAAACTGTTCTTAACCTGAAGCACCACTTTAGCCAATGGGGCCTCCTGCTGCCGCCACACCGCCGGAGCCTGATTTCTGTTCTTATCCTGAAGCAAAGTTCTTAACCTGAAGCACTGTTTCTGGGTTAGCGGAGTGTGTAACCTGAAGCGTATGTAACCTGAAGCGTATGTAACCCGAGGTACCACTGTACTCCCATTTGTTAGACATTAGTAAAGTGTGAAGACCCCTCTGCAAAACTTTGCTAAACATCTGAATCTATGAACTCCTGATTATAATATTTCAAACTGTTTCTTTTGGTTTTGAATATGTGTCTCAGTAAAGACAATATTGTCAAAGAGAGATTTATGCAATCCACTAATGAAGTGGTTTTCTACAATTTATTGCACCAATGCCACAAAGAAAATGACAAATGATACTGTACATTTACAGCCCAAATTAAGAAGTTTCCACAGTTTGACATTAGAATCCAGTCAATAAAAAAAAACCCCAAACACTATTTGCTTTTCTCTCTCTGAACACATACTTGCAGCAATACACACACACACCCTTCTCCTAGTACGGTATATGTTACTTCATCTGTTCCAGGTAACATGCTTTATTATATAAGCTTGCTACACTTAAAATATGGTCCATATGAATCAGAAGAAGTTTGCTCCTGCTTAGGAAACAAAGAAGTAGACATGTTTGGAGGGGAGGACAGCAGAATACTATTAATACAGCATGAAAAATAAAAAGTTCTGGAATCTTGAAGATTTCAGACAAGATTCCTTTCTCATTGCCACTTTCAGTGTTTCTCAGGTACATTCACATTACTTTAAAAACTATTAAAAATACCAGAACTAAAGCATGCTTATGATAAAAGGGTAGCCATTGCAGTGCATCACCAGTGCAGTTTTTGCCCTCTCAAATGCTACAGCACAATCTTTCAGAAAATTCATGACATGTACAACTTTTATGTTGCCCCCTACTGGCAGCTTAATTCTGTCAACTGAGGTAGTTTTTTAAAAAAACGGAAGGATAAAACACATTATTTTTTTCTTAAATATAGAATGAAGCTACTTTTTCTAAAAGGATACAATTGTTAAAGATCTGCATGGTTCTTTTATAGGGGGAAAAAGTATATTATGATTTTATTCTGAGATAAAAGCAAGGGTTGTTAAATTATGGTCAAGGAATCAAATTAATTAAGTACAAGAAGGGTATCTTTAACCCTTGCCTTTGTGGTCCTCTCTGTCAAAAACTGGGCTTCATTCATTTGGAAGGGAAGGTTTCAGAGGAAAATTGATTTTTTGAGCTAATTTGCAATAGAAAGAAAGGCAGGGAACAGAATAATGCTGCTATGGATAACTACTAGCTTCTAAAACAGGAATGACCGTATGATTAAGTGTTGTCATGAAAGTATTGGCAAGGATGAATAAGCAATGAGACAAAATGGAAAATCTGACAAGCCCCAGAAAAAGAAAATTATTAAATCGGTATTTGGACAAACATTGCATCCAATTGCCAACACTGCTTGGGTCAGTTGCCAAATATGACAAAACTTCTTTCTACTTCCATTTAGCACTTTCAGTCCAACATGGGAGATTGCACAATGTGCCAACCGGGAGTCTTTCAAAAAAATTGTAAGTAGTTTTTGCTTTCTTACTCTAATTTCACACAGTCACCTGCAGAACTTGGAAGTTAAAATGAAGTCACAAGATTTATACTGAACCTTCTAAGAAAGCCCTAGGTATAGGGTTTGAAACCAAGACGAATACGGTCATATGTGTACAGTTGTATAGCAACATAGAAAATTAAAAGAGAGCTCATGTTACTAACTTCCCATTTAAAACCACATACATTTCTCTTTTAGAATTAAGACATACAAGAGAGGAAGGCACCAAGAGGCTAGTGCAAAACGTTCTGTGGGATCGCTTCAGACACTTGAGAATTATCATAATGAATTGCTGTCACTGTTACCATGACCACCTTCCCCTCGCGATATCCTCTCTGAGATTTCTTCTGCATGTTTCATCCGTCCACTTAAAGAAGTTGATCCTGCTTCTGCAGTGTGCTGAAGAGAGATCTATTATTCTCGGGGCAACAGATAAGAGTTTATGTTTTAAAACAAGCTATCCAGAGTTGATGCTAATGGGTGCTTTTAATGCTAGTCCTACACAAAGTAGACTCAGTGAAATGAACTCATGGTTCATTCATTTCAGTGTTTCTAATCCAAGCAGGACTAGGATGGATACAAACCTATGCCCATTATCGTATCGGTTCTTAAGGTTCAAACATGAGCTTTTTTGAGCTGGTTGTACATATGTTAGGATGCTCAACCTGTAAGACCAGAAAACTGGAAATTCAAGATGTGGCATTTGCAATAAGGTAAGTTTGCAGTGGAGATTACTACTACTTTCTCCCATTTTCATCTAGCTGTGATGCAGGATCCAAAACTTCCGTCTCCGCCAAGAACAACCAAAAACAACACTGCCGCTCTCGAGCTGCTTTGTCCATTTTAGAAGCCAATCAGCCACATAACAAGATTGTGGTAGCTGACTTCCAACTTCTTGTTCCATGGAGGTTTGATGAGCTAACAAAAGAGAATGGGCATGCATACTTCTTCCAATTCATCACCTTGTCTGTCCATCCAAACACAGGAATGCTTCTGTGCATACAGATTTGCTTACTGCTCCCCATTTGGGTGGGTGGGAAATCAGAACAAGACAACAATAGTAAGGAAACCATACTTAAGAGTTGTTGTTTTTTTGTTTGGCTGAGAACTATGTATAAGTAGGGAATCCTCCAATAGTGTTTAATTCTTTTGTCCATTAAAATACAAGGATGCATTCTTGATTAGTTTACTCCAAAAGCAGTATAAAAACCCTGAATGTCTTTTATATTATGTAAACTGAAATTCCGCTGGTAAGCGTCCAAAATGCAGAAGAGGAAAAGTGACAGAATGAACTGTCACCTGTGGTCCTCTGTTCCCCATCTCTTCATGTTTGCTCTCTTCTGCACACACGCATCCCATCTGCTTTACTCTGCTAGGGAGCTGTGACTTCAAGATTTCAGCTTAGAGGAGTATCTGAGCAACATACGGAGAATGAGTACTCGCTATAGCAGCCAACAGCGGCAAATCGTTGGATTCAATCCTAGAAATTAAAAAAGGGATGTTTTTCAATATGTAAATTATAGCAGAGAATTGAAGTATCTAATTAAAAGCATTTCTGAACCACTTAATATTTAGAAATCTCTAACGAGATGCTAAAATACAACATAAAAACCAGAGATGCAACATAAAAGCAGATAAAGACAGTAATAACAGGGTCCAGTTTTATAGGTCATGGAAAGCCTGGGCAAAAGGATGTCTCTAAGATGTCTGTGGCAACTGGTGTTGCTTCACAAATCGCAGAGGAAAGAGCATCCACAATGCAATGAAGAAACATGCCTGTTTTACCCTGTGTTATTCTGTAGCAAAATTTCTCCAGATGATCAAGTGAATTTAAAAGTCTATAGAGGGACAGGCAATAATAATAAAATAAGAAATTTTTATTTATACCCCGCCCTTCCCAGTTCAAAAACCAAGCTCAGGGCAGCTAACAACAAATTTAAAATACAGTATAAAAACATGAATAGCAATAAATTCAAAAATCAAAAAGATAATCTCCCCAGGGCTAGCTGGCTGAATTGGTCCTACTTGGACCAGCGAGGAGGCCAGGGGAGAATTAGCTATGGGGTCTCAGAGTGGGTGATCTTCATAAAAGGGGAGGGGGAGGGAAGAGAAGGGAAATAAAAGATCAGGCTGAATTCAAGCTAAAGGCCAGGCAGAATAGCTCTGTCTTCCAGGCCCAACAGAAGGAGGTTCAATCCTGAAGGGCCGTAGTCTCATGGGACAGAGCATTCCACCAGGTTGGAGTCATCACCGAAAAGGCCCTGGTGGAGAATAGTCTGACTTCCTTAGGGCCCAGGACCTCTAAACTATGGTTATTCATGGACTTTAAGGTCCTCTGCGGGGCAAACCAGGAAAGGCGGTCCCGTAGATATGAGGGCCCTAAGCCACAAGGTGGGCTTGCAGGTAACCTGGTACCAAATTGTTTAGGGCTTTACATGGTGGTTGATTGGCAGCCAGTACAGTTCCTTCAGCAGAGGTGTAATATGTGCACATCAAGGTGCTCCACTCAACCACCTGTTTGCAGCATGCTGCAGCTTCCAGACCAGTTTCAATATGGTCAGGGTAGGAAGAGGGACAGAAAAGACATGCTGGTGAATGGTCATATTTGAGAAACCAAGGCCACAGTCCTATACTCACTTACTCAACAAGCAGGGGCTGCCCTTGAAGATGACTTGGGAACTTCAACTGGTCCAAAAGCCTATTGTATCAGTACGCTTGATTATTTTTATTTCTGTATTTTGTCTTTAGTTTAAAAATTATCAAAGTGTCATTAAAAAAAGTTAATTCTACACTGCCCCGCATCACATTTCCATTTCCAAGTTGATGAGCCAAGTAGCGCATGATAGTCTCAGGAAGCACCCTACCAGCAAGAGGAGAAAATACTGTTTTCCCAAAAGTCGCTCAGACTTTTCTTGAATGACTTTGGCAAAGGAGCAAAATGAATCTAAACAAAGACAAGGTTGGGGGCAGGGAAAATCAATGCTTATGCGCAGACAAGCAACTGTATGGATTAGGGAGGGTCTCGTGAGAGCAGATATAGATTACATAGCAAAAGCGGAGGTTGTAGTGATAGATGGCCCGGTAACAAGACCCAGCGCTCTAGCAACACAAACCTGCAAAAAGGCCCCGAAACAAGGTTAAATGGTCTGATTCTATTATTCAGCATGCTTTTAGGAAGGCCATTTGGTGAATGTCTCTGATTCAGGTACAGTAACAGAGAGATGGGAAAGTTCAGCACTTCCCTACTCTATAGACTAAACGAAGATCATGGCCACTGGTCCCGTCACCTCTTGGCAAATAGAAGGGGAAGAAATGGAGGCAGTGAGAGATTTTACTTTCTTGGGCTCCATGATCACTGCAGATGGTGACAGCAGCCACAAAATTAAAAGACGCCTGCTTCCTGGGAGGAAGGCGATGGCAAACCTAGACAGCGTCTTAAAAAGCAGAGACATCACCTTGCCAACAAAGGTCCGTATAGTAAAAGCTATGGTTTTCCCAGTAGTGATGTATGGAAGTGAAAGCTGGACCATAAAGGAGGCTGATCGCTGAAGAATTGATGCTTTTGAATTATGGTGCTGGAGGAGACTCTTGAGAGTCCCATGGACTGCAAGAAGATCCAACCTATCAATTCTGATGGAAATCAGCCCTGAGTGCTCACTGGAAGGACAGATCCTGAAGCTGAGACTCCAATACTTTGGCCACCTCATGAGAAGAGAAGACTCCCTGGAAAAGACCCTGATGTTGGGAAAGATGGAGGGCACAAGGAGAAGGGGACGACAGAGGACGAGATGGTTGGACAGTGTTCTCAAAGCTACCAGCATGAGTTTGACTAAACTGCGGGAGGCAGTGGAAGACAGAAGTGCCTGGCGTGCTCTGGTCCATGGGGTCACGAAGAGTCGGACATGACTAAATGACTAAACAACAACAACAACTCTATAGACTAAAACAAAAACATTTCCTGAACTAAGGACTGAATTATTTGATGCTTCAATCATATACTTTTTAAGAAGTGCTTTTTTAAAAGCATTAGACAGCAAACTAAATAGTGCTGCTTCTCATGAACCTCCTTATTTATTGTAAATAATGGATAGTGCTTTATAGACTAAAAACAGCAACCCTTCAATGTTATAAAACTGGGACAGCTTACTACAGAGTGATTTTATCTTTATACTCACCACACAGTAGCCTTCAGACATAGATATAGATATGGTCTCCTTTATATTTGATTTTAACTTACTTGCATTCCTTACATGCTTTACCAAATACTTTATTATTTATAACATAACCTTATGGCAGAAAACTGTTCAAAGGGCAGCTTTTTTTGGGGGGGGGGGGAACTGCGGTAAATAATCCATACCAATGGATAAATATATAAGCATTGAGAAAACTATGAAAACCATAAACTCACAATGGAATGAAAGCATATCTTACTTTTCTACAAAGGGAAGACTGTACACAGCCATTGCACAGGAGAGCATTCCAAAAGTTTGGAACTATGAGAGAAAAGGCTCTTCTTCTAGTAAGTAAGTAAGTTGACCTTAATTCTCTATGCAGAGATGGGGAACCTGTGACACCTTCAGATATTGTAGGAACTCCCACCAGACAAAGGTAGAGGAGAAATTCTTTCAGTGAACATTTTAAAGTGAACCAACCCAATTTGCCACCTCCTTAATACACAAATAGGATCATAAATATCATTCAGAACGAACGCTTTTCCAAATTTTGTGATACATCTCATGGTTCAAAATATGTACCGTGCTGTGCAAAACACATGCACATTTTAAGATAAAATAACTTTAGAAATGCATATATTGCAATTAAATTTGAATTTAAATAAAATTCTTGTAAACTTTTAAGAAATTGCTATTAATGCAAAAACGAAACTGAACAGATTTATGAGCACACATACACATGAAATGGACACAGATTGAAAGAGACTGATACAACTCCCATCTTCTCTGACTAGGAATGAATATAGCACAAAACATCGGGAGAGCCCTAGAGACAGGAGCTCAGAGTAGGACTCACTGTAGTTCTTAAGGTTCCTGGAGGAGTTTACACAGGAAAAGGCATTCTTTAAGATACCTGTGACACAGATCATGTAGAGATCACAACCAGCCTGCTGAATTGGGTTCAGAAACATACCGGTAACCAATGTAGATATTTAAGTACCAATGTAAATCTTTCAGCTACTTATACCATCAGACAGGCAGCAGCATTCTGCATCAGCTGTAATTTCTGAATCATCTCCAAGGACAGTTCCATGTACAGCACATTAAAGTAATTTAGTCTGGCAGTCAACAAGACCTAAATTATGTAGCTGGGTCTCTTATGTTTCAGGAGTTGGCACAGTTGCTGAACTAAGCTGGTAAAAAAGGCACTCCTGGATGCAGCCATCACCTGAGAATCTATGAGCAATTGGAATTAAATTGCAGCCAGGTTTTTGCCCACACTATCGCTCTCAAGGTTCCTCTTTGCAAGGTTGAGAAGGGACAACTCTGAACATCACACAGCATTCTAATTTGCATGGAATGCTCCAGCCCATGGCCACTAAGTGACAACCTATATCCCAGGTCTTTTGCACAGCTAGGTGCAGAACAGTAGGATCTCCAAGAATACCTGAATGAGTCGCTTCTCATCTGACAGTTTTTAGTAACCCTCAGAAGGTGGGTTTAAATACCGCCCCCCCATCTCAGGAATGCACTTAGAGCAATGCTAAAGATTCTCCCCCCACCCTTCTTTTATTCTTTTATTTTTGAGCTGTTCAGAAAGGAAGGTTCCATGGTTTGAAGTCAAGAATATATTATCCAGTTAAGATTACAGCCATGCCATCATCTCACACATGTTTCATAGGAGACATCCCGTTCCATCTCCCTGTAGCCAAAATACCAAGACATAGGTTACTGAATTCTTTCCTAACCCATTCCACACAGACCACTAAATTGACTTGAACAGAACTTTCATCTACAGTGCTTATGCAAAACATGGTGCTGACCAAAATAAGACTTTCTACCATTGCCCCTCCTCCTTGTCCTCCTCCATTTACTTTTTAAATGTACTGATGCAACTGTTAATGCAGCAGAAACAGCACTTGCTGTCCCTCTGCCTGAAAAAAAGGGGTCCTTCTTCAGGGTGAGGCATTCTGGGTGAGGTGGCCCAAGAGGTGCCTGCCTGTGCTGCCGACGCTTTTCTATTACTTCCATTTTGTTCAGAATGTGAAGGAAGGACAAGAAAATAATTCTATTTTCCTACATTTAACAGCTCGGTTCTATTTCCAGATGGCTCAGTGGAACACACACAAGCTACATTTCACACTTTGGCATGTCTTTCACAGAAAATGTGACAATGGAATAAACAGTAGTATCCTGAATATTCAGTGCATGGTGGGGGTGGAAAAACTAAAAAAAAAAAAAACTTTAAAAAGGAACTCCAGCATCAACACTCACCCCAATACCACTCCAAGTTCTTTCACATGGACTCTCGTTTGGCCTCGCAAATATTTAGACAGCATCGTGCTTTTGAGGTACATTTCCTGTAGCCGATCCTCGAGATGCATAATGCACTGTAAAAAGACATGAAACCCCACAGTGATCCAATCCAATAGAATAAGAGGGCAAAGCCATGCCAAACACAATTGCATCAAACGTGAACTGATCCTTCCTGGGGCCAGACCCAAGTTCTGCCCCTCTATGATTAGGCTGATGGTGGACCTGCCATAGGGCAACTGCTATAGTTGCCCCTAAGAATGGGGGTGTTGCATTGCTAATAATCAGGAGTGCCATGAATGGTATGTGGGGCTCAGGATCATCCCCACTTTAGTCTGATGGGAGGTACAAATACAGAATGCAAGCAAATCACTTTTGCTTTGGGCCCTCAGATCACAGGGAATAAAGGATGCAAACATGGCCTGCCAGCGGACAGAAACAAGTCTGCAGCAAAGAAGAAAGGTTCCTAAAGAGCTGTAGTTAATTCTCTAACAGCTATCAAAGAGGAGAATTCCTAGACTATTCAGTTATGCTGGGGGGTGGGGCGCTATTTCCACTATGCAGTCTTCCTTCAAGGTCTGAAAGAAGTCAGTGTAGTGGTCTATGGAATGTAAAAACTGGCTGCACATCGCACTTTCCCTGTTAATCAATTCCTTCTGCAGGCAATCATTTGTAAACACGGACTTACAAAGTCAGCAGGAAGGTTAAGTTTGTAAAGCTGTAAAATGGATTGTAATAAAGACGACACTTGGCTGGAGACCAGGACATCCTTGCCCAACTTCATGCTGTCGGTTATCTTTCTTTGGCTTGTGGCCACCTGTACTGTCCATTTATCTGTATCTGCAATAATACAAACAGCTTCTGCTATGGGCTCATCTAGTACTGGATGCTGTAGAAAGGAAAAAGTAAATGGAACAGTTTGAAACTGCTGTCTACTATATATATATATATATATATATATATATATATATATATATATATATATGCTTTCGTAGATTTTCACGGGTACAGGAATGCAGGTTTTGGTGTCTTCGGGTATCTTCCCGTGTAAGAGTTGGGGTGTCTAGGCGACGTTTCGACGAGGTCTCACTCGTCATCTTCAGGCTGGTGCTTTCGGCTTCTTGTTACTAGAACAGAGCAGGATCTCAGTGTTTGAGTTCCTATAAATACTGTTGAGGGGGTGTGGTGTATAGCCTCCAACGTTCTGGGCAGAGAGGGAGTTCCCAGGTTAGTGTGCCTTTTCTTCTTTTGTTCCTTAATTACTTGAGGGATATCTTGAGTGATTTCTTGAGTGATATTCTGAGTACCACTTAGGAGGGTCATTAGGTGTGGATTAGTTGCTAAAGCAACTTGAGGGATATCTCTCAAGTAATCAAATTACTTGAGGGATATCTCTCAAGTAATCAAGGGATATCTCTCAAGTAATATCTCTCAAGTAAGATATCCCTCAAGTAATTAATGAACAAAAGAAAAAAGAAAAAAAGGCACACTAACCTGGGAACTTCCTCTCTGCCCAGAACGTTGGAGGCTATACACCACACCCCCTCAACAGTATTTATAGGAACTCAAACACTGAGATCTTGCTCTGTTCCAGTAACAAGAAGCCGAAAGCACCAGCCTGAAGATGACGAGTGAGACCTCGTCGAAACGTCGCCTAGACACCCCAACTCTTACACGGGAAGATACCCGAAGACACCAAAACCTGCATTCCTGTACCCGTGAAAATCTACGAAAGCATATATATATATATATATATATATATATATATATATATATATATAATGCATATATTCAATTTACAAATTTAAAGTTTACATTCAGCATAGTTTGCTGCAATCTCTAATGACAAACGGCTAGTAGCATTTGTTCTTCTTAATAGAATATGTTTGTGGCCTACTGGAATAATAAATTTGGATGGCACTGATCAAGTGATATATGTAAACCTCTATTGTCAAATATTGAATTAACTGAAAAAAGTTTTGGGGTTGTTTTTTTTTAAAAAATTGACGCAATAGCCCTTTCAGACAATAAAAGTGTCTTATTCTAGCAATCATGTCCACATGATTAGGGCAGGGATTAGGTGCACATATGGACAGGACTCCCTCCATTTAAATAAATATGTGGTCCCATGTATGCAAAAGCTCAGAATGGACATCAGAGTATGTACACAGTTTTTGTTCAAGGCAAACAGGCACAATGTGGAAGATGCACTATGCATTTTGGGCGCATAACCGATTGGTAGAATGACTGCCTTGCACTCTGAAGGTTTTGTGTACAGTACTTGGCATTTCCAGTTTAAAAAAAGTTCAGGTAGGTGATGGCAGAGACCTCTAATGAGCCACTGCTAGGTAGGGTAGACAAGTACCAGGCTTGATGGATAACTAATCTTGACTTGGTATAATGCAACTTTCTATGCTTAACTGTCAATGATATTAAAGGGATTCTGTGTGACAAGATCCACATTGAACAACCCAGCACAGCAATACCTCAAGGACTGCTTCTCTCTATCTGAACCTACCCAGATCCTGAGATCACCCTTTCTTTGTGTGTCTCCTCCACGAGGGGTCCGGCAGGTAGCAAACTAAGGTATATCTAAATCCAGTATTTGTTTCCAATCAGAGGTCAGCTGTGCACTTCTAGAAGCCCCAAAGCAGGCCATAATTATTACAACCTTCCCCTGTTTGTACCCTGCCTCTAGAGAGACAGGTTCTATTTTAGTTGCAATGAATAGTAGCCATTTGTAGAATTGGTCTAACCCTTTTAAAGGCCACTTACGTGAGTGATCATTAATGCATCTTGCAACAGTGAGGTCCGAAATTTAAATCAGAATTACATTAATAGAAGGAAAATATAGATTAGGGTGCTCCCCCACACTTTCCATTTTCACTTTGGCATACTGCCAGATCTGATCCACCTCCAACTATCCCACTTTTACATTTCCTACTGCCAACACTTGGCCTTCTATGTCTCGCTGCAAGAAAGAGGCTCAGAAGTATGCCCAGACTTACATTCACTGCATGACTCAACTCAGCCGATAGGCACTGCTTGAGCTGCTCATCGTTACTGATTCCATGCAACACCAGGTCAGGCATATATGAGGCACAATAGCCACCGAGAAGGGACCTTCCAAAATGCTTTACGCTTTGATTGCTGATTGTGTTGGATCTGAAACAGAGAAATTGGTTGCATGCTTAGTACTCAGCCATTTCTAAGGCCAGTTTGTGAAAAGCTATTGGAATAAAGTGGAATTATTTCAGTAAGATTGGCAGATTGCAATGCTATGTGAATGATGACACTGCCTTCTTTGCTTGCAAGATTACAGCTCATGATCAAAAATGAGCATGGAAAAAGTTACTATCATTCTCAGCTCTGAATCGCACAGTCAGTCCACAGTTCCCAAACTTTGTCGCTACCACAAAATATTTTCCCCAGCAGGAGCCTCAGATATGGAACTTTGACATGACAATCTGGTTATTTGATGATTGCCTCATTTATTTATAACATTTCTTACCTGCCCTTTACCATACAATTAAGATACTAGATGCACCTCTGTGGGACGGGGTCCACATTTTAGAGGCTGCCTTTCCCCATACTTCTGAGGGCTGCAGAACTACCAAGAGAGACCTCTCTTTGATAATCTTAACACCCAGGAAGATCAGCAGGAATGGAAGCAATCTTTCAGATATCTGGAGCCCAAATCATTTAGAGCTTTAAACACTAATGTCAGCATTTTGAAACCATTCATCTGATCATTATCTCTTAACCTCTCATAAATGTGCACCTAATGTGTTATCCAAACTGACAGCTAGGCAAAGCACCTATTTTATTGGTTAAGATAAGTTACATACTTGTTAACTTTTAAATTGGATCACTTGTGCTCTGTTGTAGCCGAGTTCACAAAAACCACCTGTTTGTAAAGGCTGAAAGGCTGCATAATGTAGCATGTGAAATAGACACTTGCCCATGAAGGCTCATGCTAGTCTAAGACTTTGCTGTTTTCACATATTGTAAAAAGAGGAAAAACTGAGCCTTTTAGTCCATTGAACTAAATTGATAACAGCCTCTATTATTGTAAAACCTTAAAATTATGATGCAAGTATTATGCCTAAAATTAATAATTGAAAAAAACCCAATTTGCACTATACTAGGTTGTCTCGGCTTTCCCAGCAGAGGGTCAATACTACTTTATAATGAAAACATGTGGTTTAAGTTGGTCTAAATATCAGGCTAGAGGTTCCTTCTTCAGATTTTTCAAGCGCTATCTTAGAACAGTTAAAATAACAATGCAGCAAACCCTTGAGGAGTCACACCTTTGGAGTTGGTCATATTAACTTATTTTTACCTTGGCAAAGCAAGTTCTACTTCGGAAAGTTCTTCTGTCCTACTGTTGACAGAGCTCAGAGATTGCCCATCTGGAATATGTGCGCTACCTTCATCGTCGCTCTCTCCCAGGGCACTGTCAGAGCTCTCATTTCTAGGCATGTTCTCTTCCACCCTGAAAGGGTGTTTGCTTCCAGCATCCCCACAGGGGACATCCTCCGTAACTGCCTGGCCAGATCTCTGCACATCAGCGGGACTTCCTGAATCACAGTCAAGAGAAACCCTTTCCAAGTTTTCACAGTGTGTGCTTTCAGCTTCCCCCAGTCTTCCTGGCTTTGCAGTTTTGACTTTGCTCTCAGAAGGGACAGGTGGATGGCATGACAACCGAAGCGCACTTGGTAGTCGCGTTTTACAAGCTTTCTGCCTAGCACGTGGTTTAAGACAGAAGTAAGATTTCTCCTGCTGGACTTGGGCAGTTGCATGCAGTGGACTTGACAGGAAACATAGAGATTTGCTTTTGTTCCTCGGCATCCCTACAGTTTCATCCAGATCCTTTTGGGTGGGTTCTAAATCAGATACGGGTGAAGGGGAGCTTCCAATTTGGAAGGTAACTCTTTCCAACTGAGGGTACCTCTGGCTAGCCCTCTCACTGCAAAACAGCTGTCCTGCTGCGTTACACTGGTTGTCGTCCTTCATTCCTGTTGTTAAATCCTCTAATTTTGCACACCCCTTGGATACACCTTCTGAACCAGCCACCGTTTTCCCCTTCTTAGCTTCCTCCACAAGTCCTTTGGAGGAGCCAGCTTTGGGCAAGCAACAGGGCAGTTCAGAACTCTGTCCAGCATTTATGCCTTCATGCTCCCGCTTCAAGCAGGCAGGTTCAAAGCAGCTCTCTCCCACAGCAGCAGCGCTCCCGGTTCTCCGGGGCAAACTGGGAGATATGAGAGCAGGTTCGTTTCTAACAGTGACTACTACATAATCAGAATCCTCAACTTCTCCCTTTTCTAGAGCTGTCGAGATCTTGCCGCCACTCAGGGCTTGCTCTCCTCTGCCAACTTGTCCACTCCGGGTCAGATGATTCTCCTGCAGCTCAGAGCACCGTAAGAAATACGTAAGAATGTAGAGGATGCGTTGAACCAAATCTTTACGCTTCCCAACAATTACAGTCCTCGTCATTCTGACAGGTGAGCCTATAGCACCATATAAGTCACCTGGAAAAAGCACAAGGAAGAAAAATGGAGATTCATACTGCCTTTTAACCCAGAAGGCCATAAGCCAACAGCCCACGTCCAATCCAATCCAGTTTTGTTTTGTGGTTTTTTTTTAAAAAGATCCATCTAGTTACACTATGTGCCGTGAAAGTTTGCACTGAGGAATCAAACATGATTATAATCATTGCTCTAGCCTAAGAGACAAATTAAAACTCAAGGGCATGATCCACTTCAAGTTAAGCTATTTTACATTTCATTGATTTCAATAGGAGGAATTAAACACACATGGTTAACTTCCTATTGAAATCAATGGGACCTAAAAGTGCTTACCACTGGCTAGATCATGCCCTCAAGTTTTATTTGTACTACATAATTAGTTATTTTTTGAAAAAGGGTTCTTCCCAAGTCATTAGCAGGCAGATCTTACTCGTCGTGCTAAAAATCAATTACAATTTCTGTGCCAAGAACACCTGAATTATGTGACCCCTATAAAAGCTAAATGGTGTACAATTTACATTTTTATATCCTATCGCAGGAGAAATGCAGAAGTGTAAAATGAAATGATTTATGACAACCCATACTTTACAGGTCTGCAACAGATGAGAGTCAACAAAAACCAGTTATCGTTATAGAAATCGTGTTAGCAATTCACAAAACATGAAGCTCTATTAAACACACACACACACACCACGAAATTTAGAGACTATTAAAGTGTAAGCTGCTCAACAAAACAAAAAATCTATTTCTTGCACCTTCACTTGTACCAGTAGAAGTAAGTCTGTAGCTTATGCGGTAACCACTAGAGGGCATCATCACGCTTTTTAAAAAACAGCATCTCAACCACTGGCAACAGAATCCCTTAGCCCTGACCAACATCTGGCTGCAAGGAGCAAGCTTTTATGCTGAATGAAGAGTTCACTAAAGCTGATAAAATATGTGCATGCTCAAAGCATAGTTTTGGTAAGTATAATAGAGCTATTTCAAAAACGTCTCCCCTGTGCAACCATACATCAAGCAGCTTTCTAATAATTCTCCATTTATTCCTCAGCCTAATATGACAAACAATTTTAAAATGCATGTGCACAAGGACATTTTCTGTGCAGATTAAGTCTTATCCTATAAAAAAGATCGTCTTGGGTTTGTTTTTAAAGTTTCACACTGACCTAGCTGTGCCCAGAGCGGATTGTAAGGGTGAGATTTTGCCAGCATGTTCACAGACTGAGAGGCACGTTTCTCAGAGGAGGCCCTGATGGGAAGGTGGTCAATTGGCATCACTGTGGGGACCCAAGCCAGGTGATAGGTCAGCACTGCCGTCAAGAGAGCCGCTAAGAACCTGTGGAGAAAAGAGCCACAAACAAGATAAATATGGCGATGAACCTACAGTCCCCATGAAGGGGAGCAGAGCAAGCAAGCAAGTCACAGCGACAACTTACTGGTTTTTGCTGGTCTGTTCTATCAAGACGGTGAATTCCTTCAGAAAGTGTTGGCACAACTGATTCTTTTCAGAAGCGCCGGACATCATGGTTAGCCATACAGGCTCTGCAATCCTTGGAACTGAATACAAGTTCCAGATTGTAATTCTGTAAGAAGGAGTGGGGGGAACCAAAGAGAGATCTATTAGCTAAAACAGTATACGCTGTTCAAAATGCAAAGCCTCTATCCCATAACAAAAGAAGGTGATCTCAAGCATACAAAGCCAAACTATTAGTTCTGCTTCCCAAGTGCCGCTGCAGTAGGCCCAGAAAATATGGGGTCAGCGACTGTTGACAGATTACTGCCCAGCAGTCTGAAGCATTCACTGTTGTACTGTTTGGGGCTGATTGGAGTTGTAGTCAAAACAGCTGGGGGGGCAGATTGGTGAAGGTTGGTTTATATTGCGAACAATTCACTTCCTCTTTTATATAATCCCTCTCCACCCTCTCAGTCATGGCCATGGCCTCAGTCAGGTGCCTAAATAATAAACTGAGATATGGTCAGGTGACCAAACCCAGAGAGGTGTGAAATCCTGATCCAAATACTAATTCTTTTCAAACTTGATAATAGCTTCCCTTTATTTCAACACAGGCAACATTTTATATGCATCACAGCATAGGTTAATAGGTTGACACGGACATTCGTAATTAGCTATCTGTGATTGCTGGTAAAACATATCCTGGACATGATTTGAAAGGATTTATGGCCCAATTTCTAATCGTAGTGGTTACAGCTGGGAAAGGTTGTTCTCTGCAATGAAGCAAAAAGTTATAGGATAAATAGTGCCAGGAGAAGAAGTGATGTCAGAGGAGCATGCTTGCACCTGGCTGTCCATTTTGCATGTGTGTTTTTCCTCTTAAAACTTATTTCCTCCTCATCTTCTTCCTATGGTTTAAATCTCTCCCTGGTTTGGAGGCATGCTAGGCGGTGGCAGTGGCTCCAAGCAGTTTCCTAATCTTCTCCCAGCACATTCCTTTTGTGGTTGTGTTGATGGAGCTCCTACATCAATTGGTCATCAGAGGTTTCTGCAGGACCGGCTCTCACACTCTCTTTGCAGGGAGCTTTGGTGTCCCCTGATACACTTTCCTGGGGGCCCCCAGCAATGCAGCTGAAGTCATTCTTCAATTAATTTGCATAAATGACAGCCTCAAATGAATTGAAAATGTAGACCTGGCCTACACATACAGCAGAATGAAGTGGGAGCAAGGTGGCAAAGTCGACTGCTGACAGAGCATTGCATTTATAAACTTCAATAGGTTTTTAAATACAGGATTTAATGTGAAAGGAGCCTATAGTGACGTATTTCACTCTGCTACCTCATTCTGCTTCATGTGCGCTTCACTGCAGCCCTCTTTTGGAAAGTTAGGTGGCAGACTGCTGTAGGTAAAAATGGCAGTTTTTGAAACAAACTTTTACTGACATTGCACAATTGATTCAGATCCCACATGCTGGGATGTCTCACCACTGCTGCATTCCCCATATTTCTCCATGGAAAATCTAGAGAACTGATTAAAGAGGCACCAGTTTTGGCTTTTTTTTTTTTTTTGGTAGAGAAAGAGAAAAACCATGTAGCCTCACTTTCTCCATCCCCAGAGCCAACCTTTTTGTTTGTTTGTTAAAGGTGAATCTGTGCCTTTGTACCTGAAAGGCATGTGCACCTGGGAAATAGAGGGAGACTAGTGCAACAGGGACAAAGCTGCAATGGAGTGGGCTCTGAATGGTGACCTGTATGCCCTTTATGGAGAAGTACAAATCTACTGCTTGCCTTCCATGGACCACTAACTTACCTGAATTCACCTAGGGCATCCATGACACGGCTGATGTACACTTGCACTCTTTGGCTTGTTTCTGCTATTTTTCTGCAGGTGATCATGGCCTTGGAGAGAAAGCAATCATAATAGGTTTTTAAAAAAAGAAAAGCAAAAGTTATTATTATTTCAAAGGTTTACTGAAAAACTTTGAAAAGTCAAGCACTGGAATCTAATGAATAGAGGAACAGCTCTAGTTCAGAGGTGAAGCATATGCATTGCATGCAAAAGGTCCCAGTTTCAATCCTTGGTGTCTCCAGATAGGTCGGGAACCACAATTCCCATCATCCCTGACCACTGGACACGCTGGCTGGGGATGATGGAGTTTGTAGTCCAACAGCATCTGGGGACTCAAGTCAGAGAAAGCCTCTTGAGACTGATAAGAGAGATCAAGGAGCAATATGCCTGAAGCATCTATCACATTTCATGGAAACCAGATAAAAAGTATTTGAATAAAAAATTGGTTGCTGGGGGCAGGGGACAGAGACAGGAATCAGTGCTGTAGATCATTTGCTCATTCTTCCCAATGAAAGTTTCTGTCTGTCTTGCTACAAGAGGCTCATCTGCCAAGTCCATGTCAGGTTAGACGATATGTAACTTTCAGACCTTGTGTGGTGCCATGGAAAAGATCTTAAGATTTCAAGCAGAAGCTGTACTTTGCCAGCTCAGGCATCCAACTCCCTGGAGATCTGCCCCTGACATGGCATCACTCTGCCCATCCTGCCTCCCAGATGGCTAATAATAATAATAATATTGAATGGATGTGTTCCATGCTCTACCATTTCAATGGTGCTCTTCAGCTTGCTCATGTGTGATTCAAATAAGGGGAAGTGAGAGAAGAAGAAATCCTGGAATTCCCTTTGGGCCTCATCTTTTTCTGGGAGGGTGAAAATGACACTGATGGCAATTTTCTTCCTTCGAACCATTGCAGGATTGAGGCCACAGCTTTCATCTGCCATGCTGAAAGTTTCTTCAGTTGACCTGAAAAAGAAAATGCAGTGGGGAAAATTACAGCACAGCTATGTGCTCATTTAGAAAAATCAACAATGTTCAAGAGGTTTTTGTTTGATGCCCTAGTGCACTGATATTAGTAACGGGTTTAAAAACAAGGACTGTGTGTATGCATAGAGCGCTGGTTTTAACTTTTAAAGTCCTTAACCATTTTGAGACCATGTTAACTGAAGCCTACACCAAGAATGGGGAACCTGTGAGCTACCAGATGTTGGACTACAACTTGCATCATCCCCAGCTATTGGCCATGCTGGCTAGGCCTGATGGGAGTTGGAGTCCAACAACACCTAGAGGGCAACAGGTTATCCAATCCTGGCCTACACCCTTATTGTCCTGCCTGAGCACCAAGATTGGCTGCTTAAAAGTGAGCAGGCTGGTATCAGGTATCAGTGGCAGTTCCACATTTTTTGCATTCCCCACCCCCAAATCTGTCTTATCCCCCACTTCAGAGACTGAGGCAGGGCTCTAAAGACTTTCTGTTTTGCTGGCCTTGTGTGATTTTGTCACTGGCTTTTATGTTCCTGCCATTTATCCTTTTTTAGAAAAAAATTAAAAACTTCAAAAGGTGGCTCATTAAAAATTTAAATACAAATACTGAAGTATTGTATGAAATTTTCCCTCCCCAAAAGTATTAGTCGAGGTGCCACCACTCTTAACAGGGAGATTACGTCCCACTGGAAACAGGGTGTACCAAACTAGAGCAACTACACTGTGAAACTCCCTCTCCAGCAAAGTCCACCAGGCCATTAAAAATTATTATTATGCATGTACTTGATCTAAGCAAGCTTTTAAAGGCCTTTTTTGTTGGTGGCATTCAATTGCTGTTGTTTTTAACTCTGCAGTCTTTTGAACCAGTTTTACAGATAATTGTGGCAAGTCTCCAAGGCACTTAAGACGGGGGGCGGGGAAATAAAGTCTACAAATTTTAAAACCAATTTGCACAACTGGACTTCTCTCCAGTTTTTCCTCTTCTCCCTCCAGTCCCTCAAACCTCCTCCAGAAGGCCCCCCAGTCCTCTAAAGAAGATTCTGGGAGCATGGAGAGGGAAGGAGATGCCCGATTCCGTAAGCAGATGCCCGCTTGTGCTATGCTGGCTCTTTCCACAGAGTCTACAAAATCCTATTCTGGGAATATGCCCTAGAAACCTACCACCTAGGAATAATGCCGTTTTCCAAACTTGTTCTTTGACTTCGTATCCAGCGGCGGTGGTAGCTGCTAGAAGAGCTTGGCGACAGCAAAGGAGTCATCAAGAGGCTGCTTAAAGAAGCTGGCAAGAAAGCAGAAAGAAGCATCACCCAAGATGGTCCTTCAATAGTGATTTCCCCTGGTACCATGCTCCCCACCCCCAGGTCTTTTAAAAACATCTTCTCTTGGGGTGGGGTAGGAAAAGAGAGACCCACAGCTTCATCTTAAGAGCACTGAAAATGCAGAAACCCCACTACAGAGTGATAACAACTCCTCCGAAGTAGGGTCACACATTTTAGGAAACAACAGTTGGTCTTACTTAAAGATGTGGCAATGCAAGAGAACTGGCAGCTCCCCTACGCTTCCCATAGACAAAACTTAAAAGTCTTTGTAGCAATTACATTCCCAAATTCAGAAGCAAATAAATTAATATGTTTCCCCCCGCTCCAGGGGTCTTCTCGGATGCTGCCTTTCTGCTACTGCAGCAGACATCTGCTAGGCAATGAAACTATTCCCTCCTCTCCTCTCCCCAGAGATATGGAGGACCCTCTGGAGCAGATTTTGAGGACATGCGGGGAGAGGAAAGGAAGGGAAAGTTGCACTGTGCAAGTGGAACTCTGCATACACAGTGTTGCATGCAATCAGGTTTCTAGACTGTGTGGCAGCCCTACTTGAATACAGTAGGCTCCCTCCTGCAGAAATTCAGCACCAATGTATTTTGGGGTGGGGATGCTGCAGGAATGGCAATGAAGATCAGAAGGTCGGCGGTTCGAATGACGGGGTGAGCTCCCGTTGCTCGGTCCCTGCTCCTGCCAACCTAGCAGTTCAAAAGCACGTCATGTGCAAGTAGATAAATAGGGACCGCTCCGGCGGGAAGGTAAACGGCGTTTCCATGTGCTGCACTGGTTCGCCAGAAGCGGCTTAGTCATGCTGGCTTAGTCATGTCTGCAGACAAACGCTGGCTCCCTCGGCCTATAGAGTGAGCGCGCAACCCCAGAGTCGGTCACGACTGGACCTAATGGTCAGGGTTCCCTTTACCTTTCTAATGGCCTTAAAAAGACCAGAAAATGGATTTTACAAATAATCCTAGAATAAGAAACTAATGAGCATACATTTCCATTTTTAACACAGTATCAGGGTTCATAACAGTGCCATATCAAGTGTGATGAAATCTGGAACTGGTGGCTCACATGTCACTAAAAATTTCTTTGCCACATTTGGTTGGTACAGCAGAGAGGAGTGATATACCTGATCGAGCGATGCCACTGTCTCTGTCTTCATTCTGCCCCCTGCTTGGCATGTCAACAGGTGTGCTGTGCGCTGAAAGGGGGGGGGGAATAGAGGAGATTTAACAGGCATCCTATTTCTCACCTGCGTTTACAACAGGGCCACACAAGCAGCATTTTAAATTCAACAGTGATATTTCTCAAAGCTCCAGAGCAAATGCCTCAAGAGTGACAAGGAGGGGACGAGGAGGACACAATCGCAGGCTTAAAATTAGTCAAGTCTGCTTTAACAAACATACTATTGATCCTGCAAGATTATCAACGCATGTCTTTTGTCAATCAATCTTTATTACGGTCCAGAGACCCAACAAATTGTATGTCTTTTGTCTGAAATCCTAGTCTGACTTCAACTAGTTCGTTAGTGTTATCAGGTTGGAACGCTGATTGGAAGGAAAATAGCCATTAGCACTGTTGTGCAAACAGTTGCCTAATAGCTGACATGGTGTTATAATTATAGTTCCCATAAAGGTTTTCATGCTTCTGAAGACACTGAGAAATGAAGGAACATATTTTCAGTTTGAAAACAACAAAATCTCCCTTCAGGCATTCTCCTCACTGCAATTACCAGAAGGGGAGAGAATGGAGGAGACCTCCCTGCTCCTACTGCCAGTTATCATTGCTGCCACACCCTTCCTTCATAGCAGGCTGAACTTCTACAGGGAGCTTTTTCTAATGTATGTTCTCCATGCAGTTTAGAACATGGACCTTCCAGCGTACATGACCACAGCTGGCTCAAGGCTGCAGAAATTTACCCACTCTCTCTTCTCATGGGGTAGGGGGAAGGGAATGGACTCCATGGCATAGTATGGCTGGGAGAAGAAAGCCTGAGTAAGACTAAAGCCTTAAGTTGCCTAGATAGCACCTATGAAGCCAGGAGTGGTTTGAACAAGTATGGAATTCCTTATTCTCAAGACAAAAGATATGTGTAGACTAGAGCTGTTTTGTATCCCAATTTCAAGGGCAATGTCTTGGAAAAACAGACCCTACTTCTGGTATATGTTGATTAAAAAGAGAGTCACAGTCTAAACTCAACATACTCATGGACACATACACACAAGTGTGTGTGTACATGTGTGTGTATAATACTGTCAATTAATTTGATCTCTGGTAACTCTGAAAAGAGAATATGTGAAAATAGGTGATTATGTTCTAAATGAGTACCTTATGTAATGTTAATTACTATATTGCTCTGTTGTAACACACACACACACACACAAAAAAAAAATTAAATGAATTTATCATGGCATTAGTTTAAGTTTCCTATGTAACATGCTAGCAGGAAGTAACACAAACTATCCACAAGTTAAAGGCAACTTCTGTGGTTAGAAGTGAACTTATGCATCCAACCCATTGTTACTCTTACGTGCTTTAAAATGATAACACACACAAATGACAAATATCTGTTTTCAGGTGCCTCCCAATGCTAGGCTGAACAGCAGTTATAGCTCCATAAATTCCCAACATTAAGCAAAGAAGATTGATTGATTAGAGGGCATGCAAAATTTGTGACCCATGTTTAGATTAACTCAGATTCCCTTGATCACACTCTTCCAAAAGGTCAGCAATTCCACTATAAAATTAACTGTGCTTATTCAGTGGCATTTAGGTGACTTTACCATGTGGGGGCAGGGGAAGATAGAGGGGGGTGGAAAGAGAGAAACCACCCCAACATTATTACATGTGAGAAAATTAACAGAACACACCAGCAAATGATTAACTTGGAAAAAACAACTCCTCTCAAAACTGGAAGGGCTCTGTCATCTGGGAATAAATATGGCGCTATGAAATGCGACCAGCAGGGAAACACATTACTGAGGATGCTACATGGACAGCGTGAGGAACTTGCAGCCCTCCAGATGTTGGCCAAAAGCCATGGCTCAGTGGCAGAGCCAACTGCTTTACTTGCAAAAGGTATCGGGTGCAATCCTCAGGTAAGGCTTCTGCTCAAAGCCCTGGAAAGCTGCTGCAGTCAGTGTTGACAATACTGAGCTAGAAGGAGCAATGGTCTCCTGTGTTCCGATTGCACTGCTCAGCCAGTGGCACAGAGTGGCAGCCTCCCAGCAGCAGTGTTACTGCTGCTTACTAGGGTTGGCAAAGGACGGCATGCTGTGGATACCCCAGCAAAACCAATTCGGTACTCCCACCTTCACCACTGTGTCCCCCCCCCCCTCCTGGGAAGTAGTTATGACTCCACTGCTGGGAGGCTATTGCTCTGGCTCTGCCCCCACCAATTCGGATGGTCCTGATCCCTGACCACTGGCCACACTGGGTGAGGCTGATGGGAGTTGGACTCCCACAACATCCGGAGGGCCACAGGTTCCCCACACCTCCTTTAAATGATCTCTAGCTGAATATTTTAGAACTACCACCACCACCACCACCTCCTCAGCCCAGTCCATTTGTGGAGAGGAGTTATTGATCCCATGCCAGGAGATTTCCACCAGGAGCTAGCTAGAGGGGCATGTACAGGTACACCACCCTGTGCTCGACGCTGCACACAAACCTGCAAAGAAGGAAGCACTCCGGGTGAGCCAGAGAGGCCCCCCTTCAGCCACACCATGCAGCAGTTTGTTGCTACACAGCTGCAATACACCTAGAAGGCAGCAACACAAGAAACATACAAGACAAAACAGAATCAGATTACATGGAAATGTAACAGACCACGAACCAAAACTTGTGGTCCGAACAAACGCACACACAAATAATTAAACTGCTGAATGTACTTACCCAGGTTACTTCCACTGTGGCAGGGGCCCAAACTATTTGGATTAGAGTTCAGTCTTGCTAAATTGGGTTCTTGATTCATGTATTCAAAGCTACCTTGCAAGCTGTAAAAGACACATCCATCCAAGAAAGATGGATTAAGTTGCCAATGAGCACTTCCTCCCCATGCCGCCTTCCCTGTACCCCTGCAATTGGCTATCCATGATCATAGAGAGATTTCTAAACTTATGTAAGATAGCATCGATTTCACCCCCACACAGCAGGCAGCACTGCAATGGAAAAAAGTCAAGATCTATAGGTTGCATCCCAAGTAGCACTAAGTAATTCACTCCAACAACGTAAGGATTTGAGTTTGCACAACATAACTTTCCCTTGCTCTCCTCTGTCCCCACTCACCCTCTAAATCTGTTCTGGGGGTCCCCCCAACCCTGCAGAGCAGATTTGTCAGAGTAAGAAGTGAGGAAAGGAAAGTCCACTACCCAAGTGTAAATCTTTGCACTGACAGAAGGCTCTTGTTGGCTATAACTCTAAGAAACACCACCACAACTTGAAGTGATGACCATGTGCACAGGAGTTTCTTATTCCTCTACACCAAATGGTGAATCCCTCTACTTTTAAGAACTTAGTTATCTTTACATAGCCACTTCTAGCTGCTTGTTGTGAATTCTGAAGCCAAACCCCCCCAAATTTACAGTTGAGTCTCATAGGACTTGACACCTGTGCCTCAACCACCCAAAAATAATTTATGGTGTTGGACTCTTAGTTAATGATTACCAAAGCAGGATTTTTCAAAAAATAAAATACTGAGTTGAGTGAGAAATGCCTCCCCCTTGAAAATCTGAATCTGAAAACAGTAAAAGCGAGAAAGGAAGATGCTCTCACCTATTTGCACTTCCACAGAAGCTGCCTACTCTGGCGGAGAAAACTTTACTCATCATAAGCTGCGGAGGAGAGCTGAAAGGATAAACAATAAAACTAATAATTCAGCTGTTCCAGTAAGAACTCCATGACAACAAGAAGGAACTGGAGGCATTAGCTCACCGTATATAGTGGATCTTCAGTGTAGAGCCTTTGTAACTCATTGCTACTGAACCAAACATCATCTCTCCCAACATGTTGACATCAGAAGCTGGCCTGGTGTACTAGAAAGAAGGAAAAACAGTTGCTTCCGCAAACTTTGCCATATGCTGCTTCTAAATCAAGCAGCTTTTGAGTTGTACCGTTGTAGTACATTGAGTCCCAATGAAGTATTAACACAAGCAAGTGAAAACACAACAGGCGTAGCATTACTGAATTACCAAAGTTCTACCGATTCTGAACAGCCATTACTAAAAGCAGGCAGAGTGAAAATGGGGGACATCATATCACAATCTGATTTTGAATACATTTTTTAGCTGCCCTAATTTAACACGCCCCTCAGAGGATATGTACGAGATCATGAAGCAAAAGAAGGTCTATTGAAACAAATAAGATATACATGTTTTGGATTTTAAAGCACCAATATGTATAATATACTAAATTTCATTTATTTATTTTTACTCCCCCCCTATTTTCTTTTGCATGTCTATTTCATCATTCACATAAAATCCATACCACTTTTAGTTTAAAAAAGCTGGTGTACAACAAACATGGGATATGCAGAATTAAAATGTACTAAGCATTTTATACTCCTTCCTCTTCAGACAGCAGCTCTAGTGAGAATTTAGCCATTTTCAGCGCAGTGCAACTTGTAAAGCTATTCTTTTTAACTGCTTTTTTTAAAAATGCAAATGTATTAAAGGAAAAAAAAGGAAACTAAAGAAGGGAATAAGAATCAATACATCCATCTTAATTTATACATACAAATTGATACATGCCATCCAAATGCCTTTTTAAGTATCCAAAATTGGCATTAAGGCCCTCAAATCATTACATAAATAGATGGTGAGGATTTATCCCTCCAGGCCAAATGGAAAGCGATTCCTTACCACATATGTGGCAAAACGTAAGACCAATCTGGTTTTCGATTCAGTTGACTTGGGGGTATGTATAGATGCCAGTTCTCATGTTCAGGTTACCTGATACTTAGGAATGTCTTCACTGACGTTCTGCCTACTGTCCACTGAAGAACTACAGGGAGAAGCTGCACTGGCTCCACCAGTTGTTTGGCAACCCTTGCCCCAAGTCTTCCCAGAAGCATCCTATAGGAGGAAATATATTAATTCATGATAATGCAGAATCCCCATAATTTCTAAGCAACCCTGGCGCATTTCAGGGCAGAAAACATTGTCTCCATGTTAAAATGGATCCGCTTGCACTTTTAATCCTGGTCATGGCTGTTTTCCTGATCTGCTAATTGGGTGCTTTCCAGATGTTGTTGCACTCCCAAATGACATCATCCCCAGACAGATGTTTATTGAGGCTGATGGGAGTTGTAGTCCCAACATTTATAGGGCACCAGGCTACAGTATATGAACTGGACTTTTCTGGTTTCACTTTCCTCAATACAACCAAGCACTTTCGTTGCGCTCAGACCCCCAAACTTTTCCTGTCTTCTATTTACACACAAAGCCCATGTTCTGAGGACTAACTCTTCATGGCGTCGAGGCCAGACCAGGCTTCAGGGCCCAGAGACCTCCAGTGGCAGGCAGGGTAGGACAGGGAGCCCTGTATGGGGGGTGTGTGCCTCATTACTGTGCTCCCACAAAGTGGTGCATCTGCGCTGACAACCCCAGTGTGTCCCCCCCAATACTATGCCCTTGCAATCAACCCCTCTTCCCAGAGAACTCTGGGAATTGTAGCTCTGGGAGGAGAATAAGGGTCTCCTAGCAACTCCCAGCGCCCTTCTCAAATTTCCCAGGATTCTAGTGAGGGACAGCCATGGCTGTTTAAAGTAGTAGAATACTCTTTTGAATAAATAGAGCAGATGGGGGCCTAATTTATTCTTTTAGTTTAAACTCATTGATTAGCTGGGCTGGGAGTGGGGAGGTGAGCTCATTGCCACATGCTCCTTGAGGTAAGAACGAGCCCAACAAGCCATCGGTTTTAGAAGGTCAATAAAAACTCGCTCAGTAAAAGCAGGAGCATAACAAGGTTTTCTCTTCCCCAGCCTCACACCTACTCCTTATCTGCCCCCATAAAGCACACAGGCCTTTTGCACATTCAAACCACCTATTTACGTTCCTTTTGTAAGAGATTTTGCTTTGTACTACATTTAGTTAAGGGCTGTTAATCTAATCCCCCAATGTGACTGTCATTAGGGAAAGAGCAAAATTGTTGGTTGTCATGTGTTTGACACAAGCTACTGACAAGGGGGGGTAGGGAGAGAAAAGCCTTCTGTAATGCGTTTGCCTGTGGGCCACCCACAGGAAAAGCCTGGAACAGAATTCATTAGCTGTACTTCATGATTAAGCTCTGCTTTTTACATGCAAGTAGCCAGCCTAGGCTTCCAGATAAACAAGCCCAAGGGGAAGTTGGCTCAAACTGTACATTTGGTTGCTGCTGCTCTGAAGACTCTTTTTCAAAGAGTTCAGGAGAAAAAAGCCCAGTGAAGTGAGGAGTGAAATGGAAACCACGGCTGGAATGGACAGAAGTAATTTACATCAATCAGCCAAAGCTGAGCCTTGTGTGTAAACTGTATTCAAAATGAGCTTTTATTCCAAGATGACATCACAGAGCCAGATGCATTGCAAACCATATGTTTAAAGCATATGGCTCCCCCCACAGAGAATCCTGGGAACTGTAGTTTGTTAAAAATGTTGGGAACTGCAGCTCAGCGGGAGGAAAAACTACAGTTCCCATGATTATTTGGGGCGCGCGCGAAGCCGTATGTGTTAAATACATGGCGTGTATGCAGCCAGAGTTTGCATATAGACCGGTGTAGACAACCAAGTCTACATACACCTAGAGGCAAAAGAGTGGGGTAGCAGGAAGAGGGAAAGATCTCAGGCAGCCAAGAGGCTAGTTTTCCACTGAGATGTAAACAAAGAGAAAAGAATGGTGATGTTTGTATTCTTAAGCCTTAAGTAAAGGCGGGATATAAATAAATATTATGATAATTGTGATTTTAAAAAACTGTGGTCATTTTCTTATTTTATTTTTCTGCCTGGATAAAAGGAGGAAACAACAAAACCCATACCTGAACTGTTGTCTCATCAATTTTGTGGACTGCTGTGGAGTCAAACAAGACCTGTCTGCCCCGCCTCTCACAATCTTGATAGACTATCAAGCGGATTTCATTTAGGTCAAACCCTGAAGAGGACCAGCTGCGAATTGTAAATACAAGAAGGAATTAAGATAAATAGCCATTTATTCAAGAGACTTTTTCCATGGCGTGGTCTTGTGAATGTTAAAGCCACAAATGTTCTTCATACATTCACACTGAAAAGGTAGCAGAACAGTTGGGTATTACATCATGAGCCATTTCAAAAGTTAAGTCAAAGTATCTAAAGCAAGTAGAAAAGAAAAGTTTGCATTCTGTACATGTGAGACTCTGTTACATTTCCATTTAGTCTGATGAAGAGTTAGTGTAAGTATAGGCGGAAAATTCTGAAGAGTCGCTTTCCAATCTGAAGGAATACCACATACATCTCCACATACATGCCTACATGTAATGTTCAGTATTAATGTGGGACAGCCACAGTAGTATATACAGGAGTTAACTGGAAAGCCACAGCTAACCCTAACCCTAGTATTAGCCGGGATAGTCAGAGTGGCGAGACATACCAAACCTCATTACTCAACTCCAGGTTTCTAATTTAAGACCCCTAATAAACCATTCAAGAGAAATTGCAGGTTGCCTTAAAAGGAAGAAAGAAAAACCACACAACAATATTGTCTAGGTAACCCTTAAGACTTGGATTAAAAAAACAACAACCCTAAAATTCTACCTGAACACATATAAAAATCACTTAAGCATCCTTCAGCATGCCAAGGTCCGATTCTGCCAGGGAAGAGGTGTAGCCACAAATCAAACTCTTTTTTTAAATAGCTGAATTCAGGACAGGGAGCAAAGCATCAGCATCCAATCAGAGAGGATACTGGACATTCACTAAGTCCAGCCCACAGGCAGGAAGAAAATACTTGACATCTGGCTATCCCAGGTTAATAGGTAGAATATTCTCTTTCCCTTCTGACAGATGCTTTCTTGTGTGTTTGGAGGCAGGATAACAGGAGTAGATGTGTATTACCATTTTTTTCTATTACGGCATAGAGAAATTGTTACATACGGTTTACTGGCATATACGGAAGAGTCATAGCTGTCTCTTCTATTATAGATGCCAATTACCAGTTCCTCCACTATCCACCATTTCATGCAAATCTATGACATACAGTTCAGCTTGTTCATACAGTTAAAAAAACCAACAGGAGGGCTCTCACATTATATGCATTATCAAGCAACCTGAAATCTGACCAATTCTATTAAACTTATCTTACCTGGTATTAGCAACAAAGAGCTCTAATGAACTCAAATAGGTAAGAAATAAGTAGATGTGTCTTCTAAAACTAGTTTACCATCTTAACAGGCAAGACCAACTTGTGTATTCCTTGTTATGCATTTTTAGGAAGAACTGTTGATTATCTTTTGGGTTCAAATGTGCTCTTTTAAGTTTCCAATGAAAACAGAACTTGGATCTGTTTGCCACTACTGTACTTGAATCACATGGCATTGCCACCCTGCACTTTTGAAATGCACAAGACTTTAGAGCACATGAAAATATTTGAAAGGGCTGCTACAGTGCTTTGCTGTTGCAACATAGAGATATGCATTTTCTTGCAGAGGCTTCCCTTATGTATCATAGTTTCAATTCAGTACAGCCCTGACCTAGCTAGACCACACCTAC